>NC_142086.1:84336362-84643695 GCF_054644295.1 Miniopterus natalensis | reverse complement strand
TCTCTCTCATCATTGATGTTTCTATCTCTCTCTCTCCCTCTCCCATCCTCCCTCTGAAATCAATAAAGATTTTTTTTTTAATGACAGTCATAACATCTACCCCAGAGATGTTATGAGGATTAATATGATAATGTAAGATTCTTAGCACAATGTCCAGCACAAAGCGGGCACTTTATGAATAGTAGATGCTATTATTCATTTGTTACAATGTGTCATTAAGTCCCATCGTCAGTGAGGCTCTGTGAACTGTACTAATTAGATAGCTCCTGCGACTGAAAAATCCCTCAATCTCATCAGTTCAGCAAATAGAAGATTTCTGATTCTTGTAAATCTAATTGGCTGGTGCCATACCGGGGCCCAGGCCTATCATCTTTAGCAGTTGGCTTCCACAGTCTCCTGAGTGTTGATATCCAGATGGCAATGTAAAAAGAAAGGGAGCAGATGATTATGCAGGAGCTGTTTGATGGTCCAGGTCTGAAAGTAATTATATCATTTCTGCCCATATTCTGTGGTCATACCTACCTGCCAGGGCAGTTGCAAATTGTAGTTTAGCTCTGTGTCCAGGAGGAAGGGAAACTGGGAGGGTGAATGCAGTTGAGTCTTTGGCCTGTATACCCCATGTTAAATATGCCCATTTGATTTCTTTAATATTAATGTCTGGCATTAAAGAAATACAGCTAATGTGGGTCAGGAATAGAGTGCAGCAGAGCAGACAATGTGTCCCAACGGTGAAAAGATCCCTGGTGGAAATACTAATTGTTGAGCCCTGGAATAGTTCTTCAGTGGCGTATTTTTTAAAATAAATTAGTTGGGATCTTTTTACTTTTGCAGTGGGTGTATTTGATTCTTACAAAAGAGATGCAAATGCATATTGTTTGACTTCTGGTAGCTGAGCCATTAGACACAAAGAAGAGCTGACTTCACACCCCATGCTCAGGATCAAGTGTCTGATCTTGACAGTTACACCCACATGTGTCTAAGAATGCTGAAGAATTAGATGCTGTCTTCCAGGATCCAGTACTTGCTGTTGACTAGCACTTTGTATTTTGTTTTGCATCACATAAACATCTTAGACACGTGCTCTAAGTTCAGAACTAATCCGACAATAGTCTGTGACTCCTGAAAATAGACCATGTAATTTGCAAGTAGTCTTGAGAACTCCTGCCTGTCTCAAGAAGAGCAGGTACCCTGTAAACTAAAATCTATACCTTTTCATTAGGAGGGAGAGACCAGCTTTAATGACAAATTTACAATCTAGAAAAGAGCAATGTCGGGGAAACATGAGAAAGCTATGAGAGAAAGAGCCAGAAGAAATATGGTGACGATTCCTAATGCTCCCAGCTCTCTTATGTCATTCCCACTCCTCAAACTTGGGTGCCAAAACCACTCAGGAGTTGTAAATTCTTATTTTAATTTAATAGCCTCATCTGGAGAACTCTCGAGAAAAGCCACATTACAAAAATGAAATAGAGGGCTTATCATGGCAAACCTTCGTGTAGTCAAGTGAAGAGTTATATCTATACAATTGTTCACTTTTACTTAAAACATCTCTTGACCATCTGCATATTTCCAGAACTCGACCTCTAATAGCCACACCCTGTATTGTCATGGCTCCTTGGACCAGTCAGTCAGCATTTAAGTGGATCTACTATGTAAAGAAGATTGAGGAGGATACAGAGAAAATGTCCTGATTCCAGCCCTCAGAGGACTAGATTTTAAAGAAATAAGAGTAGCAATATAATATTTACAACACAAAGAAGCATAGCTTTAAACAAGACAGTGCTAGACTTTAAGGGAAAGGAACGTTAATAAGGGCTGGTGTCGGTAGGAGGCATCAGCAGATGCCGTGGAAGATTAAGGAGTCTTGGAGGAAGAGTAGGGTTTGGGTGGGGAGGGAAGTGCTTTCCAAATGAAAAATTCATCTGCATCAGGAGTATTGGCACTGAGGGCAGGTCAGCAGAGGGATGGAGAAAACCAAGAGTCATGTGTTGGCCTGAAACTGGAAGTCATGCATCTTTGAAAAGTAACTGCTTTAATTGAGAACAAGAGGGAAGACAGATGGAGATTTTCACTTGGCGGCCATGGGCAAGGCAGACCTGAGAGAAGGCACTGGGGCCATGAGGCAGCTGGGCGCTGACAGGAGAGGAAGACAGAGCAGTAAACTGACAATAGAAAAATGGTCCCACTTTCGTGCCTCCAGTGGCACTGAAATCCAAGATCACTCATGAGCTGAGAGAGGGGGCTGATGACGGATTCAACCCAAAGAAAGCTCCATCTCACCTCATGAGCAAGAGGGATTGCAGGTGGCCCGGGCCAGGTGTGGAGTTGAGGCCATTCCAGTGAATAAATCATGCGGAGGGAAGGAGGCCGAGGGAGCCCTACGGCAGAGAGTTAGAGCTGTGGTCAGAGCAGCCGCTAGTCACGCTCCCAGGCGAGCACTTAGCTGCAGCGCTTAAGAGCATGTCTTTGGGGATTTGTCCTTCCTGATGCACTGTAGGGATGGGCATGCCCAGGGTTACGAATGGAATATTTGTTAATTCTGAAGATTTTGTTATATGAAGCAGGAGACAGGACCGTTTTCTCACTTGCAAAGTGAAAATGCCAAACAGCAGCATTCTCTCTGACCACGGGCAACACTCACGTAAAGGTTCGTGGAAGTCGCTGGGATTTTGCCTGCTCAGAACAGCATGACTGAAGCCATGAGAAACCTGGAGTCCCAGGTGACTCCTCTCAGAGTCCCCACCGAGCTGCCACCAATGAAAAAATACAAAATTATGCGGACCCGCCTTAGGCCAGAAATAACCTCAAGGGCCATTCGGCATAATGTGAGGTGTGGGTCAGACCTAGGACTAGCAAATAAGTAAAGATCATTCTTACAAGACCTCAGAATCATAAATGTAATGAGCAAAAATGCCTGGCTCTGAATTTTGTTTTTCAGGGAAATTGTTTGCACGCATCATTGAGATGAGAGCCTTGAGTCTGTTCCTGTTGTGTGCATACGTGGGGCTTGTTTTAAATTAGCTTCCCCGAATCTTTTGTGAGCTGTGGCTATCGCGGGGAGAAATAAGAGGCCATGCTGGGCACTGGGTAATAACAGCTATTATGATGTGGGGTTGTTGGATCGGGAAGTATACCTGGCCTGAAAATTCTTGGTTATAAATAATCACCGAAGCCACCCACAGTCGCCCACCCGTAAACAGAATAGAACCTGGACTTTAGAGCAACTGATGAGGAAGAGGACACTGCGGTCAGATGCCACACCAAATTAGAGAGAGGATAATTTAAGGTCCACCAAACATTTTCAAATTAAGCCCCAATTTTTGTCACTGATTTAACAAGATTTTCTTAAAATGAGCAATTGTTAAATTATACTGGACCTTTTGGGGGGGTTACCTCCATCTGATCCAAAGTAGATTGTCCTATTGCAAAAGTAGTGCCAGGAGGCTCCCAGCACTGAGTGGGCCCTGGGTGGCCCTGTGAGAAATCGGAGCCCTCGCTCCACTGCCCGAGATCTTGCACGTGCAAGTATTTCTCTGGTCCGTTCCCTTCCTCCTGCGAGGAATCCGGACCCAGGTTACTTCCCTCCCCTCTGCATTCCCAGGCGAGCTGGCACAAAGCAGCCCGGCTCCAAGGAGAGCCGCAGACAGGCCTGCACGCCCATCCCGGCGTCTTCTCATGCCCGGCTCCGGACGCAGAGAAGCTGGTTGAGTCATCGGTGCCTCCTATTCTAGCACAGCACAGATCAAACCACTCTGCGCCCCGACAGCACCCCTAAGATTTCATAAGCGGCCAACACCATGAGGAAAAAACAAGGGGCATCCCGCTGAGCTGACGGAGAAAGGGGAACCGTGGGTAGGGCCTGGGAGCCCTTGGCACAAGGAAGGATCTCACACAGTGGGAGGGGAGAGGATGGGAGTTTCTAAGAAGCAGAGAGAGGACAGACAGGAGGCACCTGCCGGAGGGCCCGCTGGTACCGGAGCTGCTGACACCCCGGCCTGTCTTTAAAAGGAAGGGGAAAGAACTTCCTTGCTGCGTCTCAGAGAAATCAGGAGGAAAACAGAGGTGATCCCGTGAGTCAAAAGCCCAGGGCACTAAATTTGAGATGTCAACTGAAGTATAATTGAAAATGTCACCAAATTCAAGGTCATGTCCTCACAGTTGGGCTTCCTCCCTCACTGTGGCCACCGTTCCATGGGTCACGTGACGCCGCCATGGGCTGATGCGTGACTGCAGGCTCTGCTCCTGGGCCGGGCTCGAACCCCTTGCCAACAGGAGGTAGACTTAGACATCACTGCTCCCCTTCTGTGTTTCTCCCCAAGAGTTCCACGAAAGAGCCATTCAACATATGGTGTTTGAGTAGAATTCCTATAATGTCTAACGTGTTCTGATTCCCATAAAACTATTGGAAATTATTAAAATTATTTAAAAATAGCTTTGTTGGAAAGTGAATACAGCCTATATATCCCATGCAGTCAAATGATATCCATCTCTAAAAGTTCAGGGAGGGCCCACTGAACAGGAAATAAAACACATAAATTCTGTATATGGAGGTCAGAGGGGAGACGTCAGAGAAAAAGAGCTTTTTTCTTTCCTTACAAACTTGAACTAGTGCAAACATCCAATTTAGGTGTCACTCAAACGCAGTATTTGAACGGAGGAGGGGAAGGAATCAATGTGTATTTCCGATGGGACAGTGAGGCAACGCTCACTTCCCTGAGCCACGTCAAGGCTGGGCCCAGTCATTTCCAGGTCATTGGTTCCTGACACGTCTGTGTTGCCATTTTCCCCTGGGTTGCTTTAAACAGCTCCAAAGCCGAAGCCGGTGCCACTAGCTGTAAGCACAGCTCCTTGGGTGACCCCTGAGAGCTGGGAGTTAACACTGAGCCGTGAGGGCCTGGAGAGCGAGCTTTGACAGGCGGAGCTCTACTAGAGGATCCTTTCACTTCCTTCTGTATCAGGTTTTCCAGCTACAAAGTAGGGAAGATTCAGGAAAATAAACGCAGTGAATTAGTGAGGATTTTCTCTACCCTCTGCTTCTACGAGGATATGGGAAATCATGATGAGCAATTTAATGCTCTTACACTGATTTAAAATGCCAAGAATATATGTGACTTCAGGAGGCAGGCGCTCCTTACAGCTTGGCCTGCGGCTGGTAGGCCGTTACGAAAGAAATGAGTTTAAGGGTAGAAGAATGACCCCGATTCGCCGAGGAGACCCCATCACCAAAGACCGGACCGTGTCCCGCACGGCACACTCACCGGCGCAGGGAAGTGAGCTCACAGGTTAGGAAGGCCTTTAACAACCGCATCTGAAATTCGAGGTGGTGATTTTGTTTACTCCCGAGGTGAAGAGATCATTAAATCATTCAGTTAAACCAGACCACCCCATTCCTGAAGCAGTTTCGACCATCCAAGTTTGTTTTGTAGCAAAGTCAACGCTGAGTCGTGCGAGTGCAGACGAGCTTCATGGTGAATGTGGGCTCGGAGCGTGGCTGGGGAGCCCTCCGCGTGTATGTGTCCCTGTGTGCCCACAGCGCACATGCGGGTGCCACACAAGGTCCCCCCGAGCCACCCTCCCGCCAACGGCACGTGAGAAATGTATCGTGGGTGCAGCCTGACTTCTGGGAACCCATCTTCTCTTTCTCTGGGGTAACCCCTTTAAAGCAAGTTGCCAATTTTAACTCTCTCGCTGTGTTAACATTTCAGCAAAGCCAGGAATGGTTATCACTAACTCAGAAAAGTTAATAAGCTTTGACATTAATGAAGCCCGTACTCATACAGCTTGACTAAGACAATAAAATATAGTCAGTTTCTTCTCCCTGGACAGTCCCCTTTATTTGTTTCACAAGCAAGCCAGACTCAAGGTAGAAAAATGTAAAAATTCAAATGGGCCGGAGAAGTCAGGAAGGCAGCAGGAGGGGGGAGAGAGGGGGGAGGAAACAGCACGTACAACAAATATATGGGCTTATTTCTATTTTTTAACTAGAGCCAGATCGTCTTATATACACGGTTCCGTTGCCTGTTTGTTTTTTTAAGCAGACAATATATCACCAACTTCTTTGGGAACCAGTAGCTGTGGGCGGGTGCAGATTTCCTTGGTTTCATTTCCTTCATTTGTGGGCCTCGCTGCCCGCAACCCCTTGCCAGTGGCCCCCGGCTGTTCCTGGACCGTGATAGACACTTGCTACCTCAAGGCCTCTCCCCTCCCTGCTTCCTCTGCCCGAGATGTCCTCCCTGCCGATTTCCCTTCCTTCCTTCAGGTGCTTCGATTTGCCAGCTTCTCGGGAGGCTTCCGTTGCTCCTCCCCGGCAACCTGTGATCGCACAGCCCCCCACCCCTGTCAGCAGCACCCTCCTTCCCTGCGTTACTTCCCCGGAGTGCTTGTTACCTTCTAGCATGCTGCCTAAAGCAGATGCTGATTTCCATGATATCCTGTCACCAGCAATAGAAGGTCAGCTCCCCTGGGGGTACAGTTTGTGTCTGTTTTGTTGACTGGCTGTATTTGTCAGGGTTCTTCAGAGAAACAGAACCAATCAGCAGGAGATTTCTATCTATATCTATAGGTAATCTATCTCGGTACAGATATAGATTCAGATCTCAGCTTTGTTCTAGGTATAGATCGATGAAATATAGATGTAGATATAGCTGAAGAGGTTTATTATAAGGTATTGGCTCATGCAGTTATGGAGGCTGAGAAGTGCCCTCATCTGCCATCTGCAAGCTGGAGACCCAGGAGCCAGGGATGTCACTCTGCTCAGGTCCATAGGCCTGGGAACCAGGGGATCTGATAATGTCAGTCTCAGTGTGAGGACAGGAGAACATGGAATGAGATGTCCCAGCTCAAGCAGTGAGGGGGGGAAATACCTCCTTTCTTCACCGTCTGTTCTACTCAGGCCCTCAGTGGACTGGATGAAGCCCACCCACACTTGGGAGGGTGCATCTGCTTGACTGAGTCCACCAATTCAAGTGCTACTTTCATCCTAAACATCTTCATAGACACACCCAGAAATGTTTAATCTGGGCCCGGCAGGGAGGGTCAGCCTGACATAAATTAACCATTGCGCCGGTGTATCCCCAGCATCAAACACTGAGCAGGTGGCCAACACTGTTGAGTGAAGAGAGAATAATATCGCGCTGGCCGCCTTGTAAGCAGGCCTGAAACATGTTTACTGTGCACCTGTGACATTTGGGACACTGGTTGTCTTCCTTCTTGGCTGTTGTCAACGCTGCTATTATCAGCATCCCACACCCACCGCACACCGTGCCGGAATGGCTCTTTAGTATAAAGTATTATAACTGTAGTGGCTGGGTAAAAGCTCTTGTTCCATTTCTCCAAATTGCCCTCCAGAAAGGCTACACACATTTACCTTCCACCGGAGCCCAACAAAAGGACACTCTGATCCACTGGTTCACTAACCGCATAATCCACCCAACTGGATGCGAGAACCCGTGACCGCTTGAGCCACTCAGCCAGGCAGAGCAGGCCAACGATGCAGAAGAAATTAATATCAGACACCGGGCAAGAGCTTCCCTCTGGTGGAACTCCTACGAGACACGTTTTCAGAAATCAAGTCCCAGTCATTAAGCCGACTGATTCTCAGAAGAGCCCTGTAAGGCAGGGCACAGGCTATTGTCCCATTCAGTAGACCGTGAGCCAAAGGCCAAGTTTATACAGGTAGGTCGCGCAAGATAACCGGGACGTGTAATCAGTCAGAGGTCCCGACATCTGCCTGGAACCCTTCCCACCTCCGTCCTTCCAACATTCTCCCAGACATCAGCAAGGTTCACTCTTCAACCTGTGTGTCCAAGCCCCGTTCTAGAGAAGAGATTTGAAAACAGGAGGCAAAAGTGTGGGAGGATATTAGCTTCTTGAAATACTGTCATGACTTTTAGACTTGAGGACTAGGGAGCTGGGGAAAGGGGGAGAGAGACAGAGAGAGAGAGACAGAGAGAGACAGAGAGAGATGGGGGGGGACAGTCCAGCTCCGGCTAGGGGCAGTCTCCTTAACAATAGCTTTGTAGTCTACTTGGCCATAGTTCAGGATCAAATCAGTGTTCCCTCTGAGTTCATGAACTATTATTAGTTCCACATGCATCAGAATATCATGAAAGAGATGCTATGATTTCTACTGAGATTATACGCAAAAGTTATAAAAGTCTCTTCCTCTTGCCACGTTCGGTCCAGCCCTCCCCAGGTGCATCTCATCAAAACATCTCTCAGGAGACAGAGTCATCTCTCCCCTCATTAGCTGATTTCGCCTTAAAACATAAGAAAAGTACATTCCTTTGAGGGTTAAAGGTTTTTCCTTCTTAACAGAAGGGGGAAAAAATCTTTTTTTTCCTCTGTGAGATTTTTACCCATCTTATTTTGAAACATTGAAAAACACTTTCTTGTCAAACAGGATATTTAAAAGTTTTGTCTGCATTCAAACATCAATGAGGAAATAGTGAAAAGATGACAATCATTAATATCTATAAATTTTTCATAAACTAATAGGAAATCTTTTTCCCTGACCATGACTTTCTTTTTGAAAGGTCAGTTGCATAGATATTATAATGATACAGTTTCCCCAATCCCCCGGATATCTAGTGCTTGGGCATTACCCACATTTGACAGATGGAAAGACCGAGGCTCAGAAGGAAATAGCTTTCATTCCCTAGCAATGTATGACATCTGTGGGTTACGATCTGTAACTCCATCCACCAACTAGAGCAAAACAAACAAATTTAAAAAAACACAGTAGCATATTATTGGCAATTTTTTAATTTAAAAGAAATGAAATCCACTGGAACATCTCTTGAAAGGCACTTCTCTGTGGCCCATCTGGAGTGGAATTTTCCATCACCAGCAAAGGCTCTGGAGCCAATCGAATGACCACTCCAATGAAAACAACAGATTCCACGGGTGCCAGGCTAGAATCAGCACCGAAGATGCTCAGACAAACCATGGCCCAGGGCAACCTTGGCCAACCGGGCCATTCAGCTTTAACAGGCCTGTGGTATCACACACACACACACACACACACACACACACACACACACACACACACGCTGCTACTTCCTCAGAGCCTCCCAGGCGATTTGAAAGGGCAGCCAGCATGGAGATCCCACAACAGCAGATGCACGCAGCCCAGTGCTCAGCTTCCCTCACCCTGTCTCCAGAGCTCCAGCCCGGGAAGCGCTTTCCCATCTCATCTCCTTGGGCTTCACTCCCTCTGCAGATGGGGACTGGGGACAGGGGATTAGGGACTGGGGATTGGTGATTGTGTCCTACTGAGCCCCAGGCACTGTGGGAGCGCAGGAGTCAATG
This sequence comes from Miniopterus natalensis, assembly GCF_054644295.1. NCBI lineage: Eukaryota > Metazoa > Chordata > Mammalia > Chiroptera > Miniopteridae > Miniopterus > Miniopterus natalensis. Next base: position 84,634,386 of record NC_142086.1, on the reverse strand, counting down.
AAAAGGGCTTGCCTTACTGGCAGGTGGAGCAGAATGCAGTGGCTGGGTGCTGATCCTGTCCCCGGGATGGCAGTCCCCCATGGGCACGGTCTGCACAGACCTCTGGAGGAGTCAGGGACTACAAGCGGAGGTCCCCCCCCAGCAAACACGGGCGTTCAAGGTGGCCCTGGGGAAGGACGGAGGCTGCAGAGGGCAGTGTCACAGTGAGGTGTGGCCCAGGGAGCAGGTGTGAGGAGGGGGCCGGGGGCCAACCCCTGGACCTGGTGCTCTAGGACCAGCTCCTTAGGCCTCGTCTCAGCGGGGAGCCAGGGCAAGACTGCAGACAAGGCCGTGGTGCGAACAGCGTTGCTTCCGGCCAGTGGCGTTGAACCAGTGGCGATGTCAGTCGCCAGTACTTACTTTGTCAGTAAGATAGGCAGTCATAAGAAATAGTAGAGCTTATTTTTACTTTTACTTTCCTTAAGTTTATCTTTACTGTTGAAAGTATTACAGATGTCCCCTTTTCCCCCCAGTGATTCCCTCCAGCCCACGTCTGCCCTGCCCCAGGCCTTCCCCACACTAGTGTCTGTGTCCTTGGGTTATGCACTTACGCATGTCAGTTCTTTGGTTAATCTCTCCCCACCACTCCCCACCCCCGCCTTCCCACTGAGATGCACCAGTCTGTGCCATGCTTCCATGTCTCTGGATCTATTTTGTTCAGAACCACCATTTCTTGGTGCCCCAGCCAGCCCACCCCTGCTGAAGCCACACCTAGGAGGCTGGTTCTATGTGACCTACATCTAAGGGCTTCTCACTGGGCCTAAGTGTGTAAGTGAGCTTTGCACACTGGTGGTTTGAGGTGGGGGCACCTCAGTGTGGTGTGACAGGTCGTTCCTCCCACCATGGGCAGAGCTGGCCAGGGTATCTCCCTCCCTGTCCCCATAGCTTCGCCTGGTGGGCTTGGCTCTCACCTGGTTACTATCCCACCCAGGGCCCTGTTCGCCATCTGGGCAGCACCTTGGACAGGGCCGAGCACGGAGACAGGCTGTGAGTCCACACCCCAACCAGGGGTCTGCAAGGTGACAGCCTGGGCCTCCTTCTAGAGCTGTCTTCAAAAGATTTGGGGAGCCAAAGCAACCCCCTAGAGTGCAGAGAACCCGGTTCTCCCCAAAGTTGTCAGACCCAGGGCTTAGATGTTCGGTGTAAATCCCTCAGCACAATGAAGCCCCAGGGCTGGTTCCTGCAGGCGATCTCCGGCTTCCACACTAACCGGTGCCTTCTTGGCTCGGACCCAGAGCAGCCTGCTGGCCTTCCTGGGAGAGAGCCAGCGGCGGTGTTGCCTTCCCAGATGAATTCCCAGCGGTCCCAGCAGCAGACACTAGTTCCTTCCTTTCCTTTTTGAAACTCAAGTGCATTTTCCCAGGAAAACCCCATGCTCTGGGCACTGTCTTCCCTTGCCTCTGTTTCTGGCAGGGATGTGGCTGCCAGCATGGTGTCCCCGCAGCCTCTGGGGCCCAGGTTCTTTCTTTCTGAAGGCTGTCAGCTTGTCCCTTCCCCTGACAGATGCTAGCTGCTGCCAGAGAAGCATCCTGAATGTTCGTTCCTACAGGCTTCCTATGAGTGTGCTCACCTCCAAGCCCACAGGCCGCCCTCGAGTCTCAGGAGTGCATGGCCCCCACCCACCCATGCTGGGGTCTCCAGGCTCACCTTGAAGCCCCAGAAAGGTCACCTCTTCACCTTCTGTCCCACCACAAAATGCACGTCCCACATCCGGGTGCCCCAGCACCACCCAGCACAACCAAACCCCACTGTCAGGCCAGTGAGAAGCCCCGGGCCCCACGCCAGCCTAATTATTGCAAATGGAGAAAATGCGGTTATATTGGTGCTTTTTTCCTAACTACCTTACATCTGGGGGGCCCAAGAGTGGTCTCAAAAGTTGTAAGCCAAATTTTCCAGACAGGTGCATTAATATTGTGAAATTGAGGGGTACAGGTGTTGACCTTGTGCTCTAAGTTAGTGTTTCTCAAACTTTGTGCAGATTCTGATTCAGTAGGTCTGGGGTGGAGCCTGGATTCCCCATTTCCTTGGTGATGCTGGTGCTACAAGGCTGTAAGTAGCGTTCACTTATGTGCCAAATACCTGTTCCTCTGATGAGGTTAGAGACATCAAGGAAGGAGAGAGAAATAAGCTCTAGACCTGAACTTCGCAGACCACCCCCTTTATATTTTGTTTTGAATGATTAAGCAAGAATGATAAGACATCCTGAAGTCAAACAGTGATAGAGGGTCACCGGGGTTCAATTGCATCATAATTTAACAGATCGCTTTGGGATTTCAGAGGGCATGATGTTAGAGGGAATCTGAAAGAAACAGAAAAGATGAGGCCAGCACCGAGCACGGCTTGTTTGTATCTATTTTTGACATTGCTCTGGGTTATGTGTCTAGTGTCTCTCTGCCAAAGTGAATTACAGGAACTTGGAAGAGGTTATTTATTGAGGTTTTTGGAATTAAATTCTACCTTTACAATCCTTTTAAAATAAACATCTTCAAATGGAAGACCAAGGAGATTTCAGCTGCTGCCCTAGGAATATAATCCAGAACCCAAGGTAATACTTGTTGGACAGAAACATCAAAGAGCAACAATCCCAAATAAGGGAGGGTAGTCAGCAGAGCTGAGCAAAGAAAGACCTCCCTCCACCATAAGTGACAGGCGGCACAGTTTGCCTTTTAAATGGGGTGTACTGGGGTTGGTTCTGACAAAAGACATTTTTCTGCAAAAAGGAAGAAGTAGTTAAAAGGACTACTCAGATACTTAATGACAAGCTACAGAAGGAACAAGATGGGTGGCAGACTACGCTAAAGTTCTTGGGACTGTTCACTTTCCTGAATAGTGGTTTCTCCTTAAGAACTCCTTAATAGAAATATTATAAGCTCATTGCCTTGCCGGCAGTAGACAAACTGGGGGCTGCCTCAGGCATCCTAAGCCTCATGCCCATTCTGCACCCCTTTCCCAACTGTCTCCCCATCTTTCCCCAGTCTTTAGTCTCTACCATTGCTTCCACCCAGTTCCCTCACTTATACTAAAGTGTAAGTGACCTAGAGGAGATCTAAATGAGCAGCATGCCTTCTAAATACATTTGCCCAAATATACTCCAAATTTCCCAACCCATTCATATCTACCAGATATTTTTTAAAAGCCGCATTTTCAAAACTGATACAGAAGAAATATGGCAAAATATTAATGCCCATAACTCTGGAAGTGAGAGCACAAGTATTCTGTGTCCTCCCTGAATTTTTCACTTAGTTTATAATAACTATTAAGAAATAAAGTGAGTGGCTTTATTATCAACCAGATTGATGACAAGGCTGTTCCTTCGGAGAGGTGGCCCGCCTGAGTCTCCCTCCGACCATCGCCTGCACTCAGCTGGGACGCTCCGTCTGACCTGCGGTGGCTCAGCACGTTGCCTGCACATTCGCATCTCCTTGGGAGATGTTAAAATACATCCACGTCTGCTGCTCACCCCCAAACTAAGTAAATCAGAATCACAGTGAGGAGCAGCCTCTGCATCGGTGTGTTTTAAACGCTCCCCACATGGATTCGGTGAGCAGCCAAGGTTGAGAACCACTGGTTTAAAGAATAACCATCAGGATGCTTTAAAAAGGAACCTGCAAGTTCTTGAGCATTTAAGCTTCCAACACGAAAGTATTTATCTTACTGCGAAAAATTATTTGAAAGTCGTGTGTTGTGTTTCCCCATCTCCTCTTCATCCCACACCTACCACCCCCAACCCACACACCCCCTTTTCCACCACCACTGCCATCAACAACACCACCACCATCACCATCACCATCATCACTATCTTCACCAGCATCACTATCACCACCACCACTCTCATCACCACCACCACCATCACCACCATCACCACTGGTACCACCACCATCACCACCACCATCACTACCACCACCATCACCACCATCACCACCACCACCACCACCACTGTCATCACCATCACCACCACCAGCACCACCACCACCACTCTCATCACCACCACCACCATCACCACCATCACCACCACCACCACCACCACTGTCATCACCACCAGTACCACCACCACCACTGTCATCACCATCACCACCACCACCACCACCATCACCACCACCACCACCACCACTGTCATCACCATCACCACCAGCACCACCACCACCAGCACCACCACCACCACCATCACCACTACCACCATCACCACTGGTACCACCACCATCACCACCACCATCACTACCACCACCAGTACCACCACCACCACAACCACCACCACCACCATCACTACCACCACCATCACTACCACCACCACCACCATCACCACCACCAACACTACCACCATCACCACCACCACCAATACCACCACCACCATCACCATCATCACCATCAACACCACTAACAACATCTCCACCACCACCATTATCATCACCATCATCACTACCACCATCACCACCACCACCACCATCACCACCTCCACCATCACCAACACCATTTTCACCACAAACAACAAGAACAAGAATTAAAAAGTGTAAAACACAGAGCTGAGGTACTTATCTTGAATTATCAACTCTTGTATTGGAGCATTCAAACCTTTAAATTGTATATGGGAAGGGGTCATCAGGGGGACATGGAGCTGGGAGCTAAAACAGTTGCAGCCTGGACACCCTGGGCTATTACAAGGTTTAACTGGGTATAAGAAACCTGGAATTAGTCCCTCTTATCCAAACAGCCTACCAGTCGTCAACCTATCAACCTCCCCTTACACAAAATTAAAATATGTATTAAAGTTTTTTATTGTTAAGCTTTTAAGCACACATTTCTAAGCAATGGTTAATAATCCTTGGCTTTCCAGCTAGTATAAATCCTTGACAGGTGTGAAGCCAAGTTTTCATCGCTGTATAAAAGGTATTTTGCTAGAACTAAAATGATATACTGTACGAAGTGGGCAGAGAGAGCTCCCCTAACTTGCTAACTTGCTTTTGTAAAGCAGGCGTTCGCCCTTGAACCCGTCCAGCATGGACTGCGGGCGCTCCAGCCCGTGAACTGTGCTATGGAAACAAAAGGGGAAGCACCCCCTGCCCGGGCCGTTTGTTCCCCCCGTTCCCTCTGTAACCGCCTCTCCGAGTGAACATTATTTACTTGGACTCAGGAGATCAGGCTATGCCCTCAGAATTCCTTATGTTTCACTTCAGGGAGAGATTTCTGGAATGTAACAGGCTTTCAATACACGTTATTTTACAGGAAACATTTTTATAGAGTTGCCCCCACGTGCCCACTTGCTGTATCCGATTCTGAAAAGCTTCTGGGGAAACCGCAGCAGGCTGCAGCTTCCTGCGGTTGGCTGCTTGCTGTCCTGCTTGGACGGGGCAGGCGGGTGCCACCACAGTGGTCCTCTCCTGCATGTGCCACGGGGGCGCGACCCGTGACTGCGGGGCGTGAGGGGGAAACCTTCTGACCCGCACTCTGTGTTCTAGTGCCCCGTCCCACTTCTTTGTACACAATTTATATTTCCATGGCTCTTTCTACCCCAGAAGGCAGAAGTCTCGGGGTGTATTTCAGCAGGTGTGGGAGGTGTGAGTCCGGCCTCGAGTGGGCACACAGTCCAGACCCACATTCCCGCCAGGCCGGGGACACGGAGCTGCGTCCCGAGCCGCAGGCGGGGCCTGGAGGCGGACGGACTGTGTCGGATACTCAGTTGAACGCTCTCTGGGAGAAACGGGCCTCTCCCGGAGAGTCTACCAACACATTTATAGGTCTCGAGTCCCTGCCTTTAGAATGTGAACAGACTGTAAAACACTTTAGAGAAATGTGTTAAGTCCCACAGCCTGATTTCCCCAAACCCGGCATCCAGACCAGGAAGCGGGACGGGTGGGTGTCTGCCGGCTAGCTCAGCATTTGGAGTTGACCTGTGTCCCCCGAAAGATACGCGGAGCCCTAACCCGGGCATGTGGATGTGGCCGTCGGAAATGGAGCTTTTGCAGATATCATCAAGTTAAAATGAGGTCATTAGGATGGGCTTCAATCCAACAGGACAGGTGTCCTTATAAGAAGAGGGAAGATACTCTGAAGCAGAGGCTGGAGCAATGTGTCTAAAATCCAAGAAGCGCCAAGAACTGCCTGCGACGCCAGAAGCCAAGAGGGAGGCACCGGGCAGATTCTGCCTCCAGCCCTCAGCTGGTTCTGCCAGCACCTTGGTTTGGGGCTTCTGGCCTCTGGAACTGGCAGAGAATACACTTCTGTGGTTTTAAGCCACCCGGTTTGTGGTACTTGGTTACAGCGGCCCCCTAGGAACTGGATGCTCTACCCAAGAGCCTTCCTTTCGTGGTCAGCTGGCCCTGAGCAAAAGCGGGGTGCAGTTGCCATCGCCACAGCCCTGCCCCTCCCCTCTGGCCCCGGCTCCTGCTCTCACCCACCTTCTCCAAGGACCCCAGCACGGGTGCTGTAGCGAGCTTGTCGCACGTCGAGCCTGATTTCTCACTGAAATGGAAGGCTATCTGCCTGTTGAAATAATGTGTAAGGAAATGCAGACGGGAACCTCGTCCTCGCAAAACTTACAGTGCTCGGAGGCGAAGCTTCTCTTCCTAGGCCTGAACCCCACGCAAACCCTCGCTTCTGGGGAGCAAAGGAAAAACTGGCGCCCATGTACGGTCACAAGTGACTACGGTTCACATGCGCACCGGGGCTGTCGCCCACTCAGCCCCTCCCGTCTCCCCTGCACATGCACGTGGGCCTGGGGAAGGCTGACTCAGCGATGACCTGTGTCATCTGCTGCCTGGTCCCCACCCCTGGCTCCGTGTCCTAACCTCACCGTCTCTGCCACCCTCCAACTCCCAGCGCCTCTCTAGGTCTAGCATCAGGCTCTCTAATGGCTTTGCAAGTCCCCTGGGCCAGACTTGAGCTAACCAGGTGCCAGTCTGGGATTCACAAGCTTTATGCTCCTCCAAGTCCCCCAGGCTTCGTGCTTGCTCCCTGAAACCAAACTGTGCAGAACTTAAAAAATCCTCTTTCTGGCTCTCACACTCCGGAGCCCTGGCGCCCAAGCCTGTTTTGGATCGTAAAGCCAAGAATCTTGCGATCTGCCTCATGGTGTGCTTTTGTGTGACCCTTCCCTGGGCCAAGGAGCTTCCACTTGTGGCTTAAATAGGGGCAAGGCTAAGGGCATAAAGGTTTACCAGCACCCCAAAATCTCACCCTGTAGAGAGGCCACCTGCAATCCCTTCACCGTCTCTCCCCCAATCAACCCCGCTGAGCCCAGAAGAGCCAACCCCATCTCTCGCAGGCCTGTCATGGAGGAGACTGGAAATTGCCTATCTCGGTTTTCGTGGACCTCACCCTATCCCTTCCCCAGATTTGCTCTCAGCTCCCCAGACCTGCAGCCACAGCAGCAACAAGGTAAATACTTGATCTGGCTGGGTGGCCGACTGTCTCAGCCCCGCTCAGCTTCAGAAGGCCCACGGCCCAGCAGGGGCCGGCGTGAACGGCCAAGCAGGTGGACACTAACTTCCCCCGTACCTGCCTTCTCTGCTTTATCCCAGCTCACCTGACTTGCCATCTACATTTCCAGGAGGAAAGAAAAGAGAAGCTGTATCCGAATCACCAAGGCATTTATCGCAGTGAAGTGTTCGAAGTCAAGCTACTTGTAACCTCAGGACCTTTGCACTTACTATTCTCTCTGCCTACATCACTCCTCTGCTCCCAGAAAATGCACCTTCTATTTCTTCTCAAATGTCATCTCATCAGAGAGGCGGCCTCACCCTAGAATAGCCAACACCCCATCACTCTTAACCTGCTTACCTTCTTTTAATTTGTCACACGTGCCATTTCCTGAAATTTACATCTATCATATGAAGCTATCATTTCCTGTTTCTGTCTCCCACCATAATGTAAACCCCACGAGGATGGGACTTTATCCCCTTCGTGGCTGTGTTCCCAGGACCTGGAGCAGACGCTGGCATAGAGTAGGCACTTAACAGAGATTTGTTGAATGAATGATGACAGCAACCACTGAAAATTATAACAAAACTTGAATGGGGATTGGTTTCGCAGGAAGCCACCCCGTGATTTATTAATAACTAAGGGTGAAGAGTATCTTGGTAAACGCAGGATCCTGTGCTGGCTCCGGGGTAAAGCACGGTAGTAAGACAGAACAGCTCTACCCAGCCCCGCAGAGCTGGACACGAGTCCTTTCCCTCTGGCAGCTTCCCACACACAAGCTTCACCAGCTTCGGCAGTGGGGCCAGAAACTCCTTGGTTACAAGGAGACCTCTTCCAAGCCCTCACGCAAGCCCAGGGGCATGAGGTACTCAGAGAGTGGGGATGGAAGAAACTGGCTTGGGGACGTTAGTGCTGGTCCAACTGGACAGAGGGGAGTAAAATTTAGAAAAGACTAGAAACCAAGGCAGGCAGGGGGGACAATGGGTGAATTCGAACCGACTAAATCAACAGACCCCAGCACTTTCTGGGGGCCAGCCCACTGCTAGGAGCTGGTGATGAGACAGCTGAAGGTCACGATTCCAGCCTTCAGGACACGTGAGCTGGAGGTTCCAGAAGTGGCTGTGACACCTGTGAGAGCTGGACTTTGTCGGGCTGGAGCACCCCAAAGTGAAGACCACAGGCAGCTCCTTTGCTGGGAGACCTCTGTCCCCGCTCCCTCCAGCGGGCACAGTCACAGGCCTTACCAGAGGCTCTGTTTAAAAGTAGCCTCTAAGCTTGGCGCCCCATTATGGGTGCCTTCGCTGACTATTTTTAGAGGATATTAATCATGTTACCTTTGGATGTGAAATCGGGACAGGTTAGCTCTAATTACATGAGATTCTTTAAGGAGCTGGAGAAGATCCAGGCGCTCAGCCCCAAAACCACATTGTTGCCCCTCCTGTCTCGCTCTCAGGGAAAAGCCACTGGTCAGCAGTGGGGGGGGACCCTAGAGACCATACCCAGAGGTTTGGATGTCACCAGGCTGGACTGCAGAACCGCGGGTGTCTCAGTAAGCGTGGGCAGCACATGGCCTAGTCCACGGTTAAAAACATGACCTGGTCTCTGATGTAGAGTTAGGTTACCCCAGAGCTCTGATAACAAAAAATAGTCTTTTTTCATAACTTTTCCTTTCAATTTTTTGGAGGCTGTGGCCAGCAGATGCTGTTAGAAAGAGCCTTTAGAATTTACAGAGGATCCCCTTTCCTTCACCCCACTCTGTTCTGGGAGAATGCTCCCTCATGTCATTGCATCTGCTGGGCGGTGACAGCCCCACCAGGACTCCATAGTATATTCATGAGCCTGGTGGGGGCAGAGCATTAATAAATCACAAAAGGAAACACTCTGGAGAGAGGAGAGAGGACCCAGGAGTCACCTCGTGTCCCGGGCGGCACACAACTCCACCCACTTAGCAGCTCCCGGTTTCTGTGGGTCGGAACCGGGAGCAGCTGGTCCAGGTGCCCTGCTCAGGGTTTCCCAGGCTCTGCAAAGGATACAGGCCGCCTCCCAGTGCAGCTCGCAGAAGTGCTTCTTTTTCAACACGGTCTTTTCCAACCTGGCACTTACTGCCTGTCCCTCCTTCCCAGCCCAGCACGCGCACACTCACGCACACACACTCAAACACACGCACATGTCTTTGCAAGTCAAGCTTTGATTTTTTCCCAACAGCTGGGTATTTGTTTCAAATTCTATGATATCGCTTTGTCTGTCATGCTAAAAAGCAAACAGAGCCAGCCGTCAGCCAGAAAGGAGGGAGCTGTTGCTGTGTGCGATGGGCCTTTCGGAGCAGCCAGCGTCTGGCGGCTGACCCTCACCCCTGCCCACCGAGCTGCCTGATCCCCACAGGGGAGCCACGCGATTAAGAACTTGGTATTAAACAGAGCATCCCGGCTCTTGCCTTGCATTTGGAAAGCAAATCGCTCATCCGATTTTATGCTTTGGGGGAAGCAGCATCTCCCAGGCCAGCGACGTTTTACTGTGCACCTCCCACAGTGAGGTGAGTTGATGCCCTTAGATAGAAATCACTGAATATTCGCATGAGGTTGGCTCCCCTATCAACCGTTGACCGATGTTGAAATTCCAGATAATGCCAGTGGCAGACAACAAGGCTAGTGTTGCTTTAGACTTTCAGTGTTGTCTGGGAAGGAGAGGTGAGCGAGGGGGCCTCCTGGTTTAACCACCAGAATTGGATCAGTGGTTGCTGGTTTTCAAACATACACTAAACAGTGAAGCTATTGGATTTACAGGTAAACTGGTCGAGCTTCGAGCACTTGCATTCAGCATTAGGTAGTTGAGCCGAGGTTGTATCAGGTCTAGCATGTTGGGGCTCTTGTTTGATCTTTCCAAAATACGTGGTTTCCAGGATTAAACTATCAAAAACGCTGCTCTGAACTTGGACTTGGCCACCTTGCCAGTTTGCTGCTGGGTTGTCCAGATTGTGTTCACACGGGTCTACCCATGTACACTCCATAATGTGTGTTTGTCCAATTATCAACCCACAGGGATGCAAAACCATGACTGGGGTGTTGAGATTTCATATATTTACAGATAGATGTCTCTTTGAGAATTGTTGAATCCTGACTCCCGATTATTATTTGGGTAACCTCTGAGAGCCCCAGTTTGCTCATCTGTAAAATGGAAATAAGAAGAGTTTCTATCTCAAAAGGTCTGGCAAGAATGAAATGAAACCATATGTGTAAAGCATGTACTTTAGAGCCTCACGCAGCCAATGCCCAGTCACGGCCACCATCCCAAGGATTTGCACTGGCCCCGTACTCAGGACAACCCCACACTTGGTCTAATACTCTGCTGGCATTATCTGGAGATTTTTTAGCAAGGGGCCCTGCATTTTCATTTTGCAGTGGGCCCTGAAAATTATGTAGCCTAAGCCCAGCAAATGTTAGTTCATATCGATCATCCCCATCGGTACTTCATCATTGCCAAGCTCAACACACAGTCAGAACTTACGGATCATTACTCATTACCTTGTAACTGTATAAACCACAAAACAACACCATTAGGGCTCTGAATCATTTAGTAATAAATAAGTAACTTAGGGGCTGAGAGGCTGGCCGGAGGTGCCCCTTGCACAGAAGCACCTGTGAGCAAACACAGGGAGCTCTGTTTGCCAGAAGATGGGGTGGGAGCTGCTGACAGGCCCTGGCCCTGAGCTGGCTGCTAAGGAAAAGGTCAAGGCCTTCCCTCGACCTCTGAGCCTGATTCAAAGAGAAAATTACTCAGCTTTAATTTTCACATAATCATTGAAGAGTGAAGCTGGTAGGGAGGGAAATCAAAACAGTGAAGTGTTAGCTGCCGCATGGCTGGCCCACACCTCAGGAGCATGTGGCCATCGGCCATTAAAGCCAAGGAGGCCAGAGCAGAAGGTGGGGCCTCCAGTGGCTTGGCCCCCAGGGCATTAGAGCCCGGTGGTTCCACAACTTCATCCACCCTCACCCTCAGCCAGCTCTCCAGTTCCCCTGGGAGACAGAAGCCTGGGCTGGAGGGAAAGGAGGGAACAGGATGGGGTGAGGGGGAGCTTGGCATTTGGAACTCATAGGAAAGGTGGAGACACTGCACCCCCACCCCCCCACCCCCGAGCTGGGCTTGGGGAGGCGGAGTGAATGAGGCTTCTGCTTTTAGGTTCTTCCCTCTTTACAAATGTAGTGCGTGCTCGTCGGGGAGAATTGTGGTTCATGTGGAGGGGCTCATGGTGGTACAGATGGAACAGACGCCCGGGTGGGGAGGGGCTGAGGGCCATGGGCGGAGCAGGGTGGGAGCACCATGGGCCGCTGCTCTAGGGATCTTGGGGCTCATGGGAAGGGGGCTGCTGGGCCTCAGTGTGACTTTGGCATTGTCGGGGGACAGAAGGAAGGTTTGGGTCAGGACTGGCAGGACCCAACATGCTTTGAAAGGGCCACCGTGGCTGCAGTGTTGATTCCAGATTTTCAGGGACAGTGATGGGCCCAGAGAGGATGATCGGGAGGCCGTTGCAGAAACAGTGGCTTGGATCAGGAGGGACGTGGTGGAGGTAGGAGCCATGTTAGGTAAGAAATTAACCAGCTTAGCTCTCAAAGGACGGCCTCAGATCTCTGCCTTGACCTGTACTGATTGATCAAAGCAGCCCTTAGGGCACTCATGCCTTATATATATTTATTTTCGATTGCGTGTAGACATTTGTTTGCTTAATAATTAAACTCCCTTCCCCTCCCCCAAAAAAGCTTATATTTTCATAGGGAATTGCCTTATATTTTAAAATATATGCATTTAATTTTTTTAAACGAACTCCGTATGTTTATAATTTATTTATTTTAAATCCCTCAAAACATTTTAACAGTTTCCTAATGCCCAGGAGTCATTTTGATGTTTCTTAATAGGTTTTTAAAAAGCTTTTTCTTAAAAAAATAGAAGAAACAGGTGGTTATACTTTACGAACAGGAAATATATCCAAACACCAGACTCTGTTGCTTTGGCCGCATTTCATGCTACAGACTCACCCCTCTCCATCACTGTTTACCCGGCAGTCCCCCATCTGTCTGCCAGTTTACCCATCTGCTGAAAAAGCACATTGTTCTTTGAATGACTTCCTCCAGGTTGAGGAGGGAGCCATGACTCACATCTGAAGAATACCCAAGGGTACAGATCCTGTCGTCATTCAGGAAAAAGTCCCAGAGCCCAGGGCGTGATTGTGCCCAGACTCCTATCCTCCTGTGAAGAGTAGGGGTGGCGCTGGCCCTCCTCTGGCTCTCCCCTGGCCTCCACCTGAACGTTCTGCCAGCAAGGTGGGCAGGAGGTGCACAGGGCCCACACCAGCCTTGCATTTCACATCACGGTTCCCATCCGCCCAGAACACTCAGCCCCAGCCTTTGGGCTGAGCCCCAGCATCAGTCTGAGGTTGTGGTGAAAGGCAGAGCAGAACAACAGGATCAGAGGAGCGGATGAAACTCACACCCAAAGACAAGCGCAGCTGTGACGTCCCCCAGGCTATGTCCTCAGGCCGGGACCGCAGCTTGCCTTGCTCTGCTCTCAGGCTCCTCCCCGTGTTAGCTCTCATCAGCTCGAGCCTGGCCCTCCATCGTTCTGAAACTCGCCGGTGACAGTCATTGATTCCCAGTCAGTGGGGTCCTCAGTCAGGAGGGGAGATGAAAATAGGAAATGGAAGGTAATGAACTGGAAAGGAAATCTGGCAAAGTAGGAAGAAGCCCTGAGTACGGCAACGAAATCTGGGGAGACAGAGATAATGGTGCATCCCCTAAGACTAGGAATTGGTGTCCCTGTCTGTGAGATGGACAAGGAACTCCCCCAGGCCAACTGCGAGGCTCTCAGGCACATCCAGGCCCAGCTGCAGGGCCAGACTCTGAGCCCAGCTGAGCATCAGGTGCCCCGGATGTAAGGACAGAATGACCATGATGGACGGAGGCCTCATCAGATCCCCTGCAGAGTCACTCCAAACTTCACAAACTACCCCATCAATATAAACATCTGATGATAAAGAAACCAGTCAGACATGCATTGTCCTGTGTGCACATTTCCTCTGAAATGATTCAAAACTCATTTAAATCCCTTCCTAAGATGTGATTTTGAAAACAAAACAAAAAATCCTTGAATTGTTTCGGGAGTTTTTAGTGCACTATCTTGAATATCTCAGAATTCTCCTCATAGAGCTCTGAAACCCAGAAAGAAGATATTCAATTCTGGCCGACTGGATTTTTTAGAGCCCAAGAGGCAAGCCTGGGGATGGGTTTGGGTCCTTGCCAGCTAGGTACTTGGGCCTGAGCCAAAGAGATAAATACTGGGCTTCAAGTAAAACAGATGCTTAAAAGGTCTGTTCTGCTCCTGAGATCCCTGTTTAATGGTGGCCATTGCTGCCATTATTGCTTTCAAATCTTTAATTTATCTAATCACACATATAACGCCAAGCGTCCATCTGTGTTTCACAGGCCAGAGAAACACCATCAATTGTGTGCCCTATTAGCTGTAGCAACAGGTACATGACCAACAGAAAAGGGACAACTCAGCATCCAGCCAAGGCTCCAGCGTCCCACACTCCCCAGATACAAGAAGTTACTACGTAAGATGCCCACTTTGGAGAGCTGTGGTCTCGTTTTTTCTTCCCTACACCTTCTCAGGGAACTATGCCAATCTCTGTCTTGGGGTGGCTCTGCCTGTGCTGGGGCTTTGCTTTTTAACTCCTACTATCCAGAGCACCTCACCCCTCCAGCCTGCCCCTCAGAACACAGTCCCTCGTTTAAGCTGCCTAGTGTCTACTAAAGTGGCCACAGCCATCTGGTCAACCAACATGCTGGAGGAAGGCCATGAATAGGCTTTCCGGGCTCACCCTTAAAGGACCCTAAACAGAACTTTGCTGCCTTATTTGGAAGTACGAGTGATACAGTAGATTTAAGCTTATGAAGGATTAAGGTGCCATGTTACCTGAGGGTGGGAGGAGCCACAGAAAGGTAAATAGAACCTATTTACAGTATGTCCTTCAAATCACTACAGGTCATCAACCACCTACATCGTATGTATAAATTGTTCCAACTCTTGATGGGTTTTGAAATGAGCAGAGTGTGCTAAACCCCAATTACACAAACATGTGAAGGCCTGAGGCAAATGTTCGTGTCAGAAACCAGCTTAACCAGACCCACGAATGACTGAAACTGACAACTCAGGAAAGTGGTTATACAGTTAAAACACAAACTAATTTACCTGATAAGTTTCTCCACTCAAGGATTATTTCTATGCATTAATACATGGAAAGCACGGGAGGCAATGCCTGGCATATAGCAGGTGCTCAATAAACGCCAGCCATTATTAAAATTAGATAAGGGGCCACTCCTATGAGGAATGTGCCTTGGAGTCCATGGAAATGTTGATAGCAGCCCTGTATCAATAGTAGCTCATCACAGGCAGGAGCTCCTATCCCTTCCCTGTACGTGATTCATTATTTACTCCCGGATCCTCCAGGCAATTGACTCAGGCTGGTTTGACAATCCCAAGAAACAATTCCTGGCCCATTGCTCAGCTGGGGGATCCACAAAGGCTGGTCTCCCCCCCATCCCAGGGCCACTGTGAACCCTCTCACACCCTGCAAAATACTCTGTCCTTGTACCCTTCTGACATTTTTCTGTCTTCTAAAATGTGAGTGAGACACCGAACACACAGCTTGAGAACCATGTTTTAAAACTGTCACTCATAAACAACTTCCAAGAATTTTCCGTTCTGCAGATTCTGAAGAACATTTTTGTTTCATTTGAAAATTGCCAGCTTGTTATTCTGCTCAAGACGTTGCCCAGCTCTCGAGCTCTGTGAGTCACAGTGATGGCTCCCTGGCTGGTCCATTCCCAGGGCTCTGGGGCTGGTCCCCTGAATTCCGATCTACGCCCAGCTCCTGCTTCCCTTTGTCTAGCCACAGGACTGCTACTGCCTTAGGACTTCTCAGTCCCTCTGTATCTCAGAGCTGGAAAGCTTGGGTGACCCTCCCCTCCCACCCCCAAGTTTCCTTTCTGCAAATCGCCACTTATCCCAGGGGGACGTTCTTCCTCCTTCGTCTGGAGCTCAGCTTTCATCTAGATCCCTCTCCTCACAGCAGTCCCTGGATAGTAAGAGAGTCGATATTTTATGTTTCTAAACACTTTGCTTGATGGAAGTGTGGTTTGCTTCCGGAAGGCACACTATTTCCTGTAGAGTCTGTACACGTTCGGTTGGACCCTGTGATGTTTTCCTGTACAGGGGCTTTAAGAAGACACTTTAGAGTCACGTCCTGGACAGCACAGGCCTCGGTAACCGCAGGCCTCACTCACCCCCCCTGACCTTGGCGGCGCTGGGCTCTTGCGTCTAGTGATAGTAGAATGTGCCTCCCTCGGCTCCATTTCTTGCATGTTTGCTAAGTGACATTGCCATCCTCACCCTCACCAGGGCTCTAGAGACAAGGTGGCCAGGTGGAAAGGACACCGCAGGAGCAGGAGACCTGGGCTTCCATCTTCCTTCTCCCAGCTGCCTAGGGCATCTCAAGGAAGGGACGGTCCCCACCCTGCCCCAGTGTTGCCATTCACACAGGAGGACTAGCAATGTCTGCTGTCCCTCCTGCCCTCTCCTGCCCCTGCCCCCTCTGATGGGAAGACCAAGCGGTATTGTAAGCAAAACCACCCTAGGCTCTCTGGAGACTGTCACCGCATCATCCAAAGTGCACTGTGTCGTCCATATCTCAGAGCTGGAAAGCTTGGGTGACCCTGCCCCCCACCCCCGCATTTCCTCTCTGCCCATCACCCTCCTTCGCTGCCGGCTTGTGGTTGAATATATTTACCGTGCAGCCTTCTGTTATTTTTATCATATGGTTTCTCGCCATCTGCTCTGTGGTCCTACAGATGACATTGCTCTTTGCAAGGTCTGACCAGCCACGCAATCTATTAGTCTCTCTCCTGCTACCCTTTGGTCCGTTTCAAATGTGGTTTTTGGAAGCAGGTAAAATATAAATCACACATATACAAACAAATATTTGCATAAAGAGGAGAGACAGAGGATGCGTTGGACTCTTCAAAAAAAACTATGAAAGCAACTATTGATACTAATCTCTAAGGGCAAGATAAAGGGTCTGTATTTTACATTAATTAAAAAATAAAAATTGAACAAAGTTACTTTTGTTCCTGTGCCTGCTGCAAGCATGCTGCATGGGCCTTCCGGGGTCCATGACCCCTCGCTGTCCTCACTGGGCAGATCTTGTCCCTTGTCTCTGAAGATGACACAGCCTGTGGCATTCCTCTCTGTGTGTACCCAAGACACCTCAGGCGTGGTTAGAGGAAAACGTAAAGTAATAATAAAATCATGACCACCATCCAAATATAAAATAAACATGTACCAAGCTTTTATTTAACTTATTCATTAAATAAGGAAATCATACCAATATCACAACAGGGTCAGAGAAGTGGAAGAACCATAAATTTAGATGGAGGAATAGATGATGAGGTGTTTTCTGCAGCGGGGAGGGAGGGAGGCCCCATCTCCACCTGCAGGGGATGTGCCAGTCCACACGCAGGCCTGTTTCACATTGGTTCTTATCACCGCATTGTCCTCTGTTCGCTACAACTTACGAATGACAAGAACAGCTCCATGGCGATGAACAGCTAGAACCAGAAAACCCACAGGGTGTGCTCCAGATAATGCATAATTTCCCACTGAAAACCTGCAGCGATCTTCGCTGGTTACTCCTGTTTCCACACATAGTTGGCCTTCGGTCTGAGCCTCCACTCTCTCTCCGGGAGGCACTGGCTGTCTCCAGCTCAGCCGGTGCCCTCCCGTCTCCACCACAGCCTTGTGGCAGGTCACTGCTTTCTGTACTGAGTTTCCGGCCTACGTTTCTCGGGCCCAGTTTCCCCTTCCGCCCAGTGGCTGTCAGGCAGTGAGCCAGTGTCCGATCAGTCATTACATTAGAACCCAACCCTCGCCTCAGTGTCCCGCAGGGCCAGGTCCCCTCCTTCAACAAGAGCTGCACAGAAGTATATGAAAGTTCAGGCTTCTGGCTCCATGAAGTAAGAACCGTGGCCTGTGGCCCCCCAGAGCCTTGTTTTCTCTTTCCATCCATACAGGGAAAGCTCAGGATATGCTCCCAGCATGTCAGGTCCACTTTTTAATTACAATTGCTCCCTTGGTGTATCAGTCAAGGTTCAACGAGAGAAGCAGAGCCGGTAGGAGATAGACTGAGGAGCGGCTGGGCCCCTCTGAATCCCACAGGGCAGGCTGTCAAGAGGGGAAGACGGAGACTCTCAGGCGTGGGCTGAAGCTGCATCCACAGGCAGAATTCCTCTCTGAGAAACCTCGGCCCCACTTTTAGGGCCCTTCCCCTGACTGAGTCAGGCTCACCCAGGTTATTAGGGATACGGTCAACTCTTCTGGGCTCTAATCACGTGGTCAACACACTCTCACACAGTGTTCTCGTGAACAACCAAGGACTGTAGCCTGGCCAAGACCACATGCCAGCTGGGAATGAACAACCGAGTAACGACACAAACCAGGTTGTGCAGCAAAATGGCCACGATCTGGAGGCAGCCACGGGTGGCATGTGGCTGTCCAAGCACAATATCCACAGTTGCCTGGAAGTGTGTGCACGATGCCCCTTCCACTTTCGCCTGTCCGACAGTCGCTTGTTTCTCATGCGACTGAAGGAGAGTTTGCCTTGGCTATTTCAACATCACAATGACCACAGCTCTCCCTGAACAAACACTTTACAACAGCTGGCATGTATATTTGAATTCAAATATTCAAAGTGTATGTAAGTCACCTGGTCAGCGGTGACTCCAGCCTTCCGAACACGCCCAGGGGGTTTCAGGGCACAGGTTAGTTTTGAGGCTGGCATCAGGTCTCTACCCAGGAGATACCTCAGATCCAGTTCTAAGCAGCGAAGGCAACACCAGCGTTGTCGAAGCTTCGTGGACCTGAGAATGCCTTTTTCTTTGTTTGCCTTTTCTGTTTGCTTATTTGGGGGAGACTGGAGGCGGGTGGAATCCTCGGGGTGCACTCCTCAGTGCCTTCACTTCAATAAAAGTAAAACAAAGTATTGGCTTCTCCATTTTAGGAGGGGGCGTTGGCCAGGCAGATGTTTGCTGGGAGCAGGTGCCTTTGGAGAGGCCACTCCTGTGACAGTCCAAAGTAAGGCAATCCGATCATGTGACCTTGGCAGACTGACTTCTGTCAGGCAGAGCAGACTCCCTCCCACCCCTCAAGCCCGGTCATATTCTCAAATCCTTGTCTTGTAAGATACCTAATTCCAAACAGGGCTCACAAGTGTGGATAAGCTACTGTTTCCCTCTGTAAGCTTTCATCTCTTCCCTGACTTGCTTTGCAATGTATTGAGCAATCATAAACAAATATTTAATTTGAACGCTGGTATTTTTTAAAAAGAAAACTATTTAAAAATTGGACACTCATTTCCTGCTTCTCTGTCAGACATCAGGTATGGATGCAGGCTTTTCGCACACCAGCCGCAACCCTCCAACACGGCCTGTGACACGGGTCCCTCCCGGGCTTCAGTCAGTTCAGACAGTTTAAGCTCAACCTCCAACCTGCCAATACAGCGTAAGCTCCCCCTCCCCACTGCGCTGCCGAAAAAATAAGATCACAGCACTGCCTATAAGTAGTAGCTGAACATTATCTTAGAAGTGAAACTTCTATGTATAATGGGTTTATAAACCCATCAGCTCTTAATTCCTGCTAATTATGCCTGTGTCACGTGTAGCCAAGTGCCTGTGAAAACCTGTCTTAATAGCATTTTAATGTTAGTTTTCTTATGCACAAAAAATCAATTTTAGATGTCACCCACACACTGTGAATAAAGGAAAATTGAGTCTAAAACATTAAAAATATGACTGTCTGGCACCAGATGTACTTCCTAAAAAAACTCCCAAGGACACAATCATGAAAGAGGCAGCCTTTTCCAGTCTCTGCACCCACGGTAACCCAGAGCGGCGATGAACCTGCGCTGGCACCTGTGAGGTGCCCGTGGAAATGAGGTGGCCGGAGGAGCAGCACGTGGCCAGGGACCAGCCAGCTTCTCCTCACGGTCACAGCCACCGACCTGCTTACTTCTGAAGGCCCAGTCCCGGCGTTAGTTCATGTTCTCACAAATTCAAACGAACAAATCAGGCATTGCTCCCCTAACTACCAATGAGTCAAATACTATAAAATAAAGCAAACATTTTAAAGAAAAGAAAAAGGAACACAACGTGTTTGCATCGCCCCTCGTTTCCCAGGCTGACCTTCAGCAGCAGCTTCTTCGCAGCTGCTGGTGTCAAGTGTTGACATGCCTCGGGGGCACCCGCTCTGCCCTTGATGGTCTGGAAATCTCCTTGTCAAAATCTCTTCTGCCTTTTTAGGAGCCTCTGTTCTGCCACCTGGAAAATCTTCCAGCTGTGGTGGTTCTTGTGTAAATCCCACCCCTTCATCCTTGCCTCAACTCTTCTTTTTTTTTAAGTGACAACAAATAACGCCGCATGCCAGTCAAGATATCTGCCCTCGTTCCTTCCAGTTAACCCTCCGAGCTGTCAAAGGGAATGACTCAGCACCTTGCACTGCTCTTTCTCAGAGCACCCAAATATGTTCGACTAAATCGGCCTGCCAAGCAGCTCAAACGCAGGAAGAAGAAACCCGATTTCTCTCATTTCTCTGACAGTCCCCGTCGGTAACCACAGTCGCAAAGTCAGAGTTCACCAGGTTAGTGCCCAGAGCAAAGCAGGCTCCCCAGGGCGGACAGATGTCGTCTCTAGGCTTTTCATGATATTTTAGTTTGAACTAGGATTATAATTTTTCTCTGCAATTTGAGCTACTTAATAAAGGCTTTGACTTGTGTAAGGACCCGGTGTCTAACTCAGATCTAAAAGGGGAAGCTTTTATTAAGCCTGGGAGAAAGAAACCAACCTTACTGACCCCTTGATCTTGGAATTTTAGCTTCCAGGCTTGTGAGAAAGTAAATTTCTGATTTTTAAGGCCACTCAGTCTCTGGTGCTTTGCTGCTGCAGCCCCAGAAAACTCATCCACCAGAGTTGACAGTCTAAGGTGGGGACTCCGGCAGTAATGAGTAAATAAATACCAATTTTATAATAATAATGATAGACTGACGCAGTTCTTGTCTTCTGCCTGCCACCCTTCTAAGTGCTTTTGATTCCTCATGACAGTCCCATAAGCTGCATATCATGCTACACCCATTTTACAGATGAAGAAAGTGAGGCAGAGGGAAGTTAATTAAGGACTTACCCAACGTCACACAGCTCACATAATGGAGCCGAAACGTAAACCCAGGCAGCCTGACCCCGGGTGAAGTTTTCCATTCTCATACATAGTGAAGATGAACGTTATGAAAATAAATGAAGCATGGGAAGGGTTATAAAGTGATGGTGCATAGAGGAGTCTGCACCAGGTAGGAGTCGGGGGCCTCAGAGGAGGGGACCTTTCAACCATGACCTGCCGGAGGTATTGGACAGAGGCTGGCAAGGACATGGAGGAAGAATCTCCCCGTCCAGTGCACCGGCCCCAGGGGGGACCGAGCTTCTGCGAGGGAGTGACGGGGAGCGTGCTTGGACATCCTGCAGGGACTAGGAAGTCACCCAGAGCCTATGCTTTGCCATGAGGGTGCTGGGCAACATTTGATGGGTTTTAAGTCCCGAGTGAGAGGATCCGGCGTATGCTCAAGGCCAGCAGTGGCTCCAGCTGCCACGTGGAGAAAGAACCGCAGCAGGCACAGGAGGGATCGCAAGGGGCCCGGCGAGGCGCAGACAGGCTGAGGGCGACGGTGCCCTGAACTCCGGCGAAGCTGTGAGGATGCTGGGGAATGGACACGCCTGGGATTTACTTGGAACGGAGAGCCCCGTGGTCTCCCCCCGAAGGAGCTAAACTCGAGCTGGAGAAGGACGATCACAGATGAGGACACTCGTGAGGTGTTAAGGGAGTGTGAAAGGGCTCAGGACAGACAGGCGTCAATGCGGGAATGAACACCAGGGGCTTGGGGATTATTCCAACAGGGGAGGCCACGGGGGCGAAGGTGGAAATAAGATGAGGCGTGTGGCCAACAGCCCACCCGGACAGCGTGATGGGCAGACTGGGGCCGTGTTCGGCTGGGCATTCAGGGGGAGAGCAGACTGCTTGGTGGGGCGAGTGCCCACAGGGGGCCTGGGGAAGGTGAGTTAGAAGACAGAGGGTCCCGAGTCCAGGAGACAAGCTAAGACGCATCCTATTAATTCGGGGGAGTTGAAATGGAGACACTCTAACATTAAGACAAAATAAAATGGTAACAGAGAGTCCAGAGCCCCAGTACTTTATAACCCTGTAGTTGAGATTTTGTTTTTACCATTTTTTAAATGACTATAACCTTCTATTGAAACCAGGAAACTTCAGACACAAGTAAATCAATAAGAGCATCTGCCGGTCTGCCAGAACCCCACGTGAAAGAGGGGCAGCAATCGTCATCTTTATCCCTACCACCGAGATGCAATAAAACAGTCATTAGGTTGTCAGAAGCCCTAAAATGAAAACCCAGGGCTGCTCGGCCCCGGTGCGGGTTGAGATTACCTGTGACGCTTTTGAAGTATTATATGTATTTTGAAAAAAAGTAATAAAAACCCACAGTTAAAATAAAAAATACAAAATCACAGACAGTAAAAATATTCCCTAGACTCCAGTTCTCAGCCTTCTGTCCCAAAGGCACCTGCTACCGGTTACCAGTTTCCTGCGTATCCTTCCAGAAATGTTCTATGCACATGTTCACACATATGTGTGCCTGTGTGTTTACATGTGCCTAGTTACGTAGCCTATAAAACTTAAAGTCTATTTATGTACCTTCTTAAACACAAGTGGAAGAAGACAACCCCTACACTCCCTTTTATCAACAGCTTTTCCATTTGACCACCTATCTTGGAGATGTTTCCATAATAATTACCAAGAGCTATAGTTTGGTCTTTTATTTATTGGAGTTGTTATTTACATTAGCCTTCAAATCTTAAAAATATGTTTATTGTTCTTTATCTTTCATTTCCTGTTCCGTGCTTGCTTTGCTCTGCTGTGTATGTTTTTTGCAATTTGCAGTTTCTCAAACTTGGCAGGCCCGTCGAGTGGGCTTAGTCTTCCGTAACCTGCACTGTCCGCATCTGCTCCTTAGACAGCCTGTCGCCTCCGGCTGTGATCTCAGGCCCTCCGATCGCACCGCCTTCCTCTCCCTCCTTCACTTCCTGATCTGACTGGTGATGCCGTTATTATTCCCAGTGTATCTAGTTGACATTTATTCCCTTCATTATATTTTTATAGTCCTCTGATGGCTATTTTAGCTTTAAACATACCCAGTGCCCCTGCCCTGTGAGGGGTAAGGAACTTCGCTCTCTCACGACTTTCCCCCTCTTCCTCTCCACCACCTGGACCGTTAAGTTACAGTCTTACTTTAACACTGCCGTCGTTTCCACTTCTCTGTCCTGTCCTGTAATCATAATTTCCATGACTGTTTTATCCTGAGGGCTCCATGTAAACAGATTGATCCTTCACCGCAAAGTTTTGCCACTGTTTCTCCATTCTTTCCTTAGGCAGATGAAGTTTGATATCTTCATGATGTTTCTTTTTATTGTTCAAATATGACAGATGTCCCTTTTTCTCCCCATTTACCCACTCCACCCCGTCCCACCCCCTCCCCAGTCCCTCTCCCCACCATTGTCCGTGTCCTTGGGTTATGCATATATGCATATAAACTCTTTGGTTACTCTCTCCCCCTCCACCCACCCACCCCCCTTCATCCCTTTAAGATTCATCAGTCTGATCCATGCTTCCATGTCACCAAATCTATTTTGTTCATCAGTTTATTAAGTTCTTTAGATTCCGCATATAAGTGAGATCATGTGATGTTTGTCTTTCTCTGCCTGGCTTATTTCACTCAGCATAATACTCTCCAGGTCCCTCCATGCTGTCCCAAAGGGTAAGAGTTCCTTCCTTTTTCCAGCTGCGTAGTATTCCATGGTGTAAATGTCCCACAGCTTTTTTATCCACTCATCTACTGATGGGCACTTGGGCTGTTTCCAGATCTTAACAATTGTAAACTGTGCTGCTATGAACATCGGGGTGCATAGATTCTTTCTGATTAGTGTTTCAGGATTCTTAGGATATATTCCTAGAAGTGGGATCACTGGGTCAAAAGGCAGCTCCATTTTTAATTTTTTGAGGAACCTCCATACTGCTTTCCACAGTGGCTGCACAGTCTGCATTCCCACCAGCAGTGCACCAGGGCCCCCTTTCTCCACACCCTCGCCAGCATGTGTCATTGCTGATTTGTTGATGGAGCCATTCTGACGGGGGTGAAGTGATATCTCATTGTGGTTTTAATTTGCATCTCTGATGATTAACAACAATGAGCATTTTACTATGTTTCTTGAGTGTTCACATCTTTTAAAGATATTTCTTGGGTATCTTTTTGCTTGAACACTAAATGGCTGGGTATAAAACTCTTGTCTCATTTTCTTTTCCTAAAGATTTTAGACCATGTTCCATTGTCTTCTCCCCTTGAATATTTCCAGAGAGAAGTCTAAAAACAGTCCAATTTTTCTACCTTTTCAGTGTGTTCTTTGTGCTTAGAAGCTTGCAAATTATGTCTTTTCCTTTGAAATCTGGTAACTCTATCGAGATATGTATCAATGTCCTCGAATCTCCTTCCTCCTCCCGGACATGGCATGGGATGCCCTATCAGTATGAAGAACTGAGCTTTTTATCTGAAAATTCTCTTAAATGATATGTTCAAATATTTTTTTCTACTGGTTTATTCTGTTTTCTTCTCCAAAGACACAAATTCTGTTAAGTCATCTTTGTATGTCTTTCATGCCCATTATGTACTGTTCAGTCTTTTTATGACTTTGTTAATTTTCCTTTTATTTTGCTCTATTTTCTAAAGTCTGTGCCTCTGGTTGTATTTTCATCAGTGTCTTTTCTCTTTTGGCCACATCCAATGTGGCGTCTATTATTATATCCACTTTACTTTTCTCCTCTAGGTCATTTTTTTATTTCATTCTGCTGTTTTATGATTTTTTTCCTCTAGCTCTTGACTCTGCTTTTAGTTCCTAAAATATTGAGGTTAGTTTTTCACTGGTTCTTCGAATTTACAAAGAATCATTTTGTTTTATTTTTTTCATCTATTCTGTCACAAAAGGTTTTCTTGTGTTTTCACACAGTAGTCTCTAATTTGTCTTTATTTGCAATATTTTGGATATATAGATCTTTTACTCACTGTTCACAAGTGAAGGTGGTTTTCCTGGATCACCTGTCTGTGAAAGGACATCTTGAGAGGGTCGGGAGGGCACTGCAGGTGAGCAGGCTTCTCTCTGGCTCACAGTGAGGCTCTCATACTGGTTTTCGTCAGAGAGTTTAGCTCTGGCATCACTACAGCTAACAAAGACTAGCAGCCACCAAGATGCTAATCATCCCAGTTATTCAGCCACACAGAGACCACCTCTTACAGATCAGAGCATTCTTGCATTTTTCTCTTTCCTCTGGCCCCTCTGTGGGGTCCAACACTGTCCAGAGGTGTCCCCACAACCAGTCCTACACCTTCGCCTTGTCCTAAACATGGGTCATGCCTTGGCCGCGCCCACAGGATGGAGAAGGCCACGCTGGGCCATGCCTCCCGTGGATCTCCCATGGGTCATCCTTCCTCATTGACTGCCTTCATCTGGCCCAGTTTCTGCTGCATTTGGTGCATATCCCTCTACATACACGGTTGGGGGCTATAGATATTTCCTCATTTCATCAAAAATGAAGATCTCTTTTCTCGATCCCCTTGTTGTCTTCTGAAGGAGGAAGAGAAACCTTTGCTTTACCATCTTAAAATTAGGTATCTCTGTAGAGAATGCTTTAAAGAAATATCGACTCTTGGCTTCTATCCCCCAAAGATTTCAGTTCAGTAAGTCAGCAGTGGAGCGTAGCATTGTATTGCCCATGTCAGCACCCCGGCCACACACACCCCCAGTACAGAGACTGTTGTTCAGACCTGAGGCTAAAGAGAGAGGCTTATCCTCACCAAGCCGGTTTTTCTAAATTTTTTTAACGTTTAAAAATTTCTAACCAACAGAAAAGTCACAAGAATCATACAGTATATGTACCTGTCCCTTCCCTAGATTCAACTGATAACATTGTCATATTCGCCTTATATGTGCCGTCTCTCTCTCTCTGTGAACCACTAGAGAATTCGTTGTAGATGCCTGGATCCTTCACCCCTGACTGTTTCAGTGTGTGTCGCCTAAGAACAATGACTTTCTCCACAGTGATTTGAAGTCCACCGGGTCCACAGCTGACTTGCTCATGGAGGGAGAGAGTTAGGAACGGAGGGGCTGGCTCTACCTAAACTGCTCCTCATGCGTGGGCCAGAAGCACCAGGGAGTGACGACAAGGATTCAGAGACCCAAGAGAGATGATCGCAGGGTCTGCAGAGGAAAGGGTCCAGGCCCCAGGGAGAAAATGAAAGCGTTTAAGCTGCTAGCTGCTCAGGCGCAGTAATTCTCCCCCCACCCTCACAGTAGGGAACTTGGCCAGCGAATGCCAGAACATAGCGCATTGCACAGAGCTGCCTCTGTGATATTTAGAAAGCAGAACTGTGGGTTTTAAAATGCAGGGAGCTTGAAGAGCTTCAAACAGTGATGTTTGGACACCCCCACCCCTGTGCTTCTGGCCATGGCTCCCTGACTGACGGAGGAAGCGAGCACCATCTGCCCCGGTGCCCAGTCCCAGGGAGGATGCAGCCATGGGGAAGAACGTTTGCCTTGAGCTCCCCGAATGCTGCTCGCATCCCTGCGCCCTGCCTTCTGCCGTCCTCTGGGACAGGGAGCCTGAGCAGCTGCTGCCTGTCAGAGACCGAGGCTCCCGGCCGTGCTTGGCCAATAGCCCACCTTGTAACTCCTGGTGGCCGGAGTCGTTTTTCCTCTCCTACTGATAATTATCAAACAGTGGGGGACCGCTTGTCAGTGAGCATCCCGTTTTGGGGAATACATGTTCCTGAGAGAGAGTCGCCGCGTGCGAGCAGGACTGGGCTTCCTGGCTCAGCAGCTCTGAGAGGGGCGCACGAGCACAGCGGTGCTTATGCAACGGCTGGTCCACGGGGACAGAGGGGCCCCGCAGATGCCATCACTCTAGACCTCTGCCTTTTCGATTGGAAGTTTACAGCTGAATTTTTTGGTCTCATAAAGCATATGAAAAGCTATTTTTTTCTGCTCCATTTAATTTTTTTTTGGTCACAAATCTGCTTAAATCACACAAACGATGCAAATTCATTTTCAGTGACACAGACTCAGATCTCAACCATCCTCCTCTCTCCTTTGGATTTATATAGAAAGGTCTTGGGGGTGGTCAGAACAGAGCAGTGTGGGGGTCCTGGTAATTCTCCAAGAAGACGGAGAGGACTCCAACAGAAGGCTTACAAGAATGAAAAGCATTCCTCTCTCTTCGTTAAAGCCCTGGGGCATGAGAGCCACATCCCACTCCCAAAACTTCCCGTGAACTGCATTCTCACTGTGATGTGCGTGAGGGCAGCCCGTGGTGGTGGGGTGTAGAGAGTGGCCCAAAGCAGAAAAAGAGGGAAAGAAACAGGCTGAGGGGGAAAAGAGAAAATTAACATTATTTTAGTTTGATTCCATTGTGGTCAGAGAACATAATCTGTGTGGTTTTAGTTATTTTAAGTTTGTTGAGGTTTGTTTTATGGCCCTCTCTCTTGGTATACATTCTGTGGACTCCCGAAGAGAATGTGTATTCTGGTGTGGGCGGGTGGAGTGTTCTATAACGTTGATTAGATCTAATTGGTTGATAGTATTGCTGGGTTCCTCTATCCTTGCTAATTTTTCTCTCCAGTTGTTCTAGCAATTGTTGAGAGAGGAGTGCCGAGGCTTTCAACTATATTGGTGGGTTTGTGTATTTCTCCTCTTAATTCTATCAGCTTTTGCTTTATATATTTTGCACCACAGTTGTTTGGTGCATACGTATTTAAGACTGCTATGTATTCTTGGTTGGTTGATCTACCATTATGCACTGTTTCTCTCCACTCCTGGTGTGTGTTTTTTTGCTCTAATTCCTACTCTATATAATATAGCCTCATCTGCTTTCTTGATTACCGTTTATGTGGTATATCTTTTTCTATTCTTTTACTTTCAACCTACCTATACAATTACAGAAAATATAGTCTACTGTATTTACCATTATATTTACTCTTTTCATGTCCTTCCTTCCTTTACAGTGCTCCAAAAATCCGTCCCTTATTATTTTCCATTTGTTTAATAACTTTCTTTCACCATGCTCTTGGTGTAGGTCTGCTTTTGACAAGTTCTCTTTGTTTTATTTCATCTGACAATGACTGATTTCCCCCTAAGTTATGAAGGACATTTTTTGCTGGTATAGAAGTCTAGATTGATAGTTTTTTGTTTCAGTAATTGAAATATACTGTGCTACTTCCATTCTGGCCTCCGTGGTTTCTGATGAGAAACCCACTGTCACTTGAATGATTTTTCCCCTGTTGGTAATGTGTCATTTCTCTGGATGTTTTCAAGATTTTTTCTAGTTTTCAGAAGTTTTATTGTGATGCATCTTTGTGTGGATTTCTTTAGATTTATCCTATATGGGATTCGCCCAGCTTCTTGAATCTGTAGATTAATTTAATTTTTTTTTTGGAAGTTTTCAGCTATTACTGTTTTGAGTACATTTTCAATGTCACCCTCTTTCTCCTTTCCTCCTGGTACTCTATGACACAATGTTAGATCTTTTCTTAGAGCCTCACGTGTTCCTAAGACTGTGCTTTAGTTTATTTTCTATTGTTCGATTTAATAATTTCTATTATTCTATCTTCAAGTTCACTAATTCTTTCCTCTGTCTGTCCACTCTGCTACTGAGCCCACTCATTAAGTTTTATATTTCAGTTATTATTATTTTTAGTTCTAAAATTTCCAACTGGACCTTCTCTACACCTCCTAAATTTTTTTGCTGAAGCTTACTGTTTCTTTGCTGAGACTTTTTAAAAATTTGTTCCAATATGTTTGTAATTGCTTGTTGATGCATTTTTATGACGGCTGCTTTAAAATCTTTGGATAATTCTAGACTGTGTCATGTCTGTGTCTGTGTTTGTCTTTTCTTATTTGGTTTGATAGCTTTCAGATTCTTGCTGTGGAAAGTGAATTTTTTATTGAAACTTGACATTTTGGGTGTTATTTTTTAAGACTCTGAATCTTATTTAAGTCTCATGTTACAGCAGGCCTCCTCTGACACCACTCTGGTGGGTGAGTGGGGTTTCCACCTCATTACTGCCTAGTGTAATATCAGTCTCCATCGACATCAGGGTGGGCAAAGAT
The DNA here is from genome assembly GCF_054644295.1 of Miniopterus natalensis. Lineage (NCBI taxonomy): Eukaryota > Metazoa > Chordata > Mammalia > Chiroptera > Miniopteridae > Miniopterus > Miniopterus natalensis. Next base: position 84,605,563 of record NC_142086.1, on the reverse strand, counting down.
CCTTCTTACTGCTGGGTGGGAATGAGAGTTCAAGCTTTCCACTGGGCCTCTAGTGATATGACCCTGGCTGGAACAAGAGGGGCACCTCATTAATGCTTCCACAGTGGTCTCCACTACACTTTGGGGAAGTCATTGCTGGCCTGACTCTACACTAGGGTTCTTCTAATACTACCCCAGGGGAGATGGAGAGGACTGTCCAATTACCACTAAATCTGGAGAAAAGCCCAGGCTCCCCATGTGGTCTCGGGGGAGCTCATTACCCCTCAGCAAGGATGAAAATCTGGGCTTCCCACTCTGCCTTCTCTGATATACACTGGCAGGAAGTTTGGGGTGCTCTGTTACATTCCAACATGGTTGGAGTCTATGCTCCCCACATCTCCTCTACTCCAAGGGTGGGGTTGCAGTATTTTTTCTGTGGTATTTTGCTGGAGTAGAATGGTTATTATCAACAAGATTTGTATCTTCCTAGGCTGCCTCTTTCCAAGTATTTTGGCTAGAGAAGGCAGACTATTCTTGGGGAATTTTTTTCTGACCCATTGACATTTCCAAGTTGCCAGCTTCTCTAGTATCTACTCTGGAATAAAAGAAAAAAAAAAACAGGAAACTCACTACCGTGTTGTTCCTCAGCCCCAAGGTCTCTGGCTGGTTTACTTTCTCTCCACTTTTCATGTTTGTTTTCTATACAGTGGCCAGGGGCATTTAGTTGTACTTAGTGGAAGGAATAGGGAAAGTTCATCTATTCCATCTTCTCAGAAGCTGAAATAGGAAATAAATCATAAATATAGACAAGAAGGGACAGAGGAACAACAACAAAAAATAAGATTGGAGTGGTGTTTTCTTGCTTTCTTTTCTTCTCTGAGATCTGTGCTGCTGGAAATCAGTTGTGAGGTACCGAATGAAGGGCTGACTTTCTCTCCTTTCCCTCCTCCACCCAAACAGAAGCTCAGGCTTCAAATACATGGCAAGAAGCACAAGAAAATGATATGATTTATATCAATAAGTGTTCCTCATTCTCCAGCCCAGTAAATGTCACATTTGGTTATGAAATTGAATTTTGCAAAGTAATATATTTTAAATATTCTTTCGGCTTAGTATCTGTTATAACTATTGACACAGATGACAGGTTGAAGAATCACATGTCCTGTTCCCTACACCATCTCTGGCATGCATAAGAAACAGGCTGACTTCCTGGGTGATTGCAATAATAATTGGGGCTCTCAGATGCCCTTTTGGCTCCCCTTTGACCTGGTTCAGTAGGGATGGTGTTCTGTTTCAAGGACAAGCATTCACACCACTTCCCTGGATGCTGACAGTACTCAAGAGTGGCCTAGTTTGGGACAGAATTGCTATTGTGCTCCACTGGGTTCCCGTCTGATTGGGGAATTTCCACATGGGTTATCCAGTATTGAACAGCTTATTCTTAAACTTTAGTATTCCATTAATCTCCTGTCAAAAAAAACACACAAAAACTTGATCATGGCCCTCCTAAGGCTGTGCATTATCATAGCCTCACAAGGCTGAGCCATGAATGAATGAAAAAATGAATGAATTCCTTGCTTTTCACTACAACCCAGTCAGTTCTTGAGGAAGAACATGACAAATTGTCCCCCACAGCCCTCATGGAGGAAGCTGGCTCCAATAAAAACTATAGGCACAAATTAAAAGGCACAGAAGTCTTAGGAAGTGAGCAATTGATTTCTCTGGGTAAGCAAGAGCCTGCCACAATGCCTTTGCACTGGGCTCCCTAATACAACGTTGCATCATTAGGCAAAGCATAAGGCATTCTAGTGAGCATATCAATCTCCCCACCTACCTGAGTGATTCCTTAAAACAAGGCCAACGTGCTAGGTCAGGTGATTTTTTTCCTACACATCCCTTATATGTCAAAGTAACTAACCAGTTACTAATAACTAACCAGTGTGTCCTTATCATCAATCACACTTCATCTCCACCACTGCCCCCACCACCTGCCTCTGACTGAGTAAAGAAACAACTCCATATAAACAAAACCAAAAGGAATCAGGATTTTTTTTTTCCTTGAACTATGACCACATCCCTAAAACAATTTTACAGATCATTTTATTGCACAGCTTTCTGGAGCAGAAATCCTTTTGAACCTTTTGCACAAATGGTCAGTCAGTGTCCCAGGTCAGAAAACTCATGACTGCTCCAGGAATCCCTATTCATTCTATTCTTTCTTCAGTTTTGTTTGGGGATCTTGTTTTTTCTTGTTTGGAAACAAAGAGATTGATCTTTCTTTAGTTTTCTAATTGTTCCTGAAGTTATCATAACTATTGCCTTTGGCTTGCTCTGTTACTTTGGAAATCATGGTTCCAAGAATGATATGTCCTATGACGGAAGTATACACAGATGCTGGGGTTCAAAGAGAATGGTCACTAGGAAAGGGATAGTCAGGGACAATGTCAACCATAGTTGAGAAGCCAGGAGCAATGGGAAATGAGCCTGGGGAGGGAGGGAGAAGCCAGGTCTTGATGAGAAGGGTCCTGACTTGCTATGGAATGGGGCAGGGCTAGGAGTACAGAGCAGCCATTGGAGGACTCAATGTACCCAGAACTTGGATCATGAGCAAACTAGAAAAGTGAAGGGAAAAGAAAGGAAACAATATGTCACCTGCTGTCATTCTTCTGTGAACAGAGGAGGGTTAGCAAAGCTTGTGCCTCACATGAAGGTAGGTGGGAGAGGCATTGGAAGGTTTAGGATTCCTGGAAGATAGCCCTGGAGGCAAGACAAGAGCCTCAGAAAACTGCTGGCCCAAGAGAGAAGCAATCGATTGAGTGAAGTGAGACCAAGAGGAGAGTCTCTGCTGCCTCCAGGATTCAGCACTTTGCAGTGGAGTCCCGGGGAGTGCAGGACAAACCTAATGCTGATGCCTCCTGAGAAAAGGTCCGCTGATGGTGCTGGCAGCAAGAGTGAGTGTTTCAGTTGCCCAAGTATCCTCAGGACCTCCCTGCAATCTAGCTAGTATTTTATTTAAAGGAAACTTCTTGATGTAACTTTGGTGATCCTGCTTGTCCAATATTTTATAATATTTCCAGGATCTAGGAAAGGAGGAATGAGTCGCTCATCAGTGTTCCAAGAAACCAGCTACCTGGGCATTCAGGACACTTGCCTGGATGTTGATGCAAGAGTCTAGAGTGTGGCCATGGGGCATCAAGCAGGACAGGCGGATTGCAGAGGGGTTCTGAGAAATCCTGGCTGCTGTGTGGTCCAGCAGCTTTCTCTTAGCCCCGCAACCCATTCCTCTTGGCAGGAGAAATTCATGTGCTCAACATGCTTCCAAGAAAGTACCCAGGGTGGTGCTCCAAACCCCTTCCTCCCACCTAAGACTCCCTGTGAGGTGCAGGTGAATTGATGTGAGGTCAGCACAAGCACAACCTTGAATCGTGTTTATTTCTTTTTGTAAGACATCCTCATACCTCAGTGTATTCCGACCCTCATTAGTCTGGTCAACACGGCCAGAGTGATGGCGTCACAGGGAACACAGAAGGGTGACCTGTGCATAAGGGATCTTAGGAAGGGTGTCTGGGTGAGGCAGGGCTCTCAGCCTTTTGTGTAGAAGGTTCTATCACCAAGAGCATCCTGCACAGCCTGCCCACTAAGAATTTTATCTTCTCCTCCCAACACTCCCCTTCAGATTTTGTTTTACCCCAAATCACAAAAACTTTCAATCACCTTAGGAGCCTCTTGCTGAGTAAATCAAGGGTAAAACTGTACCACTTTCTGATGAACAAGTTCTTATTTCTTCATACTGCTGTGTTCCTTGGCTTCCAGAAGACAGCATGCTCTCTGGGTTTCCCCATGGTGCTCACACAGCTTCAGGCCTTGGCTGCCTTCCTCCTCACACAGCTTAAAACACCCCCAGCTCCAGCCCCAGTCTCCCTCCCAAGCTACTCAGCCTGGCTCCATGGCCCTCCACAGTTTATGCCCTAATTTTTTAAGGTGGCTCCCTGCTGCTCTTCTCACACTTGGCCTTAGTTCACCTGTCCCTGCTGATCCTCACCTGGAACATTCTGCCTCGCTCCTTTCCTTCCCCAGCATTCTTTTTACTTGCTTGGCATGGTGAGGCTCTTCCTCTGTGAAGCTACTCGGGTTCTGTGAGTTAGAACTTTCATGAGTTTGACACCCCACGTTTCTCCTTACCAGCTGTGAGATCCGGGGAAATTTGCTCACCTCTCTAGGCCTCAACTTCTCCACCTGCAAAGTGGGAATGACAGCACCAATTTCACAGGGACCTTGTGAGAATTAAATGATATAGTCTAGTAACGCACTTATAGTGCTACAATCAATGGGAAATTAATGTTAGGGAATACTACTTTGAACTTTTTTTTCGTGAGACAAAAAGCTAATTGTAGTTCTTCAGTCCTCTGGTCTGTGTTTTCCAGTAGCAACCCAAGGAAATACACATGGTGCCATATTATAAGGTCATTATTTCATTGGCCATCTGAGGATGTGATGCTTTCCTTTTAAATAAGTCCTCAGGTGACCTGCTATGGCACTATGTCAGGAGAGAGGGAGTGGGCCACAGCTGGCACATTTGCAGAGAGCCCTAAGAACAAGGGAGATTTGAGGGCCCGGTTTTAACCTGGAGGTGAACTGCAAATGAGGGTAACCAGTCATAAAATACCATTATTGCTCCTCACTTTATAGAAATGTTTCTTTAAATGGATATAACTTGAAAAAAATCACAGTTTTCTGATGAATATAAGCACACATTTTAGAGAGATAAAAATATCCAAGATGCAAATATGACTGGTTTGAAATCTATCAACTATGCTGACTTTCCCCTCTATCCTTAGGAGCCTGCTGCTGGGGAGCGAAAGCAAGGCACAGGCATTGCCCAGCGTGCAGGCCCCGCTCGGGTCCACGTCCCCTGCCCTGCGTGTGTGAGGGAGCCCTGCCCACAGGAAAGCGCCCCTTCCACTCTCCAGAAGCTTTGGTTCAGGAGTCTCCTTCTCTCTCTTCTCTCTCTCTCACACACACACAGTATTAGTCTTAGCTTTGAGCTCCAGTCCGACTCTGCTATAATTGCCCTCATTAAGAACCTCTGCATCATTTCACACAGTCAGAGAGAAGTATCGGGCATGGTTCCAGGAGAAGCCACACTCTCCTTAGCCCGAACAGAAGTGTGGGTGTAAATCTCTCTCTCACACACACACACACACACACACACACACACACACACACACACACACACCAAGAAAACTCCTGAGCTTTTATTTCCATTTCCAGGTGTGATAGAGAAAATACAGGCAGACAAAATGAAAATTAAATACCCACTGAGGGTCAATACCCTTCCTGAGGTGTTTGATATGATTTTAACAAGACACTTAGGATCCTTTTTTCAACATCTGTGGGCATGTTTTGCTCAAACATGTCATCATGATTCCCCCAAACTTCAAATGTTTGTTTTTCACAAACATTTAATGTTGTCACACATAAACAACACAATTCTAAGTGGACTGTCTCCTAGAGCAAAAGGACCCAGCTCTTCCCAGAGGCTTGTCCAGGTTCTGGAGGGTCGTGTTCTGATGGAGGATGTTGGAAATGAGCATGTGGCGTGCGTGGTCACCAGCTGTTGACACTCATGAGTAGTCCCCTGGGGGCCAGGCAGCCTTCAATGGCAGAGACTTGTCTACCATGCACTGCCTCCTGGCCATGATGGTTGTGCTGGTGGGAGCCTCCGATGAGGTTACTGGGAGGCAAGACTTGGCTTCTCCAAAGGTCCTGGACTCCCTCATCCTCATAATAAATTATGCAATGTGATACAAGGCCACATTTGAGCATGAACGTTTTAGAAATAAAATTCGGAAAGATGGCCAGGAAGAGTAGGGGGAAACTGGAGATTTGTGGTGTCCAGTGGAGATCTTAGGCTGTGTTTGGGGAGCGCAGGAGGAAATGAAAACTGAGGAGTCTGGTCTAGGCAGAGGAAGTAGGGATTGCCAAGGCAGGAAGGTAGCTCTAAAGGGGCGTGAGTGCAGAAGACAGAAACACCCAGGCAGCGGCCCTGGCTAAAAGACAAGGATTGCATCCTTATACGCTAGAGGACTGAGCGATCCCGAGCAGGGGTGCCTGCATCATATTTGCATTTTAGATAGATCTTTGGGGGTTGTCTCTAGAGAATCCCTCGGTGTTGCAGGTGATACTGGAGGCAAGTGGAAGCAACATTCACAGTCCCTTTAACATACAGCAGCTAAGGAAGATCAGCTTTAATATGTAAAATATCCTGGAAAGAGGAGATGGGGTTTCCACATTTCTGGCTTAGGCACAAGGTGGGTGTGATCCTATTCACCAAAGACAGGGAATAAAAAAAGAGGCCTGGGTAGGAAGGTGGGGTGCAGGACGAGGGGACTGGTGGAAAGTGCTGGAGAATAGAGAGGAGCTTTGCCCATGTTGGTTGGAACATCCACTGAGCATCCGGGTGGGGCTGTTCAGTAGGGAGACAGGGTTCAATGGCAGGTCGGAGCTGGATAAATGAATGTGGGGTCATCAGCCATTTGTGGAAAGCAGGGATTTTGTTGAGGATGAGACCATTTAAACGAAGGACATGGAGAAGGCAAACACAGCACCGGGTTGTTGTGCAAGGAATCGCGTCTCAATATGTCTACGTGTGGTGGACCTTGAGGTTTCTAGGGCAGTAGAGGTTGTTGATAAGGGGAGACCAGCCTGATGTAAATTCTTTTCTTGGCATGAACATCAGTTTTGCCAACTGCATCACCCATGGGGTTGGACTTGACAGTCTCTAAAAGAATCTCTTCCACGTTTAATATGCTACAATTCTAAATCTCTTCCCAGTGTTGTGAATCCAGCCAGTTTGCTTTGGACGAAACTGTTGGAGGAGAATCTGCTTGGGATTGAGAATGAAATGTCAGTGCCTCATGGGGACACGTGCCAGGCAATTGCAAGCCTCAACTTCCCGATAATGAGGGAAGGACATACGGAGTTTAAAGACACCCCATGGAATGACTAAACTACTCACCCAGAAACATATGTCATGATTTCCACCACAAGTTATGATATAGATGAGTCAAACTGAGAGCAAAATTTCGGCTTTTTAAGGGCCCCTGCCCCATCGATGTCAGTGGTTTCTGTTTAACTGCAGGGAAGAGAAAATGCTGATACGGGTGGTATCTGGTTCCAGGGCTGGGCTATCCAACACACCTGAATAAAAACAGCTGCGAGGACCACCCACAGGAAGGCTGGGGTGCAAAGGTGGCAGGGTCCTAGGTCACCAGAGGTAAAGCGGTAAAGAGGACAGGCAGACTTGACGGGGCTTTGTAAGGATGTAATGCCTGGGATCTTGGTTTGGGGAGTCTCACTACTGGGGCCATGGAGGAGGGCCAAGTTGAGGGGGTCACTGACCCAGAGTGAGGACTGCTGGGCACAGAGCCAGAGAATGAAGGAAAGCAAGTCACAGAGCAAGGTGCAGGAGAGATGGAACCACAGCAGAGCGGGGAGGGGACATGGAGAATCCATGACAGAGCAGGCAGAGACAGGACGGAGTTCCAAGGGTCAAGGCTGAGGTCCACTGAGTTCTCACCATGAAGTTGCTTCTATGCATGAATTGTCGTGAACCACTAGGGTCAACCTGCCTTTGAAGAAGCCTGTATGTGCCTCTGTGAACCTGCTGCAACAGACTCCTTGCTGCTTGCCTTGTTTGTCTCTGCTGCAGGACACTCTTAGCCTCCCCAATAGCTGGGCTGTTTCTCTGCATCTCAGTATAAACCACGTGGCAGGCTAAATATCATGGTTAAATGCCACCGCAGGTAGGGTGGTAGATCGTGGTTCCTTAGCTCCTTCTGTTCCCAATGATTAATTTAAGTAAGAGGCGGTGCCCTGATTTCACTGCTACAAATACAGGGCTTGTGAAAATCAAGCATCAACTTGTGATGTACAAAGTTGTTTGTTGACGCTCAAAGCAGACCTTTTAGCTTGGGAATAGTAACACTAACAGTGAATAATGGTTTTGTTAACTGTACTCCCATACCCGAGCCTTGACACATCAACTCAGGTGCTAGCCAAGCAGCTGTGAGGCTCTCAACACTGTGCTATGGCCATGGGGACAGAAAGCGGCCACCTTTGGCTTCTCAGAACTCACACTGTTGATGGCAGAGGGGCTGGAGCACTAGGCCAGGAAGCCGAGAGTCAGGGACGTATGAATTACCTGGGATCGAATGCCTGGTTGTCCATAAAAAAGAGTCAGAGAAAGAAAAATGATGATAAAATAACCATATACCACTTTTTGACTATCACCTTGTAAAGACTGAGAGGGGACATGTGCTCATGCCATTGGCAAGTGACAAGAATGTAAGGCAACAAACACTATCGGATCTGAACCTTGTGGGGACAGTTGTCTAGATTCTTAATAGTCATACTTTTTGACCAAATCTCACCTAGCTCTAAGATTTATTATCCTTCGTAGTTCAAAGGCCAGGTGCACTAAGATGTGAGCTCAAGGATGCTCATCACAATGTTTTGTAAAATAGTGAAAGTTATAAGCAAATAAACTGGAATCTGGTTAAGGAAATTGTGGTGTAATCCATGACCAGTGCTTCGCAGTCATTCAAAAAGCGATGATGTAGTCTAACATTATTGACGCGGAAATCTGTATGATAGGGTATTAAGTGAAAGAGCAACTTACAGCGTTGTAGGTAGGGTATAGGTGTTTATAGTTATAGAAATGGGATCATATTTCCCTCTCTGTAAATATTCACAGGTACAGAAATGGAAACAGAAAGATGCTCACCAAAATAAAATAGTGATTTCCTCTGCAGGTGGTATCATGAGAGGACTTTCTTTTCTGATTTATAATTTTTCAATTTTGTCTCAGTTTTTAAATAATGGGCATGAATTCGTTTCATAACCAGGAAAAGAATAAAGCTTCAAAGAAGCAAAATAATAGCAGCCAATATTTAGTTAGTATCCATGTCAGGAACCCAAGGAAATGAAAGAAACATGAAGACACTGAAGGGAACTTTTCAGTAGAGATGAACCATTGTTCTTAATATCTCCAAAGTAACATTTTCATCAGGACAGATTCCGCTTCTGTAAGCATCCTTGGCCCTCAAACTCAGTGGTGGGTCGTCACCTGTATCCCAGGTGAAACAAAATGCTTTCAGCCCAAAATAGATAAGGTTATTAACCCATCCAAAGCAATGACTTTTAAAAGATTTCAGGAACTCAAAAAGGTAAGACAAAGAAAAATGTATAAAATCTACTTAGCTTTTAGGGGGAAAAAAGAAACCAAATGACTACAGAAATACTAGCTCCAAAAATACCAGAAAAGCTTCCACAGGAGAAAATAGAGAGCAAAGAATTGGCATACGACTGTCAGAGCTTGAGTGTCAAAGAGGTACGGGAAGCCGGCCCTGCGTCACCAATTATACACCCAACATCACAGTGACAGCCGCGATTTCCAACAGCAGTGGCAAGCCATTTGATGTCCTAAAAAAAAATCTCTTTTCTGTGACTAGCTGACCATTTAACTATAACATGAGATTTTTTTCATTCCTTTCCTCATTGGTGACCAAATTTTAACAAAGGAAAAAGAAGGGAGAGGGAGAGGGCTGTGACAGACCCATTGTGTTCATTCTGATCTAAGACGTGCTTCATACACCATTGTCTTTTCTTCTCACCTCCAGGAAAAGCACAAAGAAGAACCTGCAACAATGGCCAAGCTGACAGAATCCATGAGTGAGTAACTTGACATTTATTCTTGACTCTTGGTTTTGAATAGAAAACCGCAAACTCTTGCGCAAACCACATCCCCTCGTGGTGATCTGATTTGTCTTTCACTGTTGTGATGGCCAAGGTCTGTTTGACACACATCGCCCTGTGCTGATGGTACATTATGCGTGATTCAGAAACCCATCTTGTATGGGGTCAAATTCTGTGCCGAAATGGTTTCTGAATGTATGGAGCTGAAGAGCCAAAATGGATTTCATTTGCAGCAATGCGCTGGGAATGGAGACCCACGGCTATTTAAACCTGACCTTTGGCAGGTTTAGACCAAGCCAGCTGAAGTTTTATGGGCTGATACTACATTGGCTGGATAATCTAAGGAGAGGAGAGGATGGTTTATGACCATTAAACCTTTCAGGTGTTGTTCAGAAATTTCAAACAGAGCTATTAAAAAATGGAGTACTTGAGGTGTAAGTAGCTTATCAGTGGTATAACGCTCTAAGCTCTTACACTAAATAAATAGAATACATATTTTTAAGAAGAAAGAATAATTAAAATGAATCCTCCCATAAAATGAGATATGCACTTCTGTATGTTGAAATTAGAATATTAACCACCATGTGGATGTGAAACAAACAGGCAATGCAAGCTGGTTCTCTCGCTCTCCCACGGCCCCGGGTGTCCTCTCCCTCCGTCACCCCGCCGCTCACACTCGCCGGGCTGGCTCCGTCTTCCTGACCCTGACTGAAGCAGTCTCCTCTCTGCCCGTTCGCTCCTGGGGCACGGTACACAGGGTGAGGGCAGGGAGGCACCAGAGTGGGTGCCAAGGGGGCCAGCTTGCGGAGCCCCAGAATGCAGGTCTATGCAGAAGACCATATCTGACCTTGGGGCCCCACACAGTGTATCAGATGAGCGTCCTTTGATCCAAAGCAGAAGAGAGCAGCAGGGGCTTCCCTGGCTGCGCGCCTCTGAAGAGCAGTTATTTTTTCCTCTGTGAGGCATGTGCTTGTCCTCACTGGAAAATGTCTTTCAAGTTCAAGGAGACTCGCTCCCTGGTTGAGATGATGAGTGTGTTCAGTTGGAATCGGAGGTCCTAGCTCTGAGGTCCGAGGCCCTGAGCCGGACTATAATCCTCATGCAGCTCAGTGGCCTGAGCCGCATCTCCGTGGAAGTGAACGCCCCCCCTTCTCCCCCTCCAGGTCCCTCAAGGTGGGAACTTTCGCGCTTCTGTCATCTCCACCTGCTGTCCCCGGCACTCACTGCCGAGGCCCTTGACCCCAAGGCCCAGCTCCAAAAGAACTCAACCTCCTCCCCTGCCGTCTCCCAGACTAACATGTAATTTAAGGCATTTTACTGGTTGACACACACAATGTTCAGAACGGCAAAATAAGTGAGTGAGTCTCAGCTTAGGGTGCCCGACATTTGTACATGTTATTTCTGGTCTTCAAGCCAGCGGGTGCTCAGGTGGCACCCAGGACTGTGGAGGAGCCACGGCTCCCTCTCAAGACCCAAGTGCGGAGCCGGGCCTTCACGCCGGGGGCCCAGTCCCGTAGGGAACGTGAAACACGCCCAACGCCACTTGCCTTTGCTCCAACCCAAAGTCAAAAAGTAAACACATACATTTTTAAACTCTCTTGCCTCCCACTTCCTCCACTCGCCTTCCCTGCCTCCCTCCAACTGCCACCCCGCTCACTGTCCTTTCCCTCCCTCCTCCCACGAGCTGCCACCTGGCTCGGAGAGCCTGCTCCACCCTCCCACCACCTGCCACCCTTCTCATGATCTGTCCCCTCCCTCCTCCCACTGCTCAGTTCCTCCCCTCCCTACACCAGCCGCCAGGCCCGCTTCTCCATGCCCCTGGAAACAACAGGTTTCATGGAGGAAGACAGAGGGAGCAAGAGGATGTGTCCACAGGGCTAGGGAATGCTGGGGGCTGGCACTTAGGGGCTCAAGCTTTGTTCGGTGCCCTCAGGTTGCAGAGAGAAGGGTCCCCTGCCCAGAGGGGTGGCAGTGAGAAAGGCCAGGCTGTAGGGGGCAGATGCGACCTGGGCAAGCAAGCATGGCCAGCCCAGAGCAGGAGAACGTGTCCGCGTCCACGTGCGTGCTTAGGAAGCGCTGTGCCTAAGATAACACACTGGGGATGTGAGTGAGCAGATGGTGGGAGGGAGAGCAGAGAACACTGGCTTCTGGGGCTCCAGCTCCCCGAGCGCAGCCACAGGGCTGGAGGGGGCTCTCCCACGCCCAGCGCCCAGGCGTGCTCTCAGGCCTGGACTGAACCCCTGGACAGGAATTTGCTTTTCACCTGGTGCAGCGCTCTTTGCCTCATTTATATTCCCAGTGAAAGGGAACAGATCCCTCCAGGGAATCAGCGTCAATGATCTGTCACCCACTTGTTCCCTGGCGCAGGGCGGCTGTGCCCTCCCCTCCCAGCCCTGCTCTTCCTCCTGGTGACAGGTGTGTGAGCTGTGGCAGCCGCTCCCTGGGCCTCCCTAAATTTAGGGAGGGGAGGCATGCGAGGGAGGCACCTGGCCCCTGTCACTGGAAGATTAAAATTGGGCAAAGGTGGGTGTCACCTGATGGGAGAAAGTTCGCGTCCCCGACTTCCCCAGGCCTTGGCTTTACTCAGAGGAGTGAGCTGAGCGAGGGGGGACGTTCAGCAGGAAAAACAGCGCCGCCCACGTTTCTTGTGTGCTTTGCTGCTTTGATTTAATCTCCCTCACAAGATATTAAATTTCAGGCTCAAAGGCGTTCAAGGGGGAGGCATCTTGGTGTTTAAATATTGACTCAGAGAATCGCTGCAGCCCACATCTGCATTCAGAAAGGTTTCTACACAATTAGCAAAACCCCCCTGGCGCGCGTGGCGAGGGCAGTCTCACCTGCCAGTCAGAGCGATGCTTTGGGGCTCAGAGCTGGCTGGGAGCCCCCTTCCGACGACTTAACCCTGTTTTCTGAGTCTCTGCATCTAAGCACAGCTCCCTGGCAGCGTTTTCATAGCACATAAAGCTGATGCATATGCATCTACACGCTAACAGGTGTGTTTATGTACATAAATATGCATAAATAATTGCATTAAATATGGATATACACGCATAAGCTAATAGGTACATTGAAAGCTAACGTGGATATTGAATATGTATATTCATGTATTGAAAGCTAATATATAATGGATGAGAGCCAGAAATAGAAGACCTTGCAAAGTGAGAGGCAACAGGCTTTTATCTGAGATCAAAGAATAGCTGTTGGGAGGCACTGAGTCAGGCAGAAGCCCAAACAGTGTTCTGATCAGGAGACCGAAGGGATGGGTATTTGTGAGAAAGGAAAGGGGACAATGACATCTATAGAAGGAGGGCATTTCTGTGGATGCATATAACAACGTGGTGATGCTAATTCTAAAGAATGTTTTTAATTTTCAGTTCGGTAGGCATCATATCTGCTCCCTTGCTATCCTTGCAAACACCCCTTTGGGCCACAGGTTGCTTGGGCCCAGTGCCAAGGTCAGTTTGCCCTGTTCTAACATTCCGAGGTTTGAGGTATAAGACGTGCAAGGTAGTTTCCCTGAGGTGGCAGCTCTAGTTCTGTTTTAAAGGGGCTCCATTTACTTTTGGGGGGGGCATGCAAAAACATACCTCTCAGCGCTAACTTAGGAGTTTCTTCGGACACATAGTCCCCAAAAAAAACAGTAACCAGTCATCATTTAGAGGCTATGGAGCCAAGGGCTGTGTGGGCTTCCAGAAACCAGAGCTCCAGGTGGTGGGAGCTGGTCCAGGGAGGCTGGTTGCTCAGTGGTGCTGGAAGGACAGAATTGGGCACCTGAGCACCCCACTTTCTCCACAAGGAGTGGAGTGACTGCCCTATGCGGACACACTCTTCATTGTGAAATGGCGTCTGCAGGCCACTCCCAAGAAGGTCTGAAAAGACCTATACGAGGGACTTGGTTTGCCAACCTTCATGGTCCTCAGATTGTCCTTACAACCACCTCTCCAAGGGCAAACAGGGCGACTGGTGCACCCAGTGGTTATTGTTTTACTTTTTATTTATAGTTTCATTTGTTGTTGTTCTGGAGTTTGGGGCAGCAAATAGGGAAATATTCCAAATCTCTTTAGATCTGATTGACCATCTTGCCTGGAAAGCTCTAGGAAAATATGATGTAGGATCAGATCATTTGAGAAACAAAGGTCTAGTTGGTCCAGTGAGGGTGAGATGGAATAAACTGGGTAACTGGTCAAAGATCCAGACAGTTACAATGATACTGGAGGAGCTGTCGTAGTAAAGGGGGGGGGGGGGGGTGCAGGAACGTACCTGTGGGAAACACCTGTGGCCTCAACAGTTTTTAGCTTGTGAATATCTGTTTTACCCCATGTGTCAGTATTTATAAGTTTCTAACAAACCTTCAAAGTCTAATATCTAACAGTTTATACCTTTTACCATAAGAGTTCGTAACTATTTGCTCCCTCTCAAAACTGCAAAAATATTTAATATATTTTGTCAAGAACTTTTGTACCCATCCTCTAATGAGAAAAGCTAGAAGAGAGCAAGGGAAAGGTTTTTAAAAAATCAGACTATTCCTCTTAAAACCACCAGCATTTCTCAGTGGGTTGAAAGATACACTGTGAGCAAAGAACAAGAGAAAACACATGCTGAGCACACAGAGGCCTAGAGGCAGCTGGGTCTTATTGTGATGGAGAAATGATCGTTTATAAATGGACTGTGCAGGTTACTATAGAGACCTACATTAAACGGCAGGATGACGTGTGGCGAACCCACCAAAAGCTGCTTGGCCATCCAAACCTGCACTCGAAGCTCTCACAGGGTGGAAACATGGAATTGTGTCATCACGTGGATGTCGCTAGTAGTTAGGAGTCCCGAGGATGGGCCGTGGCGCTCTAAACTGGTCTGTGCTGTTCAGTAGCCTCATCAGAGCCCCCACCTTGCGCATGATGTGCTCCACTCTGCAGAGGCCCGAGGGACCCCAAGGTTGGTTTCCATGGAGATGGTTAGCAGCTTTGCTGGTGTTGCCTACAGAAGGGAGGGAAGCTCACACACATACACACACTCACACGCATGCACACTTCTCAGTTAGACAAATTGGTTGTAACTGCTATATATGTAAATATATGTATTTAATCTTAACAAGTCTATGAAGTTGGTGGTCATAGACGTTTGGATGAGGAAACTGAGGCACAGAAAGGTGAAATAACTTGCCCAAAGCTACACAGCTAGAGCGTGAGGTGAGGGGAATGGGGTTTGAACTCACGCATGCAGGCCCCGGAGCAGTAAGGATAAAGGACCTGAAAGGATGCCAGAGGAACGCACGCAGCAGGAGAGGAGCAGCCTGCAGGCGCAGGTGAGGCCACAGCCAGGGCCAGACCAAGTGGGTCTCAGGTTCAGCGCAGTTGTGATGGTTAGACTGAGGTGATGGGGGGTCTTGCTTCCCATGGGATCAGAGCAGCGAACCAGCCCACGTGCCTCCCCTTCGAGTCCCCTCCCCTCGAGAGAGCCATGCCAGCAGATTTCACTGCTGGAGCCACAGAGGGGCCCCTCCCCCATCCAGCAGGGCCCAGCCACCAAGGTCTGGGCCACTACCTCACCCTCCCAGCTGTCAGCATGACTTACAACCTCAGACAGTTCACGTTTCCCACAGGAGAATGGGAGAGGCAAGAAAACACATTATGACAAATAGCAGAACCAACCTGATCTGTCAATGTGCAATTTGCTATCACAAGAGCACGTACTCAGATGGAGCAACAGCAACACACCGGTATTTACCGGAAATGTATTTATTTCACCTACGCAGAAGCATCCCGGGTCCTTGCCACAACTTCTTCCACCCCCTGCTACCGACTTCAGAGTTGAATGTCACAAATCTCAGCCCACCCTCCTGAAACACAAGGACTCTTCTCTGTCCTTAGTCCCCTCGGCATCTAGCACAGTGCCTGGCACAGAGCAAAGAGTCAGGAAAGGTGCTCCAGGGAGGGCCTGCATGGGGACCCCAGCCCCAGGTCCTCCCCGAAGACCATTGAGAATGGTACTGTGGGTGGGGAAGCCAGCTCTGCTCCAGCTTGGCTGCTGCACCTGGATTTGTCCCCTTCAGAGGCCAGCACAGCCACCACCTGTTCCTACATTAGCTTCAAGTGAGGAAACTGGAGAGGGGGCTGGAGGTGGGCATGCAGGGAGCAGAGCCTGCGTTCACCCAGATGTGCCCCTGAACTCCCTGCCTTTGCTCCTGTCAGGGTGTCACCACCCCACCCATGCCACACACAGGGGTCCACCTGGCCTCTGTAAGACACCTGAAACACCCTGAAATATCATATGTACTCTTGTCTTTACACGATGGGGGTTAATGCCAGGGGCTCAAAAATTTTGCCATAACCCCAGAGGGGAACAGTTCCAGGAAACGAAGATCCCTGCTCCCCAAAGTCAGGGCTCTGAGAGCTCTTCAGAGAAGTCCCTCGACTTAGTCAGAGGGGTTCTGTCTGCTCCACCAGACGCCCACCTAAGCCCTTGTCATCGCTCCCTCCCCGCTGGGCTGGGACTCAACATGATGGGAGCAGGATGGCCACTCCCCAGCTGTGTTTGCTGACCTTCTGGGGCTTCAGTAAGGACCCACTTTGTCCTGGGCAAAACCAAAGGGACTAGGTGCTTTCCATGGAACTTCAACTTCCCGTGGCCTCCCTGGAGGACCAACTTGCCAGAGCCCTGTTCTGGAGACTAAGCCCATTAGCTGCTCTCTATGGCCTGTGGGGCTGACGAAGGCAAGATCCATGGTCACACTGCAGGGTGCCAGCACCTCCTCACTGTCATATCCATTTCCTTAATGGCCTAGTAAGAAGACCCTTGGGGTGAATTCTCAGCTCTAATGCCAGACTGACGGGGTTGGCCAGACGCTCGGAGATCAGTAGCTCCTGACTCTGCTCACTACTCCTGGCCCCCAGAGGATCCGCAGGCTATGACTCTCGAGCTCCGCCGAAGGCGGTGACAGGGCCACAAGGATTCCTCTGACGCCAGAGTGACAAGCCCTAGTAGAATTTCATCAGAAAGTTTTGTACGGCCACAGCATTTTTATTCATAATTCAGAAGGTAATTTCACGGGTCATGTCCCTTCAGTACCTCGGCTGCTCCCATGTGTCAGACTGTTCCCTCCTCTCCACCTGGGCCACATAAATAGCCCTGCCACTTCATCGCCTCGCCGAGCTGGCAGTGTTGTCACTTATCCTTCTGGGACCTCTTTCTATTTGCAAAATGTTTTAGCAATGTTGTCTCTTGGCCAGTTTCCCGTCTCCCTGGTGTTTCATTGCGTAATTGCCTCCCGGCCCTGCCCAGGGGCCCGCTGCTGTATTAACCAGGAACCTGCTCCCTCACAAGTCTGAGGTTGGGAGGACACTCTGGCAAGTCCCCCAGATATCACTTCCATTCCAGTGCTTGGTTGTTATGTCAGTTTCAAAGCACATTTCACTGGCAAAAAGAAAAAACACCCCACAAATATGGAGAACAAAGGACAAGCTCCTGCAAATGAGTATAAACAAGACAAACCCCCCAATAGAAAACTTGTCCAAAGATACTAACAGGTCATTCACAAAAGAGGAAATGCAAATAAGCGAGGGCCAATAGACTTGTGAAAAGAATATCGCTATGAAAAGCAATAAAAGAAATGCCAATGAAATCACCAATACGACCTCTTCTGCCTACATAATGGGTCAACGTTCTAAAATGCGACAATGCCAGGTGCGTGAAAGTAGGGAAAACAGGTGCTTTCCACTGCCTCTTACCTGACAAGCTGATTATCATAAACCTTGGAAGCAGCTTGGCAATGTGTCTCCCACCTCTCTTGCTGTGCTCCTGCCGGCACTTTATCCTGAAGCTACAATTGGACAAGCACATAGCGAGGCAGACACAAGATTGTTCATCTCAAAGTTACTTGTAATCAGAGATTAAAGATCGCAGCAGACTGAGTGGAAGCTACACTGCCACTCTCCTGGGACCAAACTGGAATTACAACTAAAATATAACAAAACCATCCTGAATCATGAACTGAAGACGAGCTGGAGAGCACCCTCATAACCAAGGAGGAAAGGTGGAGACCACATAGAGACACAGGAAATGCAGAGGCGTGAGAGGGCTGGCTGGGCTCCCACACGCAGCAGCTGAAGGCCTGGAGGGGTATCTCAGCCGTGGGGGGTTCCCACTGAGGACTCTGGGGCCTAAACCCCACGCAGGGCTCCCCAGCCCAGAGCACCAGACCTGAGACAAGCGCCCAAATAACATCTGTCTGTGAAAAGCAGCTGGGTTTCTGTCTGCCAGGGAGAGACGACTGGAAATGCAGGCACCCTCTTAAAGAGCCAAAGCACAACGTTTCTTGTGCAGCCACTCACCTTGGGCTCCAGCAGAGGGAGGGCAGAGTCGACTGGAGCTGTGTGAGGAGAGTCTGCAGTTGTGGGCTCTGGAGATAGAGCTCAGAAGGCACCCCTCTGGATTCCTGTGCCGAATCATTCCCTCATACTGCAGAGGACATCTTTCTCAGGCAGACATTTTGCTGCTTTTGCCTGGGAGGGAAGCAATTGCCTCACCCTGCTGGAAAACCTCTACCCCTACCCAGAGGAGGTTCGACAGCCTGAGGCTCATTAAGAGACTGATAACAACCAGCTGCCCCACCCTGTGGAGTTTCTATAGCCTGAGGCTCATTTAAGAGAATCAGATTAATCAGCCTGAAGGCAGAGGCAGACCTCAGGGTGCTTTGAGTCTTTGCCTGATTTGCTTCTGGACCTGGGCCTTGGAAAAGCAGACGTTGGTGAGCCTCTTGGTCCTGTCCAACTGCACCCATACCCAGCAGAGGAGACTTCAAGCAGAGGGTTGTTGATAGCTCCAAACAGGGTACTCAGGGCCAGTCACAAACTGTGTCTGACACTGGCCTACACCAAAGACCCTCCAAAAAGACTGAGAGTCCTAACTGATCTACCTAATACAGAGAAACAAACCCAAATAGGCAGCCAAAATGGGGAGACAAAAAAACAAGCCCCAAATGAAAGAGCTAAAACAAGAGAAGTCTCCAGAAAAAGAGCTAAATGAAATGGAGATAAGCAATCTATCAGATATAGAGTTCAGAATACTGATTGTAAGGGTGCTCAACAGCGTGAAAAAAGATATGGAAACTATGAAGGAAATGAAGAATGACATAGCAGAAATAAAGAATACATTGGCAGGAATAAACAGCAGATTAGAGGAAGCTGAGGATCAGATCAGTGAATTAGAAGACAGGGTTGAAAGAGATCCAAAAAGAAAAAACAATTTAAAAAAAAGGAGAACAGTTTAAGGGGCTGTGGGACAACCTGAAACGTAACAATATTCGTATTATAGGAGTGGTAGAGGAGGTCGAAAGTAAGCAAGGGTTACAGAATCTGTTTGAAGAAATAACAGCAGAAAACTTCCCTAACCTGGTCAAGGAAAAAGTCACACAAGTTCAGGAGGCACAGAGGGTCCCAAGCAAAAAGAATCCAAAGAAGCCCACACCCAGACACATCATAATTAAAATGTCAAAATCTCAAGACAAAGAGAGAATCTTAAAGGCAGCAAAAGAAAAGCAATCTGTTACCTACAAAGGAGCTCCCATAAGGTTGTCAGATGACTTCTCATCAGAAACTCTACAGGCCAGAAGAGAATGGCATGAAGTATTCAAGGTAATGCAAAACAAGGACCTGAAACCAAAAATACTCTATCCAGCAGGGCTATTATTCAAAATAGATGGTGAAGTAAAGAGCTTCCCAGACAAAAAAAAGGCTAAAGGAGTTTATCACCACCAAACCAGCATTGCAGGAAATGTTACAGGGACTGCTGTAATAAGAAGCAGAAATAGAAGCATTGCAAGAAATGTCAAAGGGACTCTTGTAATAATAATAAGAAAAAGAGAGAGAAGCATAGGCATAAAGAATTAAAATGGCAATAGATAAGTATCTCTCAATAATAACCTTAAATGTAAATGGATTAAATGCTTCAATAAAAAGACATAGGGTGGCTGAATGGATAAGAAAACATGACCCAAATATATGCTGTCTACAAGAGAGTGACCTCAGAACAATAGACTGACACCAGATAAGAGTGAAGGGATAGAAAAAAATTTTACATGCAAATGGAAATGGAAATGAAAAAAAAAAACTGGGGTAGCAATACTCATATCAGAAAAAATAGACTTCAAAATGAAGACCATAATGAGAGACAAAAACGGGTACTATATACTACTAAAGAGATCGATCCAACAAGAGGATATAACCCTGATAAAAATATATGTACCCAATATAGGAGCACCTAAATTTATAAAAATAAAAAAAATAAAAAAAACTTCTAGAGGACTTTAAGGGAGAGATCAGCAGCAAGACAGTCAGTGTAGGGAGCTTGAACATCCCACTAATTTCACTGGATAGGTCTTCCAGACAAAAATCAACAAGGAAACAGTGACACTGAATGACACCCTAGATCAGATGGATTTAATTGACATTTACAAAACATTCCACCCCAAAGCTGCAAAATATACATTCTTCTCAAGTGCATATCAGTAGATGAGTGGATAAAAAAGCTGTGGTACATTTATACCATGGAATACTATGCAGCTGTGAAAAAGAAGGATCTCTTATCCTTTGGGACAGCATGGAGGGACCTGGAGAGTATTATGCTAAGTGAAGTAAGCCAGTGAGAGAAAGGCAAGGACCACCTGATCTCACTCATATGTGGAGTGTAATAAACAAAATAAACTGATGAGCAAAATAGATCCAGAGACATAGAAGCGTGGAAGAGACTGAGGGATGTCAAAGGGAAGGTGGGGGTGAGGGAGTGGGTGGAGAGAGATTAATCAAAGAACTTATATGCCTATAAGCATAACCCATGGACACAGACATTGTTATGGGGAAGGCCTGGGGGTGGGGTAGATGCAGGGTAGAGGGGATCAATGGCGAAAAAAGGGGACATCTATAATACTTTCAACAATAAAGATAAGTTTAATTATTAAATAAATAAATAAATTAAATAAATAAATAAATAAATAAATAAATAAATAAATATTGTAGACCGAAATAAATAAATAAATCCTACTAGTAATTTCCACTTTAAAGAAAAAAAAAAACTTGCTTGTGATCATGAAAAATTGGAAACAGGCTAAATTTCCATCGGTGAAAGATCATTTGTAATGCAGCCATCCCATGGAGTGGCATGAAGCCTTTATAAGGGTGATACATATTAATGAGCACAGTGTATGCTGATACCTGCACCAGAAATAGTCGAGTGAGGCAGATCTTGTGTGTAGTATGATCCAACTAGGAAAAAATTGTTTGTATTTGCATGCTTGCGTATGCGTACAGGCTCCCCTGCATAGGCATTACTCATAGAGATATCTGGAATGGTGGGCAAAAGTAGGTTAATCATAATAAGTAATACAATAATTAATAAACAAATAATAATGCAAGAATAAACCGTTTCATGTTCTCACAACTGTAAACCTACTTTTGCCCACCCCTGTATTGACGAAAATGTTACAGTGTTACTTCTGCGGGTAAGACCCTGTACTAGTCAGGGTAGCACAGGCGATGCTGCATTAAGAAAGAAACTCAGGCACGCACTGATCCAATACGGGGAGATTGTATTTCTCATTCATGTAAAGTCCAAGCGATAGGGGTGGCTGGTTGTGGAGGGAATTGAGGCTCCTGACATTTTCTGCTTTGCCATCTCCAGCGTGTGGACCCCAAGGTCACTTTGAGGGACCTCGCCACCCTAGTCTGACAGGAGAAGAAAGACTATAAAATATCACAAGGAAAGCTTTTAATGAGCCAGACCCAGAAGTAGTAGCACACATCCCCTCCTCGGGGTTTACCTACCTCCATGGAGCCAGGCCGGCAGCTCAGCTGTGTCTCCACAGGGAAGAGAGAAGGAGCCGGATGAAAATCCCAAATCCCAGATAGACCTAGATTTTCACTTTTTATATCTTTTCTGCATTGCTTGAATTTTCCAAATGAACTTGCTGTTATCTTTATAGCCAGAAAAAAATTACAGCAAGTTTCTGTTTTAAGAAAAATAGTATCTTCAATAAAAGAGAGAGAGCGAGCCCTGGCCAGTGTGGCTCAGTTGGTTGGAGCATCGTCCCCTATGCCAAAGGGTGGCGGATTCCATTCCCAGTTCTATCCCCCATCAGGGCACATACGAGAGGCAACCAAACGATGTTTCTCACATTGATGTCTCTCTCTCTCTAAAATCAATAAAAGACATATCCTTAGGCAAGGATTAACATTAATAGAGAAAGAGAGAGAATAACAGAAGAGAGAGAGATCGAGACAATTTGGGGAGCTAGCCCAAGAGAACCAGGGGTTCTCAGTCGCGCAGAGCCGGCGTACCAGTGTACCTGGCTTTTTATCCCAGGGGACAGGCGCCCTCTCTGTCCGAGTGCTCTCACCTTCAGCATCAGTCGACAAGAGCTTGCAGAGATCGTAGCCCCTGAAAACTCATCTTTCTGTTCTGACATCTTAGACCTCTAGGGCACAAAGTAGGGTGATACTGTTCAATCTAATTTTTAACACAAGGAAAAGTCACCTGCATTACCAAGGGATTAGCGCTGTCTGTTCAACAGTGCGCAAGGCCAGGCATAATCCCGTAAAGTGGATGATTTGTGTATTTCTGGGACGGAGTGCTGGGAAGGCTCACTAAGATTGTCATTCGAGCACTAACAATCCACCTCCCGGAATAATCAGCCCATCTGAGGGCACACACAAGCTTATATCAACACTTTAAACATAATGCAATAGATGAGTTCCGCCGATTTCAGGAGATACGTCGTTAAAATGTATTCTAAGGATATCTCACTACCGGGTTGCCATTTATTATTTAATTCATAAGAGAACCCATGCATGTCACACTAATCTTATTATGTAGCAAATGTGTGACCACTTAGAATTCTACAGAGAACGACTTTTGCAAAGGGAGAGTGACAAATCTCCATCAAAGGCCGACACGGCCTCTGCGGTGGCTCCTGCGTGCCTGGCCGGTTCCCACTCACCGCCGCCTGGGGCCGGGTGGGGGCTGCCATGGAGGCAGGTATGGTTCTTGTCTAGCCCGAGGCCTCAAGGCTCTGCAGAGACATCAGGCCAGTGGACCGGCGCTGCCACATCTGCTGCTCAGCCAGAAAGGAGGCGCCAAGGCATCCGATTCTCCCAAAGGGGCGCTGGGCCTGCGGAACGAAAACATGCTGGGTCATGCGGGTATATTCTCAACCGTGACGGCTGCCGTTGGACCTCCCACAACCCTTGACCTCCAGGGTCACAAATTTGTTACTTTGAGAGACTCCTTCCAGGGCTAGATGGCTGCGTTTCTGTTTACTGGTTTAATTTAATTATGGCATGTAGATTCCTGTTCATCAAGGCCCTAACAACATCAGCAGTTGCTCTAATGAAAGTAATTTTTCCAAAGATTGTAAAACATTAGTTTAACTACACTCAGTGCTCCTGGCTTCCGGCTGGGGGAGTATAAGTCATTAGAAGTTAAAAGCTGTCCCCAAATGCACAGATATATTAGCAACTGCGAAAGAAGCCCATTCTCGTAAACATTTCCTGGGAAAATGGAGAAGGAAATGGAAAAACAATCTTTCCAAATTGTTACCAAATATTCTTTAAAGAAAGCATGCAGCAAAAGAAAACGTCTTTTATAGTCTATTAAAACTATTTCCGTTTATCACTCCCAAGATCATAAAACAGCATAACCTACCAATATTTTATAAAGCCTTTACAGAAATGTTGGCCAGCTACTTCACTTGCAAAAACTGAGTGCAAAAAAAATTCCCTGGTTGAGTTTAAAGCTTAGCTAGCCAGGCTTTATTAATTAGTGACCACCTTCATCTTGGCAATTTATTACCCTTAAAAAGGCAAAAATATGAGGCGAAGCGGCATCTCACCGAGGTTCTGATTGGCATTTCCCTGGTAACTGATGATGCGGAGCATCTTCTCATGTGCTTATGGGCAACTTCTGCACCTTCTTTGGGGACATGACCATCCAGACCCTTGCCCACTCTCTAACTGGACGTGAAGCATCTTCGTTCACTCAGATTTTGTGCCCAGAAGTAAAATTCAAAGAGGGAGGTTTGGAAGAAAGTGAGGGGCAGGCGAGTTTTCCCCAGAAGGATCCCCACTCGCTGAGGCCTCACCGCCCCCCTCCAGGCCCCCGGCCCCCAGGAAGCCAGGGGTTCGATGGAGAAGACACAGCTCAGGGAAAGGCGAGCCCAGCATAAATGCTGTGAGGGAAACAGACGCAGGTGGAATATTGTCATTTCTTCAGGTGGACAGCAGGTGTCATCTGCCCGAACAGGGACCACTTGCTTGTCAGCGCCAGCCCAGTGGTGCTGCTACCCGCTGCAAAATCACGTGGAAAAGCAAATCCCCGGTGATGAAACACTGCGCAGCACTGTCCTAGGACAGACCAAGCCAATTAGAGGCAGGAATTATGACAAATGCTGTCATTATGATTCAGGCAGACTGACTACAACCCATGAATCTTTTGCTCGCACGTGGCCCGGCGTCCCACAGACTGACTTCTGTGCTGAATATGTCTTGTTTATTAAGCACGTTTCGAGATCATTGAAACGCTGTGTTATGGGAAGTGTGGATTTGAGGTCATAGATCCTCAGCTGGAACTGTCGCCAGAAGGAAAACGCTAAAACAGGAAATTAAGCTTCACAGGCGATTCAGCGTTGTGTGGCCACTGCGGCCAAAGGACAGGGTTGATTTTGTTGATTTTTTTTTTTCTTCCCATCGCATTCCTGCTCTTCCAACTGGCCCTGGAGAGAAAACTATAATGTTCAATGTAATTGTCAAAGGCTTGAAGCTTTACTGAGTCCCGATGCTGTGAACCGATAAAATTGCCTATTTGAAACTCGCTACCTTCAAAGGTTTTCAGAATTTTTACTGAGTCTGATAGAGCTGAGAGCCTTGCTGAGACTCCTGGGTAAAACGAGTCGGGGTGAAGGGGCTGAGTGAGTGTGCAGAGAATCCTATTGGCCTTTGGGGGGAAGATCCTACTGTCTACATGCAGATTGTTGCTGCGGCGTCGAATGGGATCTGTAACTGTCACAGACACCCTCCCCTCCCGCCCGCGTGCTCGCTTCTGCGCTCTTTCTTGCAAGGGTCTCACGGGAACCTCCAAGTGACTAATTAGACATTCTTTCCAGAGGGTTAGCTACAAAACACCCGAATTTGTGTGGTTTTAGGCCACTGGGTTTGTGATAATGTGTTACAGCAGCAACACAAATAAAGATTTACTCTCTTATAGCTCCTGTGGTGAGAAATTTAAGATGGGCTGCCCTGGCCCAGTCCCCGTGGAGGCTCCAGGAAGAACCCATTTCCTTGCCTCTTCTAGCTCCTAGAGCCACCCCCGCTCCTTGGCTTGTGGCCCAGCCCCGTTCCTTGTCTTTAAAAACTGTCAGGGCGCACCTTCCAATCTCTCTCTCTAGGCTTCTTCATTGCATCACCTTTTCCTCTTTCTGACCATCTTGCCTCCCTTTGTAAGGATTCCTGTGATGACATTGGGCCCATCCAGGTAATCCAGGACAGTCTCCCCATCTTGAGGTTCTTCACTGAATCCCATTGGGAAAGGTCTTTTAGCCTGTAAGGTCGCATAGTCACATGTTCTGGGCGTCAGGGCATGGGCGTCTTTGGAGAGGCCATTACTCAGCCACCTGCAGACTCAGTGATGTCAGAGCCATAAACACTAAGGGTCTGTGAAAGGAACTGAGAGTACGATGCCAACTCCAGCTTTGCCACTCACAGGTGGCATCATCCTGAAAGCGAGATTTCTCAACAAAACCAGATGTACTTTGATCTGGGGCAAATCACACATTCTCTGAGCATAGTCGCTGTAGCTACTATTTCATTAACCCATTTGGGGAATTTTGAAGTAATGTATTTGAAAGGAGCTTTAAGAAATAAAATGCTAAATAAATGTAGGTTGTTCGTTATCTCCTTTGTCCTGACCACAGCCTTATGAGTTAGGGTGAAGGTTTGAGGCTCCACTTCAGGGGTGGAGAGAAACATAAGAGTTAGGGAGCCAAGGTGGAAATGGGCCTTCTGGGAGCTCTGCCTTTGATGGTGGTTTGGAGGGACATTTGCACACAAAACACACTGCAGTTGCAAGAAGCCAGTGAGCCCTGTGAAAAGTGCCGAGTTTACACAGAAGGCAGGACAACCAACAGCCAGGCATCCCGAAGTGCTTCTTTGAATATTAGTAGGACAGAGTTTCCTAGAAGGTGTCCAGCAGGAAACACGTGGGTGGCGCCTTTACAGAATCCTAACTGCCTTAGGTTTTTTATGCCATGGATGCTCAAAACAAATGTTCATTTGGTATCAAATTTCAGACAATACATAAAGCAGAAAATTAGAATTGTTTGCAAGATTACTCAAGCAAATGGGGGTGTACTTTGATCCAAATTATCCAGGAGATTGAGGCCAAATGAGTTAGGTTGAAATATTCTGATTGTGCATAAGGGATCCTGGTTATCTTAAGTCTGAGAAGCTGGACGTTTGAGTGGGAAGTAGAAGATGTCAGAAAACTCCCTGAGAGAACTAGCTACTTTTAACAACTGGTTCTCGCTGAAACATAGCTCTCCCTCCCTTTATCAGCAGCATCTCTCTTCCCCACCCCCCATCAACCCTTAGCCGAGGCAGTCAACCCTCGGTGGGTGAGTCTCTGAGTCACAGAGGCTGCCTCAATCCATCTCGAGTAGATTACAGAGTGAAACATGGAGTCTTGCAGTAGATGCAGGTTTCGTGACGTCATCGACAGTGATGGAGTTGGGGCCTCTTCCGTCCAAGGGGGAGTTGTTGATGGATGGTGACCTAGAGGAGATGGGCGTGTGCCAACCAAAGAGGAGGAAATGATGGGGGAAATGCAAGCAGGACGTGCCTTCGCCTTCAAAGAGAATGACTTGAGCCTCAGAAGGTTATCAGAGGCCTTGGGGAAACAAAGCCCCTGCGTATTTTTGGAGAGCTGACCCTCTTTATGACCTTCCTGATAAGCTCAGTGCATAAGATAAAAGCCAACTGATTGTACTGACGTTGTGTTGCCAGAAAAATCTCCCGGATGAAAATAAGCACGGAATTCCTGCGTTTTCTCCCACAACTTGTGTGTAGCTGTAATTATAACCAAAAGCACATAAACTTTTTCCATAGTTTTTGTTCCGGTTTTCAGGATAAAGTCCCAACAATTACACCTTTTTTTTTTTTTCACTGTTCAGCATGAAGTTTTGGTTCCCATTTTATTGAAGTGGATTCCTTCATGGACTTTCCCAGCCTATGAGGGCTTCCCACGCTCTGACCTCCCTGCCCACCGTTCAGCCAACCCCCTAACTGTGAGGGAGGCTGAAATAGTGCATATGTGGCACTTGCAACCTCTGTTGTAGGTGACAGACCAGCAAAAAAAAAAAAAAAACTGGCAGAAAAATGTCTTCGTTAACAAGTCAATAGTGTGGCCATCTTGTCTTTATTGTCATTATGATTCTGTATTAAAGAAATGCAAACATGTACATTATTGGCTCTGAAACTTGTAGTCTATTGGCCATTGACTCCCAAGGGTGGGTTTCCCAGATTGTCATGGGTACAGGGAACCTCCTTTGTTTCACTCTGTATAACCCACACCCAAATCCTTCTGCGTCATAGCTGCAGAAAGGCACAAAGGAGAATTCAGGGAGACCACTTGATTGCCAACTGGTAGTGAAAATCACATGTGGGCAGGTGGTCCCCAAGGAGACCTGACTGGGGCAGGTGTGGGACTGGGCGTGGGACGGGTCCTATTTGACTACCTTAAGTCTCAGGATTAGAAAGAGGAGAGATCTCAGAGACCATCGCCTTCAACCACTTCCCTTTGTATAGGAAGGAATTAAAGCTAGAAAGTGAAATAGACCCAATTTTTCCCTATGAAACGAAGCTTGTTTTGTCCATGGCTACTCAGGTCAGTCTACTGGCCTTGAACCTGCCACCTTAGACTTCCAAATTAGCCAGCGCGTGGCCCCTTGACACTGAAGGCAATCATTCCTGGAGTTCACAGCCTTAATCCGTTGGAATAGATTCATTCATTTTGATATTACTTTGATTTTGCTTAGTTTCCAACACACCACGTTCCCAAAAAGGGCAAAGAAAGGCCATTGATCTAGCTAAAAACAAATGACATCACTTTTGCTCATTTGTCTTGGCAGCATCAGCCTTTTCACCTCCACGCAGTGTCCATAAAAAAGGTATGAAGAAGAATCTAGAGGCAGCCCTGGGTGGAGGCAAACACGAACCCCACTGCCTGGCCCCAGAGCATAAACCAGCCGGCCGGAGTTCTGTCTGTCATAGCAGATCCCACTCTTTCTCACGTTGGTCTTAATAGGCCGTCTCTTCGCCTCAGTCTCCCCTACAACCTAGAATTTTCTTACATCTTAAATGCAAGGGGCATTTTATCGTATTACATCATATTATATCAAAACAGAAGAAATCCCAGACATTTGGTGCCTAAGGTGTAACCTAATGCCTCAGGGAAATTCCTTAACCCCTCAGGCCTCAGTTTGCTCATCCATAAAATGAAATCATACTCGCTCCAAGAGATTAGTTAAGACCCAAAGAAATTACACCATTTTCTTTCTTTTGTGTTTTTAATCCCCGGAAAATTGTCGTTGACTTTCATGTGGTGATCTCACCTTCGAGGGAACCTAACCCAAGGAAATTCCCTTTTCCTGAAAAAAGGGAGACCTGCCCTGAGGGTTCACGTGGCCTCTTCTTGTGCCAGTGTCCTTTAGCCCAGTGCCTCGTGCTGTGCAAACTGTGAATCGGGAAAATTCCACAAAGCAACTTTGTCTTCCCCCGGGCGTCATGGGAAAGGTTTCGACGTGAATCAGTCTCCCCCATAACAATCTACCCTGCACAGTGCCAGCCCTGGGCTTTCATGTTGTGATCTTGATGGAAATTTTCTAAAAGGGTTCCCACATTTCTGCACCATTTTTATGCAGAGCTTAGACTAAGTGTAATTTAACCTTCCCTCTGTGAGCTCCTGTCTATAGGATGAATGTACATAAGACATAGAATTGTGCTTGAATTTTAGTTTTGCTGTTTCCTACTTCATCTCAGCCATAGGTGCCTCTAAGCCCTGGAAAAGGGGGGTTTTATGGATCCTTGCCCAGACCCCGCCTCACCTGCAGACAGAGCTGCATCCCTCCTGTAAATGCCCATGACCTTAATTTCTTAAAAGGTTATTAAACAGCAGATACGGATGCCCCACTTAGGTAAATAAATACATTGTTGCAACATCACTTGCAGTAATTAGGAAATAATGATTCGCATTAATGAGGTCTTCCTTCCACCAGTCTTTGGGTTAACACGTCACCTGTACCATGTTGCCTAGTTGCTATAACAACTCTTTGAGGTAGGTATTATTTTACTATGTCCACTTCATAGACAAGGAAACTGAGGCGTGAGGGGTTAAGGAATCTTCTCAAGATCAAACAGCCAAGAAGTAGAACATCTGACTAACTCAGGAGTCATCCCAGAGACAGAGTCCCATTAACCAGGGCCTGTGACTAGGGGTCAGGCCTACGGATTGAGAAATGAAACAAACTTAACTAGCACTGAAGAAAAATGAAACAGAGTCAAAGGAACAGAAAATCTTTCAGTGTGGGGCACACGGTAGAAAAGGAAGAACTGTCCCAGGAAACGTTTGGTCGTGTGCACATGCACACACATATATGTGGGTGTGTCCACTGAGTCACAGTCTAAAATATATTCCTCAATGTGAGGTAGTGTCCGAGGAAGTTTTTAAAACAATGTACTCAACTATAAGACTTATTTTTTTCAATGGATGGGCTACCCTTTATTTGTATCATACATGCACGAATTCCTGCCTTCCATTTGTAAGGGAGGGCAGTGTTTAGTTCCCTCAGCAAACCTGCACGTCAGGCGGCAAATTAGGCACCAGCCCTTGCCTGATGTGTGGTGACATGTTTAAGACCTGAGGCTCTGGCATCAGACTAACCTGAGTTTAAACCGCAGCTCTTGACCTCCCCACGTGCACGCCTTGGGCGAACCACTTAGCCACCCTGGGCGTCAGGTCCCCGCGTGCTTCGGGCCAGGATTGGATGAGACGAAGCACTTCTCGCGTTCAGGAGCCTGGTACCTGGAGCCTTCCAGACTCGGCAGCTCCTGCTGCTTTAACCACAGTCTTCACTCCAGAGCACACGTGCCTGGGCAGGGGTGGCTTTTAATTCTGGGGTGTCTGTCTGTGAAGCCCAAGGCATTTCAGCCCCGTGGGGAACACGGGGAGAAGGTGGGGGATCATGGTATCGCAGATGTGGTCGCCTTCGTGGGGTGGCCCCTCTGGTTGCATGGACACCCGTTCACAACCAACACCATTTCTTTCTGCATAAATGAAATAACTCTGTTTGACAAGCCATGAGAAACGAGCCTTTCAAAAAGAAGGAGCTGTTCGTTAATGTATTGGGAACATTCTAGAAATAACTGATACACCATGAAAATTTCCTAACCCTGCATCACTTCCAGCCTCCTTAGGATGGAGCCATCTCATCCTGGTAAATGGAAAGAACAACCTCTCCCAGATTCTAATGGGGCACCAACCTGGAGTTGACAAGCCTTCCACAATAAGGCTCCTATTTCAGGTGACCCCGAAAGGACAAGCAAATTTCCGCACAGGACACCCTTACCTTGTGTGACAGTCGGCGCCTCCAGAGAAGTGGCTCGTGGCTTCCTGACTTGCCTTCTGGCCTCACACAGCCCAGGACGCGGTGGGCCTGCTTTGTTGAAGTGGCCGGACCGCCAGGACCCAGAGCTTCCGTGGAGGGAGCGGCTGCCACGGAGTCTGTGGGAGCCTCCGAGCTCACAGGCACGCTTTCGGCTACGTCTCCTGTGACCTCGGCTGGGACATGCCCCTTGGGTAAAGTGGACAGACATTCTCACAGCCAAGAAGATGGCAAGGGCGCAGGGGGAACAGTGAGGCAGGGCTGCTGGTGGCCTTGGGTAACTTCCAGGAAATTACTTACCCTTGTGGGACCCGCATTCATTATCCGCTAAACCTATCGTGAGGATTAAGTGAGATAACAGGCACGAAACCCTCCGCATGCAGTAGATGCTCAATAAGTCATAGCCCCTTCCTGCCTCTCGTTTTCTCTGCCTGCGAGGCTGGGCTCCCGAATCTGCCCTCTTCCCCATGTGACATCAAGGTTTGCTTTGCTGCTTGCAAATTTTGAACATTGTGAGCTTCAAAGTGGTGGGCAGAGAGCCGCTGTTGTGCATTTCACAGCAGGCCCCAGGGATAAAGGCAGAGAGGGGCCCTGAGCTCAAAGGAAACAAAAATAATTAACTTGGTGATTGATCCGGGCAGCCGATGGCTCAGCCAGGGTGTGAGCTGAAGCCACGGAGCTAGAAAACCACCCCGAGTGGGGCGGGCTTCTCTGGAGTCCGGGCTGTAACCACACAGCAGCGAGTGACATGGTGGCCGCTCACGCCCCGGCGCCTGCCCGCGGCTCGGGGACCGGAGCGCTCCTCAGGATCACGCCGTGCAGTCACTGGCAATTACACAGGCCACAGGGCACCTCGGACACTGAGGGGTAAAGTCACACGTCTCTACCATCAATCAAAACCCCCTGCCCAATTCATACGCAGACAATAAGGTGGGAGGAAACAGGGACTTTTTAAAGCAAACTAAAACAAAAACAAAACTTTAATCTTTGCCGACAGATTAGAAAAGCAATGCTGACAGGCCTATTGACTGGCCTGTTACCCCCGAGAACAACAAAAAAAAAGAAAGGAGGGTGATAAGACCTCCCATCAAGGAAAACCCTCTTCAAATATTACACAGCTATGGTTGAAATCATCCTAGTATTATATAATCTTTTATGTGCCCTGGTTCTTCCTTTTATTAGAAGTAATTTATGCCAAGAAAAATATTACTGGCCCAGGCTGCCTGCCCAACTCAAAAAGATATCCTCAAGACTTTCCTTTCTTGTCAAAGGACAGCATGCTTGTCCCCACTCCCACCCCGTAGGGCCCCAGCAAGCCTGGCCTCCCGCTCGGTGCCCAGGTGGCTCCGGCGTGGACCGCGAGGGCGCCCGAGTCCGGGCTCACGGCTCCGGAGCAGAGGCATCTGGGAGCAACGACGTCGTTCCGCTTCATTTTAGAATGCACAGGGAAATGCTTCATTTTTTTCTGTTTTTAATGTAAAGTTCATCAAATCTGCCCTAGAGGCGAGAGAAAGGGCTAGAGGTGTGTTCAAGGACAGAGTCCTCCTACGACCTCACGGCTGGCCCAGGGGACGAGAGTGGCCGAGGGGGGACAGGGCCCCCTCAGCGCTCCGACAGCACCGTGAAGCCAACACTTTGTGAGGAGGCGCCCAATCGGATTGTGAGACAAATCTAAAAATAGCCGAGATCTGGCAAAGGAGAAATCACAACGTAAATTGGCTTTTGCAAGCCAACCGCGGTGAACAGTGGGACGCGATGGAAATGTAATTGTTCGGCCTTGGATGAGGTATTAAGCTTTGAACAGAGAGGAATTGCATTAGCAAACACCAGGGTGGCCTTCGAGGGGCGGGGGTAATGCTGGTTTATTAGCCTCACCCTTTCAGCCCCATTACAAAGTTTTCTCCAAATGCTTGCAAAGGGGGGGGGGGGAGGATGAAGTTCTCCAGCAAAATATTACTCCTGCATTTCAAAGACACCAGAGCCACAATCCCCTTAGTCACGTGTAGGTGGCCTACAGTTATCAGAAATTCCCATTGGTTCTAAATCACGTAGTGTCATCATACAAACTTGTGCAGTGAGAGAGAAGCTGCCAGATGTGTTCATCCTGAGGCCCCCAGCTTAGTCTGCACAAGCTGGGGCAGGGTACTTAGTCTCTCTAGACCTCAGGCTCCTCATCTTCGAAATGGGGGCATGAACTGTGCCTGGAGCAGAGGGCCACTTTGAGAACTAAATAAGAGATTTCGTGTAAAATATTTAGCGATGCTGCCTGATAAAAGGAGGGCAAACATCAATGCTAATTGTTGGTTTTCAGGTTCATGGGCATTCAAGGGCAGACAGGCACCACTCCCTCCCTGCTGCTTCCCTGTTTCCCTCCACCTCCCTTTGGTAAGAACATCTCAGGAATTGATATCTCCTCCCTGAGGCAGTCAAAGCTGAAGAAGGCGTGCCTGCCGGTCACAAGTCAGGAAGTCACACCCTGTGCCCCGAGAAGACACAGAGAGGGACACTGATTTCAAATGTAGTTATCAGCAATGGAAAGACTAGGCTGGTCACAGTTGAAACTAGACTGCAGTCCATGACAAACTCGCCACAACCTCAGGATGGGCTTTCCCCACCCTGGATTGACCTCCAGCCCTTCCCCCACCATCACACACGCCTGGACTTGCGTGGCCTTTGAGTTCACCAGTGCTGTGCAAGATATAGAGCCATTAGTCTTCCACTCAGGCCACAGACCAACGGGTATGCGTCCCAAAGGGGCTCAAGACGCCACAGCTCTGAGCCAGAGTTACGTCTACCGGCATCACTTAGGATTGCTTTGGGCTGCAAATAGCAGAGAAGCTTATAGACAGTCGACTAAACCACAGGGAGTGGTACACCTTTCTCACATAATATGAAATTGGTGGTAGGAGTGATTGGCATTGATTCCGCCATCCAAAGCACAGACTTATTCCTTCATCTCTGCCAGTCTCAGCAAGTTGGCCTAACGTGTTCAACCTTGTCCTGTCTAGGGGTGTCTTAGTCTGCTCTAGCTGCCATAACATAACACCAGGGACTAAGGGCTTAAACAGAAATTTATTTTTTCATGTTTCTGGAAGCTGGGAGTCTGAGACCAGGGTGCCAGCATGGTTGGGTTCTGGGGGTGACTCTTCCTAGCTTACAAACAGCCACCTTCTCGCTAAGTGTTAACATGGCCTTTCTTTGGTGAGTACTCATGGAGAGTCATCTCTCTT
This sequence comes from Miniopterus natalensis, assembly GCF_054644295.1. Taxonomy (NCBI): domain Eukaryota; kingdom Metazoa; phylum Chordata; class Mammalia; order Chiroptera; family Miniopteridae; genus Miniopterus; species Miniopterus natalensis. The sequence continues at coordinate 84,571,900 of NC_142086.1, read as the reverse complement.
CTTCTTATAAGGCCACTAATCCTATGAAATTAGGAGCCCACCCTTGTGACTCATGCAACCTTAATTATCTTCTAAAAGCCTTATCTCCAAATATAGTCACTTTGGGGGTTAGAATTTTGACATATGAGTCACAGAGGAGACACAGTTCAGTCCATAGCAGGATGTGAAAGTGGCTGCCATAATCCAGCCATTGCATTTCCGGTAGGAAGAAGGGGGGAAAAGTGTAAAAAATGAATGTCCCTTCTCCAGGGAAGAACTCCTTGACTTTTACTTATGCCCCCTGGTCCTTCCTAGCTGTAAAGAGGATGTGAACGTGAGAGGGAGGCGACTGGGGAGGGAGAGGCTGGGGTTGGCTGTGTATGCAGTGTGCCAAGGTTGATGTAACTGTTTACCATGACTTTCTTGAGGGCAGTGAAATGACAAAGCTTCCAGAAGCAGCTCCAATCATTTTGATGATGATTCTACAATGAGGATCATTTTTTTTTCTTTAATGGGTGCTTGATAGATGAACAGAAGAACCCCTCTTGGGCACTTTTGCTGCATAACAAACACCCAATGTTAGTAGCCCAATGGGCTGGCGATCTGAGCAGTGCTCCTCCAGATGGTTCTTCTTTTAGTCTTGGTGGGACTCACACAAGCATCCGGGTCAGCTGTCCAGCTGGCTGAGGCTGCTGAGGGGGCCTGTCTCTGCTCCACAGGGTCTCTCCTCCCCAGGCCAGCCTGGGCTTACTCACATGGCACCTGGGCAGGTGCCTAGAGAGGAGGAGAACAGGCACCTTCCCTTCTGTCACGTTCTACTGGCCACAGCAAGTCACAAGTCAGCCCAGACTCAGGGGACACAGACACTACCTTTTACTGGACAAAGCTGCAAAGTTCACGTTGCAAAAATCCTGAATGTGGAGATTGTGGCCATTTTTACAACCTGCAAGTACGTTGGTCACGTTGCAGGAAGCATGCTGACCAAAGGTGGAGGCAGGAAGAAGAGGGATGTTCCCAGTCAGTATTTTGCTGAATGGTGCTGGTAAACATTGTGCAAATTCCAGTGAACATTCTGTACTATCACAAAAGATGAAAAAAATCGATATTCCATGACTGGTTACTGGAATTGGCCCCAACTCTGTGAAATCTCCATTTATTCACCTTCCATCAAAGCAAAAATGGCAAGCACTTTGATGAATGTTATTTGTCTAAACTCATGCAGGAGTCGGGAGGAAAACTGGAAACCCGTGAGCAGCCTCATTAAGAGATCAGTAGGCACTGGATGGGCTCAGACCACAGGAGTCAGTGCCTGGAGCAATACAGAGCTTTCCTGTCCTCTTCTCCCGTCTGCACACGATCGGTATTTAGGAAATGTGAAAGCCAGGCCGTAATCACATTAGCTTTCTGCCCCTGACCTGAAAGAAGAGGTCTCTCCACATGGGACGGCAATGACACGGGAAGGAGAGCAGAGGTCACCCAACCCTGGGATTCTTAATTAACGTCACTGCTGGTGGACTCATGACCTTAAGGAAAACACTTCTGACCTCTCCATGACTGGGCTCAAGCTTGTAACTTTTATGAATATCCCTCAGAGTTCTTCTGCCAGTTTTTTCGGATTCCATTTCAGGCACTCCTATGCTGATTTTTTCTTTTTTGTAGGCCAATTCCTGCATGCTTTCAAAATTCATTAGTGTCAGATTCCCACGGGCGACGGGTACCACTTTTTCTTTTATTCCCAGGATGACTGTATCTGTTAAAATCCACTGCATGTTCCCAAAGAAACGTGTTCACGTGTTGGGGAGACCCAGGCTGAGCAGCACACCCACGTCCTTCCCCTTGGACGTGTCACCTGAAGTTCTAAGGCTGTCCAACACCATCTCCTCTCACAAGAAAATGAGGCATCTTGACATTCTTCAGTGTCCACCTCCCTGCTCTCTAGTGTAAGCTTTCAGCGATGATAGATGCACGTGTTAGCCTCTGTTAACAACGTGTAAACAAAATGTAACAATGGCGAAAACCCAGTGCACTGAGATAACGCAATGTCCCTGCACCGTCCTTCCCAGAGGTTAAGACGTGGATGCGTTAATTTATGGGAGTGCAGCGGTTTACTTGTGATTGGGGTGGTTTCCCTGGGCCTGCACAGTGCTGGTCTGAAATCTCCCTTTAAGGGAGTGTTGAGTGTGTCTATAATGGTCAGAACTCACTTGTAACTGAAGTTTTCCTGGTGCTCCTCACTCCTGGGTGCATATAGAGTCACGTTAACAATGAGAACCTGAATTTGCTGGATCTCACCACGGGTCGCTCTGCTGGGCCCATCAGTGCCCTCAGACACTGATGACAGAGACAACCCATAACTCAGGAAAATGCTGCCCCTGGGCGGGCTCTGTGGTCTAAGGAGGCGCCTCCTTTGCTCCTTTAGTTTTACTAAAACACCTGCTCCAAAAGGGCATAGATGTGACTGTGGCCTCTTAGGCGATATGGCCATAGGACAGCCCCAAGCTGTGCTCAGAATCACACATCCCCTCAATGGCTGAGGCTGAGATGAGCTAAGAAACATATAGTGAGTTTCTAGAGGAAAATATTAAAGTTCCCTAGGAGAACTGTTTCATGAGAATCCTGAGAGCATTCCTAAGACACGAGTCATAACAAGCAGATGGAGAAACTGGGGTGCTGGTTGGAAATTTTAACATCCAGGTCTGCCAGAAATTCGCACATCCCTGGAGCCTGGAAGGCACATACTCTGTGCTGAGAAATGCAGACCCAAGCCCTAGACCTTTGGGCAGCAGAACAAGTGACAGACAGCAGCCTGGGGACATCTGTGACTCAGCGCAGTAATAGTCTGCAAGCTCCCTGGGTGTCAAGATGCTGGGGAGGCCCCACGCTAACTTGGAGGAGGCACCTGTCCTGAAGGGCAAGTGTGAAATCCAATACCTGTAATGTGTGGAGTATTAGTATCCTGGGGCTGCCATAATAAATTACACAAGCAAGGTGGCTGAAAACAACAGAAATTAATTCTGTCACAATTCTGGAAGCCAGAACTCTAAACTCAAGTTGTCAGCAGGGTTGAACTCCCTCCTAAATCTCTAGGGGATGATTCCTCCTGCTTCTTCCAGTCTCTGATGGCTCCTGCTGCCCCTTGGCTTGTGGCTGCATCACTCAGATCTCTGCCTCTGTCTTCAGGTGGCTTCTTCCCTCTGTCTCTGTGTTCCTTCTTATAAGGACAACTTAGATCCTTAAATAATTATATCTGCAAAGACCCTATCTCCATAAGGTCATATTATGAAGTTCTGGGTGGACATGAATTTGGGGGGCAGTATTCATTCCCCTACACATGGCCATTGTGAAGCCCAGACTCTTGTCGCATCAGAGGCAGAGGGATGGGTCTTGCTGAGGGCAGGAAGGTCAGTGGACAAAGCAGTCTTCCAGCAGGTCTGTACAACGGGGATGGGATTTCAACTTGTGAAGCTAGAAGCAGTGACCCTAGGGTGGGAGATCACTGACGATCAGCAAGAAGAGTGCAGGCCGGGCCATAGTTTAGACACATTGGTGCCCTGTTTATCTGTGGTGAACAGTTTATGTTTGGAAGTAGACCTGTGAGTGGGACAGCGAGGGAAAGCTAAAAAGAAAGGAGGTAGACTTTGAGGATCTTAAATTATGGGCCAATGTGGACCCCGAGGGGGACAGATGTATCAGTCTGCTCATGCTGCTGTAACAAAAATCCACTATAGACAAACAGCAGACATTCATTTCTCACAAATCAAGGTGCCAGCCGATTCCATTTCTGGTGAGACCTCTCCTCCTGGCTTGCAGACGACTGCCTTCTCACTGTGTCTTCACATGGCCTTTCCTCACACATGCAAGTGAGAAAAGAGAAACAGAGACAGAGAGAGCCCTCTGGCCTCTTTTTTTTTTCTTTTTTAATAAGAACACTAATCCCATAAGGTTAGGGTCTCACTTTTTATGACCTCTTTTAACCTTAAATATTTCCTCTGAGTGTCCATCTCCAAATATAGCTTCACTGGAGGTGAGAGCTTCAACATAAGGATTTTGGGGGACAGAAACCCTTTGGACCATAACCATAGCAAAGACTGTTGAGCAGGGGAAACACACATGTTCAGGTTGCAGGCCTGGCAGGTACACAGGTGTTTTGATTCATAACTGCCTTCCAGAGACTTTTGAGCTCCAAAGCAGGGTTTGAATTCTGTTCTGCTTCCAGGCAATCTGACCCCAGTGACTGAATCTTTCTGGTATCAGTTTTCTCACCTGTAGAATGGGTTAATGGCAGACCTTACCTCTGTTGCTGTTGTGATTATGTTTATGAAGTGCTTTGATGGGTGCCTGGCTCATGGGAAGCATGGCAGATGTTGCTACCATCACGTTCCTCCTGCCATTTTCATGAGAGCACCGTAGGCCCGTCTGTGAGTGTTAGTCATCCCTTTCTCGTTAGTGGTAAATTTCAGGTCTGACTGTGGCAGGGAGACCAACCTCCAGGACTGCTGTGTCAAGAGTGGGAATGTGCTCCTTCTATCTAAACCTGACACTGGGAGACTGGGAGCACCTCCCCGCCTGCTTCCTCTCCCCAGCCTCTGCCAAAGTCTGGATCACGTTCATGGGTGAAAAATATTTGTCACACAGTGGAGGCAGCTCAGATACTGTGCAAATGAGAGAGATCACACCCGACATCCTCAGGGGAACATTTGCTGAATCAAGAAGCTTCCATCATGACCCACAGTATCAAAAGCTCCATCTGACTAAGAGCAGGATGGGTGGCGGGTTGGAAAAGGGGAGCAGGCTGTTCCCAGCATTGTTGACAGGAGCAGACGTGTGACCCATTCCACGTGACAGACTCCACACGTGAGAGAGCCGTGCCACATCCCATCCCCATGACACTTTCCTCCCTAACACGATTTTTAGAGCTAAGGCCCTTTGTTGGAAGGCTTCTTTCTTCCTTTCTCTCTTTTTAATTAATAGACCTTATTTTTTAGAATACTTGTAGATCTACGTTGAGCATACAGTATAGGTAATTCCTCATGCCCCTTCCCCATCACAGTTTCCCTGTTATTTACATCTTGCCTCAGTGCCGCGCATTTGTACAATTACAATATTGATGAACCAATACTGATACATTATTACCAGCTAAAGTGCACAGTTTACAATAAGTTTCACGCTGGTGTTATAATTCTGTGGGGGTTTTTGTTTTGCTTTGTTTTGTGTTGTTTTTTTGAGAGAGAGAAGAAGGCAGAGGGAGAGAGAGATAGAAACATCAATGATGAGAGTCATCAATTGGCTCCCTCCTGCACGCCTCCCCCCCCCTCCCCCACTGGGGATCGAGCCCGCAACTGGGGCACATGCCCGGACTGGGAATCAAACTGGGATCTCCTGGATCATAGGTTGATGCTCAACCGCTGACCCACACCAGCCAGGCCTTTCTGTAGGTTTTGACAAATGTATAATGATAGTGTCCACCATGTATAAAATACTCTGTATCAGTAAGAGTATTTTCACTGCCCTAAAAATCCTCTGTGCTCCACCTATTCATTCCTCCCTCCCCACTAACAACCTTTGGCAACCACTGATCTTTTTCCTGTCTCCATACAGTATGTAGCCTTTTCAGATTGGCTTCTTTCACTGAGTAACAGGTGTTTAAGCTTCCCCCGTGTCATTTTGTGGCTTGAGAGCTCGTTCATTGCCAAGTACTATTTGTGTTCTTCCTTTATATTACTCTCTCAAGGTAATAATTCTGACCCATGCTCCGTCTCCAACCCCCAAACAGGCTAAATGACCCCAGACCAACAGAGGACTAGCAGGCAGTCAGGGACCCCCCCATTCATCCCTAACCCAACCCCCTACACACACACACACACACACACACACACACACACCTGCGCAGTGAGGTGACACCAGAGGTCTCCACAACCTGGTAGGCTAAGAATCCAGCCATGAGCCAACCTGAATCACACTGAGTCCAACAGAACCGCAATCAAAGGCATACAGTGGCACATTTTTGTTTCAGGAGTAGAAGATTGTAAATATATAGAGTTCTATTTCTGACTCCAAAATGTTCATCTCAGTGCCACATGACTGCACACAGGCAAACCTTCAAAGATTACGGTCATCACAGAATCAGTAGTTCACGTCCTTTTACAGAAACACTGGCCTCTTCTGAAGGAGCTCCTTCCTGCTTGAAACAGCAGCTCCTGGGACCCAACCAATCTTTGAACTTCCTCAGGCCCCCTGAGTAGGTGGTTTTTGTTTGTTTTTTTCAGTCTAATGCTTCTCTCCCACACAGCCTCCATGACTCTCCCACCAAATGAGCACTAAACTTCAGAAGCAGAGGAAATTCACTCCCCAGGTGTGCAGTGGGGTCTGTAGGCAGACAGGTCAGGTGCAATACCTGAGCTTTTTACAGGTTCATGGTCCCCACGTAGCTGACTAACCAGCTTCTGCCAATCACTTCGCTGCACCTTGAAGTAAATTCACCAACAGGTACCTCAGAGTGGTGCCCTGGGAAGGTTAGGAGAGTGTTCAGCTGCAGACAGAACTGACCTACAAAGCACGTGGGAGGGGGTAAAGGGAAGCGGGGAGCTCGAGTAGGTAATAGAACAGGCATGGTCCAGGCGGAAGGAAGCATGCCGGAGATGCTTGTAGCTGGAGCTACAGAGAGGGTCCTCAGAACCCCAAGACCAGATTCAGGAACTCAAGCGGGATGCAGCACAGTAGCTCAGGACGACGCGGGGACAACAGTCCAGTGCTGTTAGCCCTGATGCAGGCGTTAGTGCCACACGGGTGGCTGGAGAGGAATGGAGACAATAACTAAGCGTGCGACCTATGAAGTCCCAGTTTCCACGTTAAGAGTGCAACTTGAAAGAAAGGTCAGCAATCCACCCTTCCCTCCGAAGAACCCGCCTCCATTGTGTATACACCTGCCTTGGATATGGATGGACGCTCAGGCTGTCTCCATATCTTAGCTATTGGAGGTAGCGCTCCAGCGAACACTCGGCCATAAAACAAATAGGTGAAATATTCCCGTTTGCAACAAGGCAGATGAGCCTCGAGGGTATTACGCTAAGTGAAATGAGTCAGACAGTAAAGGACGGAAAGGGTGTGATTTCACGCGTATGTGAAATAGAAAACAAAAAAGAGACAAACGAACAAATGTAACAAAACAAAAATCAAGCTTATAGATACAGACAACAGGTTGGTGGTTGCCAGAGGGGAAGAGGGCTGGGCAGAGAGAGAAAAGGGAGCCAGATGGAAACTAGACGTTTGGTAGTGAGCATACAACAGAGCGTACAGATATTGAATTATAATGTCGTACACCTGAAACTTATGTTATTAACCACCGTTACTTCAATTAATAATAATAATAATTGGAGAGACGAGAAGAACCTACTCCAAGTGGATGGGCCATCCTGTGTCATCAGGGGAGGGAGAGGAGTGGCGACGGGGTGGGATGAAGGGCAGGGATCATCGCCCACAAGCAGTTACTGAGCACCCACTGTACACAGTCTACTGTGTAACAAGACCCCAGGGGCTCAGAAACCCACAGGCCTGAGCCTGCCCTAGAGTGGCTAATAGCTTGGTAGAGCAACAGATGGGCAGAGAAACAGGTAGGTTTCCTCGCTAATTATGATTTTGCTAGTGTATTGCGGATGAAAAAGATCTTTCCAGTGGACTTGTTGTTTTTCCTGAGAAGATGCAGTCATTTCACAGTATCCTTGTTGAGTCAACGCCGTGGCAGGGCATAGATACAGCAGCTAGAACATTAAGTATAACATTAAGAAGCAGTGGCAGATGTCTTTACACAATTGAATATGCAAATTATCTATTTATATTGTTTTAAATGTACTTTATCAGATTTCGTAAAGAATACAGATTTTTAGGATGTAAAGTAAAAGAGATTTTTTAAAAACCCATAAAAGTAAAGATGATAAGAAAGCCAAAGAAACCCCCTGAAAGTTTTGGCTGGGAGATAGTAAAGAGCAAGAGAAACACACGCTATACAGATGAAAATTGAAAACTACTAAGGTGGCATCATAGTCACAAGACATTCCACGCCAGTCTCTGGGGCTTTATAATTTAGTCTTTTAAAATTAAACCCATTTAGAATATTTAATTTTGCAACATTGCTTGTGGTTTGTTTTTGTTTTTTTCACTGTTGGAAGATTGGAGAATAGAATTTAAGGGTATGATGATTTTTAAATAAATGTTAAGTGTCTGAATAAGAAAAAAAAAGTAATGTCCATCTCCTGTAACCTAAAAATTGGTTGAATTTCTGTTGTAAAATGTGTTTCGTCGGCGTGCACACACGTGTGTGTGTTCCTATCAAGGAATCCTCAATGTACAAACTAGAAGTTGTCCTCTTCACCAACTGGGTATAAACATAATAATATCGGCAACTAATAAATTCTCAGCATGCTGTTTCCACTGGGCATCCCCTGGAGATTAGGGTATGAAAATTCTTTTTTCAAATATGATTTTGGAGCAGGCTCTAGTTTTTGATTCTTTGTTTTTATTATAAAACGTCTTTAAGAGTAGGATCATTGTCTAATTATAATTTACCATGGGTGGGGGGGGAAAAAGGCAAACTAATGGGACAAGATGCTTCCCATTTAGAATTTTATTTATGGACTATAGATGTGTCGCTAAGAGTTTCCTAAAATATCTCTCAGGCAATTCTAGTGTTGTAATACCCATGAGGGAGAAATAAATGTTCCATATTCAAATAAGATTAGGAGACATCTCATATTATGTTCACTTTTAGACCACTCATGCCCAGTAGCATTGTAAGGGCTGTGAGAACTGCTAAAATAAACAAATCGCTTTAACATCATTTCTCAAATATATTTGGCCAGAGACTGTCCTGCCTTTTTCCCCAAAAAGCATCCTTTGGGAAGTTCAAAATGACATACATAGAACTATATCTACATCAACCAAAAAAAATTAATTATAATATAGGTGGTCATTACTACACTATTTACCATAAATCAAAATTGCCCATCTGGAAAGTCTCCTGGGTCCTGAGCCGCACCTCTGAGACTGATGAGAAGATACCCATTGCACACCCACCAGACATATACTCAGATATCTGCTACAGGGAATTGGCGCACATCATGGTGGAGGAAAGTCCGCAATGCTCAGGGCACTTCAGGAGCAGCAAGCTGAACTCCCGGGCTCCAGCTGCAGCCTCTGTCCATGTGCAGAACGTCTTCTCTGAGGGAAGTCTCAGCTCTGCTATTAAGGACTCACAACTGATTGATCAGGCCCATCCAGATTATCTAGGAGAATCTTTTTTACTTAAAGACAACTGATTATGAAATGTAATTACATCTACAAAACACTTTCATGGCAACTTTGAGATTAGTGTTTGAGTAAGTAACTGGGGGCTGTAGCTTAGTCATGTTGATAGATCTGAAAGGTCAGCATCTTTGCCTAGTGGAGTGACCCAAATCTTCATTCTTGAAGAGTCTGGACCATTATCAGTCCTGCGAGTATTGGGTTTTGTACTTTCCACTGACTCTAATCACAAGGCACGGTAGTGCTGAGAGATGCTTGAAAGGATCTCCTGCATTCCTGACATACTCTTTATTACCTGCATTATGTAGTAGCGATCTGACTTCCCTTGGTGGTCAGGATCAGTTGACTCCCCCATCAGTACATTAACCCCTCCTTTACCTGTGGATTCAGAGGCATGAGACACCCAAAGTGGCCAACGGCAGTCGCAACTTCCAGTTCAATGGATTTGTTGTGCCTCCTGGTGGAAGCATTACTTCCTTTGGGAGTAAGACCTCTAGACCAGCAGAGCCTCAGGATGAGAGGAGGGGAAGCAAAGATGTTTCTAGTGGTTAAATAGGAGTAATAGAGAGTGGATCTGTGAATCCTGGCTGGGGGAGAATCCGCACCATATATCAGATGCTAATTTAGAGCATATACCACATCCAAGAGCACATTGCCCTGGCTCTGCAAGGTATTTCCACCTGACCAGTGGTATACTCTTTGAAAGGCCATCCCACCATCTTATCAGGCCGGTGGGGGGAATGGTAAAATTAGTGAATTCCATGAGCATGGGCCCCTTACCACGCTTCATTTGCTGTGAAGCAGTGCCGCAGAAGATCATGACAGCGGATGAGACGTTCTCTAAATCCATGGGTTGCGGTTTGAGCAGAAGCATTGTACACAGGGAAGGCAAATTCAGACTATGCATCTGTTCACGTAAGAACCAAGTCCTGCCCCTTCCGCAGTGGAAGTGGTCCGGTGTAGTCAGCCTGCCTCCAGGTAGCGGGGCTGGTTGCCTCCATGGAATGGCACCATGTTGGGAAATCTGCTTTGACCCAACCTGCTTCTCACAGACTGGGCGTTCAGCAGTGGTTGTAGGCAGGTTAGTCTTGTGAGTTTCTGACTCCATCCCTGCCACCATGGCCACTTCATTCTTGAGCCCACTGGACAATGACAGGGGTGGCTGGGGAAAGAGGCTGATGGTATCTACAGAACAGAGCTTCAAATCCACCTGATTATTAAAATCTTCCTATGCTGAGGTCACCCTTTGATGAGCATTTACATGGGACATAAATAGTTTCACATTCTTTGTCCATTCAGAGAGATCTATCCACATACCTTTCCCCAGACCTCCTTGTCACCAATTTTCTAATCACATTCCTTCCAAGTCTCTGTCTGTCCAGCCACACTATTGCCACAACCCACGAATCTGTATAGCCTCGTACCTGTAGCCATTTCTCCTTCCAGACAGAATGAACAACCAGGCACACTGATTGAAGTGTATAGCACTCTCACAGATGCCCATCTCATATATATCACCTCCATCGGATAATGGAGTTCTGCTGTGTGCGCCCAACTGTATGGCTTGGTGAGTCAGGCAATAACTAATTCATGATGGGCCTCTGAGTGCACAGGGTAACTTAGTGGCCCATGGTTATGTGTTTGCTCCCTCCTAAGTAGGAGGCCAAAAGATTTTTTTTTCAAAAGGAGAGCAGTTATCCACAGAGGGTGGCAGGGGTTTGCGATGAAATGGAAAGGATCTGCACTGTGATTCAACTATAGGTGCCTGCCAACAGCTTCCAATGGCATCTCTATCTGCCACTGACACTTCAAGCATGTGGCTTCAGATATGCTGGATCATATGGTCCAAGCAGCAGGACAGCTTGTATGGCAGCCTGGACCTGTTGCAGAGCCTTCTCTTGTTCTGTACCTTACTCAACACGAGCAGTTTTTCAGGTCACTCAGCAAACAAGCCAGAGTTGCACACCCAGCTGAGGAAGACATTGCCTCCAAATCTAACCAGGTGCCCTAGGCATTGTGCTCATTTTTAGTTGTAAGTGGGGCCACATTCAACAATGTATCCCTCATCTTAGAAAGAATATCTCAGCATGCTTGTTCCACTGGACCCAAAATATTTCATAAGTTCCCTAAACTTTTGGGGGAATTTATTCCCCAACTTCTTGCATGCAAATGTCTCACCAGCAGTCTAGAATAGATGCTACTTCTCACCCCAATCAGCATGTCATCAGTGTGATGTCCTATAGAAAAAAGGGGTGACCAAGGTCCCTGAAGACTGTATGAGAGTCGATGTGCCCTTGAGCTAGGACAGTGACAGTGTATTGCTGGCCTTGCTAGTTGAAAGCAAACTGTCCCTGGTGGTCTTGATTAACAGGCATTGAGAAAAAAAGCATTTTCCAAATCAGTAGCTGCATACTAGGTACCAAGGAATGTGTTAATTGGCTCAAGCAACAAAGCCACATCTGGAACAACAGCTGCAATTGGGATCACCATCTGGTTGAGCTCATGGTAATCCACTGTCATTCTCCCAGACACATCTGTCCTCTGCACAAAGGCAAGTTGAATGGGGATGTGATGGGAACCACCACCCCTGGATCCTTCAAGGCCTCAATGCTGGCGCTAACCTCGGCAATCCCTCCAGAAATGCAATGTTACTTAGATTTACCATTTGTGTAGGTAGAGGCAATTCTAGTGGCTTCCATGTGGCCTTGCCTACTATAATTGCCCTATTATAATAGCCCAAGAATCAGTGTAGGGATTCCACCAGTTTCTGGCTACGTCTGTTCTAATTATGCATTTCAGAACTGGGGAAATAACCACAGGACGGGTTCCCAGACCCACTGAACCCACTGTGAGATGCACCTGACCTTGACCACCTGACCTCCATAAGCTCCTACTCTGACTGGTGGACCACAGTGATGTTTTGGGTCTCTTAGAATAGGGGGCCAGTTCAGGTCTAATGTCCAATAAACTCTGATATGTCTGATTATTTCCTTTCCCCAGTGCATAGTAACTCTGGCAAAAGGCTGTAGGTGCCTCTGGATAAGGCTGGGAGAAAGACTAGCAGTGTAAAAATTGGATAATGTGCTGGGGTCCTTCCTCAAGGGACCCTGGGCTCCCCTTCATTAAAGAGGTTATAAACTGGCCCAAATCTGGGAATTGATTGAGGATCCATGACTCTGTTTTGGAGTAGACCTAGAACTCTTCCACTTACACAGATCAAGTAAAATTCAGTAGAACGTTCATCTGTTTCTTTTCTAGAGGCATCATGATCACTAGCCAGTGCCCTAGGTCTCTGTAAGTCAGACTGATGATTACTGCGTTGACTGCACTGTCCATTAGAGTAACCATGACCACCTTGCATTTTGCAATTAAGTGCCAACACTTGGCCCCTGCCCTGCTGAGATCCAATTATTCTCATTGCACTTGGGGATTTAAGTTCAAAAGTAGCAACTACCACTGTTATTTCTGCCCTACAGAGAAGAGAGAGCACTGAACTCTTCAAGGATGTTGGAGTCCTTGCACCAATTTATTTCTCACACTCCTGATGGAGGACATGTCCTGTGGACCCTCCCTGAGTGAGTGAGCAGGTCTTACATGATAATTCCTCTTAAAAACTCCAATCTACCATATGCCGTTGGTTACCTTCCTCTCCCCCCAACGCCACCTTCCATCTCCCCCCAACACCATCTTCCATCTCCCCCAATGCCACCTTCCATCTCCCCCAATGCCACCTTCCATCTCCCCCAACGCCACCTTCCATCTCACCCAACGCCACCTTCCATCTCCCCCCAACGCCACCTTCCATCTCCCCCCAACGCCACCTTCCATCTCCCCCCAACACCACCTTCCATCTCGCCCAACGCCACCTTCCATCTCCCCCCAACGCCACCTTCCATCTCCCCCCAACGCCGCCTTCCATCTCCCCCCAACGCCGCCTTCCATCTCCCCCCAACGCCGCCTTCCATCTCCCCCAACGCCGCCTTCCATCTCCCCCCAACGCCGCCTTCCATCTCCCCCAACGCCACCTTCCATCTCCCCCCAACGCCACCTTCCATCTCCCCCAACGCCGCCTTCCATCTCCCCCAACGCCGCCTTCCATCTCCCCCCAACGCCGCCTTCCATCTCCCCCCAACGCCGCCTTCCATCTCCCCCCAACGCCACCTTCCATCTCCCCCAACGCCACCTTCCATCTCCCCCAACGCCACCTTCCATCTCCCCCAACGCCACCTTCCATCTCCCCCCAACGCCGCCTTCCATCTCCCCCCAACGCCGCCTTCCATCTCCCCCAACGCCGCCTTCCATCTCCCCCCAACGCCGCCTTCCATCTCCCCCAACGCCACCTTCCATCTCCCCCCAACGCCACCTTCCATCTCCCCCAACGCCGCCTTCCATCTCCCCCCAACGCCGCCTTCCATCTCCCCCCAACGCCGCCTTCCATCTCCCCCCAACGCCACCTTCCATCTCCCCCCAACGCCGCCTTCCATCTCCCCCCAACGCCGCCTTCCATCTCCCCCCAACGCCGCCTTCCATCTCCCCCCAACGCCACCTTCCATCTCCCCCAACGCCACCTTCCATCTCCCCCCAACGCCACCTTCCATCTCCCCCAACGCCGCCTTCCATCTCCCCCCAACGCCGCCTTCCATCTCCCCCCAACGCCACCTTCCATCTCCCCCAACGCCGCCTTCCATCTCCCCCCAACGCCGCCTTCCATCTCCCCCAACGCCACCTTCCATCTCCCCCCAACGCCACCTTCCATCTCCCCCAACGCCGCCTTCCATCTCCCCCCAACGCCGCCTTCCATCTCCCCCCAACGCCGCCTTCCATCTCCCCCAACGCCACCTTCCATCTCCCCCCAACGCCGCCTTCCATCTCCCCCAACGCCGCCTTCCATCTCCCCCAACGCCACCTTCCATCTCCCCCCAACGCCGCCTTCCATCTTGTAGATTCAACTGTTTTATTTTGGTTGCTCAGTTTTTCATTTTTCTCCTTCTTTACTTTTTCCTTTAGCTTGATAATTTGGTAAGAATAGGAGACCACCAGAAATTTTAGAAGCTACAAGTGCAGTAACCCCTAAACTAGCTTAGATGTCTTCCTATTGTGTTACTGTTAACGTGCGAGTTCAGAAGTCACAACAAAACACGCAGTCCCTAGGAGGGTTCGCCAGATGTCCCAGATGCCCGACTGCCATGTCACATGGTACATGTCCCTGTTTGACATATCACACAGTAGTTGTCCTGGACTGCCGTGTCGACGTGACCTGCATGGGGTGGCCTCAGAGAATTAACTCGACTAACCCAGCAGCTCAGGCAGGACGAATGGGCTGACATACGGCTGAGAAGAAAAGGCCAGGCAGCTCGCGATGACTCATGCAGACACTTGAAAATAAAAAACCCATACACAGCCACCTACGGTATTTTAATTTAAAAATTTTACCCTAGTCCCTTACAAATATAATTTTCATGAAAGCCCACATTTCTAAAAAGGTTTTCAGTTCGCGCATACGATTCCCCAGACCTCCAGAACTTCTGTGTCTCTCTTTAAGTTCAGACCCTTTTCCAAGCTTTGGCATATAAAATACAAACACCGATTTAAGCTGAAATCTCATCAATTCTCTCTTTTAGTGGAAACATGAGAATTAAGTCTAAAATCTCATCTCAGAGTTTCTTAAAAGGCAACTTGAGGATTTGGGAGGGAGGGGAAAGGAGACCTTGGACGACCGCCTGTCTCATCTGCGTTTCTGACCTTCCTTCTCGCCTTGGCTGGGAGGCGGCGAGGGGCGGAGGGGTGGCCCAGCCTCTCCCCTGGATAGGTCACTCATCTGCTCTAGAAGGTTCCACAGTCCCTTGCAGGTCTCACACACCACAACTCCACTCTCTTTGGACCCTCCTACCCCGCCTGTGTTGTCATTCGTAGATTTGGAAGCCAGTGTGAAAGCAGGAATGGTGGCACGCACCAGGGGTTTCTCTGGGGCCAGGACAAAGGAGTCTGAATTCTTCAAAGTCCCTTCTTTCTCACCTGGACAAAGATGCGTGTCCCACAGTTCTTAAAGCTACCAGATAACGAGGTTCAGCGCTAAGATGTGCTACGTCGGGGATGGGGAGACCCTCAGAACATCAGAGTTGGCCTCCTAAGAGTTGCACCCCATTGGTCTAGATTCGGTCTTCACTTCCTTGGGTGCAACTCAGAAGCAGGCGAAGCGTGCCCCTTCCTTCCTGGGGAGCCCTCCTCGGTTCCCCATGTGCCCTGTTGATGGCTTCCACTGCCCAGGTCTCATCAGAATGCCCCCTATCGACTTCCCGCACCCAGGGCTTCCCGTCCTATTTCTACTATCAAAGTTTACGGGGCCCACTTACCATTTCTCCTGATGTCTGCTCCAGATGGACCACAATGGGATCTCACAGAGTAAGTGCACGATCGAAATCTTGCCAAAACCCCAGGCGGTTACTATGTTACCCACCCCCATGCCTTCTGTCCCGCACCCATCCCGTTCTAGCCTAGTGGCAACGCACCTGTCTCCAGAAGGGCCCTGTCCCCTGTCAAGTACTGGAGACAGGCCCCAGAGTGGAGGTTTAAGAAGTGGTAGGTAGGCGATCAGTGTGCCCAAGCAGCCTCGCAGGAGAGGGTCCTACTGCACCCAGCCCTGAAACCAGCCCTGCGTGCATTGCATTCGGCGCTGCCCACCCTCCCGGAGAACAGCCGCCCGGGACCACACAGGTCCCACAGTTACAAGTCTCTGAACCGCGGCCCGGTCAGGCCCCTCTGTCCTTCCTGCGTACAGGTCTGCGTCTCTAAAGCCACTGTGTTTGTTTTCAAGATAACCTGGCCGCCTCCTGCTCTTCTTTTTTGGTTTTGCTAAAAAAAAAAAAAAAGACTTTCAACCTCTGATGAAAGGCTCTCCGGCAGCATTTGAAGATTTGCAAGACTTAGATAACAAAGAAAAAACGTCTCAAGAAAGCGCCTTCTGTCCCCAGAGCACAGCTTTCTCTTGCCTTCTGTGAGCGCCTTGGAGCGCTTGTTGGTGTATTTTTTATTTGCATTATGCCACTGAGCACAGATATCCTAGAAATAGAGCCGGGGACCATGAAAGTCGGCCCAGTTGCTTTTGATGTTACTCCTCCTTGATGGGATTCTGTTCCTTCCATGGCGTTAGGAAATGCTATTTATCTTGACTTTCAATCTCCTAAGCCAGTTACATACAAACTTTTTTTCTTGGATTCATAAGTGGGTCTCCTGCTGATCTGTGGGGACCTCAGACTTGTTTCTCTGGCCCACTCCGCTTTGAGCAGAGTCTCTCAGGATGAACCAGGGCAACGTATCCTGGAGATTCCCAAGAAGAGGCCTCCGACGGTGCGGACTCAGGCGCCCACGGTCTGGTGAGGACACAGAGATACCCACCCCACGGGGCAGTGCTTCTCTGCTTCCCACCTGGCGAGCGACGCACCCCTGAGACTCCTGGGGGTCTCCTTCAAGTAGCATGGCTCTCAGTAGCCATTAAAGGAGGGGCTGAATTCGCGAAGGATCGAGGTTGCTGCGCATTGTAGCTCACTTCCACCTCTGCTCATCCTCACTGTGGTAATATTCTTTTGAATTCGATACGTCCTGTTCACACAGCAGAAATGTCCCCCTCCCTACCTCCCTCCACCAAGAACACACTGGGGACTTACCATGTCACACTGCGCTGGGACCTGAGGGTGCAGACCTCAAGAAAACCCGATTCCAGTCTTCAAAGGCCTCATACTAGTGAGAGGGCGCACAACGCAGAGGTCTGCGACGCGTTCATCGTTTTCCCGCATCATCGCCCCTTCTGGTGGGGACTTGGGAGGACGTGTTTTAAAAGGAGCCACAACCACACTTATCAACTCGGCACTTAGTAGCTGAATTGCTTTTAGTCGGGCCCCTCCTGTTGTTACATTTACAGGGGAGACCGTCCTTGGAGTTGGACTGTCCCCGGACGGCTGGATTCCCGTCTGCAGCTGGGTCTGCTCAGCCAAACAGCTGCTCGCACTCCCGGCCGCGCTGGGCACGCACAGACTCACCGCAAACACGGCTGTGGGGCTGCCTCGCACCCAGGGCGCTCCCATGTGTCAGCGTGGAAATGGGCACATGGTCATCACAGCGCTCCCTGCGCCGCCTTCCCCACTCTCGGGGTCCAGCACTGCCTCGGCCCAGATGGGAGCAAGGCCCAGATGGGAGCAGGGCCCAGATGGGAGCAAGGCCCAGAAGGGAGCAAGGCCCAGAGGGAGCAAGGCCCAGATGGGAGCAGGGCCCAGATGGGAGCAAGGCCCAGAAGGGAGCAAGGCCCAGAGGGAGCAAGGCCCAGAAGGGAACAAGGCCCAGATGGGAGCAAGGCCCAGAAGGGAGCAAGGCCCAGAGGGAGCAAGGCCCAGAAGGGAGCAAGGCCCAGAGGGAGCAAGGCCCAGAAGGGAGCAAGGCCCAGAGGGAGCAAGGCCCAGAGGGAGCAAGGCCCAGAGGGAGCAAGGCCCAGAGGGAGCAAGGCCCAGATGGGAGCAAGGCCCAGAGGGAGCAAGGCCCAGAGGGAGCAAGGCCCAGCTCACTCAGCGGTAGCACCTGCCTGCCGCATTTTGCTAATAAAGCACCCAGTGGTCCAGGACCGCCCGCACCACAGCCACCTCTGTGAGCTCCATCTCACCCAGCCGGTGACACATCCGGTCCAGGACTTCTTTTAGGTGAGAATTCCGATGAGAGACGGGACGATTAGCAGATTGCTGTGGGGTTGAAGGCAAATGTTACTGCATCCTTGTTGTGTGTCCGGCTCTGTCTTGTTTTTCCTTGGACTTGCTTAAGCAGTTTCCCCCAATGTGTTCTCTCCTTAAATGTTCAGTGGCATCTTCAGGGATATCATGAAACCCAAATGCAAGTAGATTTCTCTCAGTTCAGAAGCTTCGTAGTTCGTTTTGTTAATTTTATTAACCCTAATCCCATAACAAGGGCTTTGTTGAGCATGTAACAAAAGCACACCATAGGCAGCCTTTCAGTTCTTTCCAAGTTCTAGTTTCTAATAAAACCATTGCATGGATGTGGGCGTCTGTGCTCTGCTACCAATAAAAAAAGCAAACTTGTCTCAGCACATGAATCCAAGTGTTTTATCCCACAGGTGAAGGCTCAGATCTGTGACTTTCTAGCCCAGCCCTTCCCTCTCCTAAAACAATGTCCTACCGGTGATCAGTTTGCACGGGCTCGGAGCGCTCTCTGCAAATGGTCGGGCAGGTGGGTTTAATGCCCTTTGCCAAATGTCTCGAACTCTGGGACTCCGGTTCCCAGCGAAGGCAGTGTTCCCCGTGTGCCTCAGGGGATCACATCCTTGCAGCTACAGGACACACTCAGGCCATTTTTCACCCTCCAGCATCTGTTAGATTCAATCCTTAAGCTATTAGAGTCGAAGTCACTTAGGATTATGACCCACAGACATCACTTTCTTAGCTCCCTGCAATATGGTGAGCCTCCCTTTATGCTGGAGTCTAAATCCTCTTGGAAAGAGGCCAGGAGAGCCCTGCAGCTCTACTCTGTCTCCACAGCACAGAGAGTTAGAGCTGGATTCCAGGCACGGATGCTATAAAAGCCCACCTCACACTGCCCGGTGACACATCCAGCCCTGTGTATTTATTAGCAGCTCCTGCAGGGCCCCGGCACGGTGCCCCGTCCCGCCTGCGGGGAGAGGATGCGTCCTCGGGTTATACTGGTGTTTTCCCGGCCTTATTTACTCGCGCTCATTCTGTGTTCAACCGTGTCCCAAGCAGAGCTGCTCTGGGTGCAAATCACCTTCCTCAAAGGGATGCCAACGCCCACACCCCCATCCATCTCTCCCCGGGGCAAAGATGCCCGTGACCAGCCAGCGGGCGTCTGCACACCTGCTGCTGTGTTAGCCACCCACCTCCTACCCACCACCCAAACCCCCTGCGCTGCAGCTCAACCCTGGAGCTTATAGAAAAGAACTGGGCGGCCTGCCCTCTAGTCTGGAAGAGTATTGCCCAGGAGATAAACGCCCGGGCTTCTGACTCCTGAGTTATTTTTTGCTGGCCCTTAGTTCAGCAACCACTTAATTCTCTCACTTGAGTTATTACTGTAAGCGTAGGACAGTCTGTCGTGAAAGGCTCTGGAACGGCGGCTCTGCCACCCCTGTCGCCTTCTTCCCTCTCCCAGGAAGACAGGGCTGGTGGGTGGGTGGCTTAGAACCTGATGTGACATTTTAGCTCGTTGGACCTCTATCTAGTTCTTTCTCTTTCTAGTGAGTCCCAAGTCACCTGAATGGCTTCCTAGTCACGTCCCCTAAGTTCTTTCATCTGGGAAGATGGGCATCCGTGCCATCCATTATTTATAGGGCACTGCACGCCCTGATTGATTTGGGGGAAATTGGATTTTCCTGCCGAAAGTTCAAAGCATCTTCATGAATTTCTAACATTTCACTCCCCACAAAAGCTTTGTAGGATTAACACCACCTATGGACGGAGGAATAATAGTAGAGGCCAAGGACACAGACGTGGTACTGGCCACATTCAAAGGTAATAATTGAGCTTTTTCATGGTTTCAGTGGCTGCCCCACGGAAAGCAGGTGTTGCATTTTCTGTTCGGTACACAAAATCAGCCCGACATGTGACCAGTCCCTCTACAGACGTGTGTGGAAACAGACACACTCATATGATTTCATCCGTCCACCAGCTTATCATTCAGGCAACGTTCACTGCGCCTCTGACACTGGGCTGTGGAGAAAATGACTGAGACAGGGCCGCTAACCCTTGAGAGTTCAGGGTCTGTCAGGGCAACGGGCATGGAAGCCAGCCACTGTCATAGGACGTGCTGAGCACTGTCCTCGGGGCAGGCACTGGGTGGCGAGGACAGGAACCGACCAGGGTGGGAGCTCCCTGGGTAGGGGAGTGTGAGCTGAGTCCTGAGGACTTAGGTAAGTTGGGGGGGGGGGCAGGGAAGACAATGGAAGTGTCATGTAAAAGGACATGAGCAGGAAGGGCCACAGGACCCTGAGCTCTTCAGTGTGAAGAGAAGGTGGATATTCAGGCAGACGGCAAGCCAAGGTCATATCACCGGTGGCATGAGGAGCCCTGATAAGGAGCTTTAATCACTGAACAGTTAAAGCAGGACATGAACATGACTGAATCGAGTGGAGAAAGCTCCCTGAGAAAAGGACTTGGGGACAACGGCAGTAATCCAGATAAACACCGGTGTGAGGAGTGAAAAGAGAAACGGGCTGTGGACAAATCCCAGGGGACCCAGCACAGAAGTGGGAAAGCAGGAGAGAAGGTCAGGGAGTCACCAAGAAGGAGACTCGATCACAGACCTAGAGGCAAGAACCAGAATGTTCATCAGCTTCTCAGCCATACTTTCAGCAGTGAGGCCCCCCAGCAGGTCAGGCCAAGATCTAAACCAAGGCGCAGGCTCAAACCAAACATTAGTAACTCTTGAAGTTCACAGTCTTTGTGGGCACCTGGGGAAGGGCAACGGGAGATGAGTCACTAATGGTCACAGCATTGCACATACTTCAACACGCCTTTCAGAGTCGTCCCAGCAAGCATCTTTGACAAGTCGCTCTAGAGTAATTGACTTGGGGGGATAGAGCGGGGTGACAGACTGTGTGATTGTCAACACAGGTGATGTCACCAGAGCTTTGAGGCTGGGACCATGACTCATTCCTTCAGCACTAGGTGCCACAGCCTGGTAATTATTGTTATTTTTTTAATCCCTGGGGAGTTTTGAAAGGGCAAAAAATTAAAAGTAAATAGATGAAACAAACATTCACCTGAATCGAAAGACACACTACATGGTCTCAGCTCACTGTTCCCACTCGCAGGTGTGTTCTATGAGCCGTATCCACCCCCTGCTGTGCACAGCACCAACATAAGATGCGACCAATGTCTAGCTTCTCCAGCAAGGCACAAATTGGATGGCTGCTGGTGTGCAGAGAGTCAGCACATGTTTGAGTGACCTGGCTAAATGGCCAAACGAAGGCGGAACATTGTCTACACACATACATCAGCAATCTCCCAACCCTTTCTCAATTAGCTCTGTTCAGTTCCAAACCCATATTAATTTCTTTCCCAATTATAAGGCCCTTAACTTAGCTCCTTCCATAGCCGACCATTTGTTTTTAGGCCGGCTAGTTGGTTGCTCCTTAATACCAAGTCCACTTCCAACCACTGGAAGGAGTGGGCATTGCTGAGTTCTGGATGTTCTATAAATGCCCTATCCAGTGGAAATATAATGCCAGCCACATGTTTTATCTTAACATTTCTACTATGCACATTTAAAAGTAAAAAGAAATGGGTGATATTAACATAATGATGATTTTGATTTAACCCACTATAAATAGAATGTTGTCATTCTAATGTGTAGTCAGTATGAAAGCTATTGAGATATTTTACATTATTACTTTTCACATTACGTCTTCAAACCCCCGTTTACCGTAGACCTACAGCGTATCTTGATTCAGATCAGGCTCAACAGCCACACATGGCCAGTGGCTGCCATACTAGACAGCGCAGATCTGCAAGATCACAGACACCAGGGAGCTCTTGTCCCCTCCTCTGGTGACAACAGCAGAATTCTCTCCAGCAAAAGTCACTCATTTTCCCAGATAAAATGAACCCATCGGCCCATCCATGCTAGGATCAGGAAATTATCAGAGGTGGTGCTGGAGAGTTAGCTGACATAACCCATCAAGCTCTATTTTCAGGAGCACCATCCCTGTCAGCGCAGGGCCCTGTGAGAAACAGACACACAAAACCTCTCCTGCTCTACCTGAGAATTCATTTCGGGAATATTTCTTCAGGCTCAGGGAAAAAGATATAAGAAGGAATATTAGATTTAATTTTTGTATTCTATTAGATTGAAGGTTTTATTATTTAGATTTAGGGTTAGGAGCTCCAGCCTCTCTGAACTTGTGATAGAAGCTCATTCACAGCCACCTTAAAATAAAGACTTGAAAACCGGATTGGAAAACTGGATGAAGCATGACTCTTTATGGCCACATCATCTGCAAACACTGGGCTCCACAGGCAAGGCCAAGTCAAGAGAGGAGCCCAGAATTCTATTTTTCCTTTAAAAAAAAAAAAAAAGAACAGATGTAATTACTTCAGTGTGTGTACTTGTATTGAGAATTCAATCAAGTGCCTTAAAAGAAATCGAAGAACCCTTTGCCGGAGAAGCGAAAGGCAGGAATGATTCAAGGGGAGGCTGAGCAAAGCGCACCACGGTGCCAACGGGCCCCAGGGGAGGCGCGCAGAAGCAGCAGAAAATGTAATTTTCAAAGGACCACATCCCAAGTGTACGGAACCCACACAGCATTGCGGCAGACAAACCACAGGGGCCAGAAGCACAGGCCATTCGTAATCTCTGGGCTATTAATAAGTCAGCCCCAGGAGAGACAGAACACCAAATGGAGAGTCACAGGTACCCCAGGGCTACCTGTCACCATGGCCCCTGCCAGTTGTGTGAGCAGAGAATCAGAAAGAGCTCACAGTCTCCTATTTTAAAAAGAGCCTGATGTGAACATTGAACAATAGTGTCAGAAAGCCCTGGGAGCCACTGTCCTGGGACAGTCTTCCTGCCCAGACTTCCCCGAGAGCTGAGCCCTAACAGAAGTTCCTCACGCCGCAGGGGAGCATTTTCTCCCTTTCTGCCGAAGGGGTCGTCCATGAGAAGCGCCGCTCAGTCACAGATCCTTACATCTCAGCCCCAGCGCCTTCACAGTCATCTTAAAATAGAGACTTGAAAAACCCAGGACCAGAACGGCCTTGAGTCCCCCATTGGGGCCCTTGTAGGGCTAAACGGGCTCTCTGTGCAGTAATCTGCCCCCTTCTTTACAGAAACAGTCTGGGGCTCATGGGTTGGTAGACAGAGAACCAGCCCAGAGCCTCTGCCTGGGCTCGGACCCCTTCCTGCACAGAAGACTCAATTCGAGATCAGTTACGGTCAGGGCTGCTCAAAATTCCTCCCAAATGTAAGGTTATTGCTGGGAACACCGGTTCTTCCCTTTAGCAAAATGACACCAGAAAAACACACACAAACCAAAAAATACTGGCAGAGAAATGGAGAGAAGTCACCCTCTTGACTTTCTGCTCCACTTGACAGACGCACCTAATTTTGCAAGAGAAGCGCGTCGCCGAAGCTGGGAGAAGACGGACGAGGAACTGCCCCAAGTACCGCAGGTTGGAGTAGGACTCGCCCAAGGAGCCAGTGAATGTAGGCACATGACCAGCTGGCTCTGGCCCCTGTGACCCAGATGAGACTTTCGCTTCCAGCAAACCCACCCTGAGAGAGGCGAGGGGAACGGGTCTTGTCCCGGCATCAGGACAAGTGGAGTGAGGTCCTCAGAGAGAGAACCGGCTGTGCCTTCTAGGGAAGCTGCCCCCCCCCCCCCCGACGGGCCAGCACAGGAAGGGGATGTTGAGGAAAGAGAGGGAACATCCGAGAGCATGAAGCAAAACTGTGCACCCAAGTAATTTGTGGGAAGGTGATTACAGAAGTAAAACTCGGTGTCACCAGTCACCCGCAGGGGCCCAGCGTGGCACCTCATGTCTGGTTTGCATAAGAATACTATTAAGCGAGGTACCTCCAGGCCCGCCACCATGAAATGCTGCAGCTGGTGGATGCCTGGAGCCATTCATCACAGTCACCAGTTATTAATGGTTTGCCAGGTGTGGTAGCCTGGCTTCGGGGCCGCTGTTGGCACCGCAGACTGTAGAGGTGGACAGGACGTGAGCAGGCTGGTGAGGGGGCACCCACCTGCCCGGTGCCCTCGCCTCCCTCCATCTCCCCACGGGGGCAGCAGCCCTGGGAAGACGTCCCAACGTGGTGCATGCCCAGCTGCCTAAGCCTGAGAGCAGGTGGCCCTTTGTCTTCTGCCTCCAGCCGTGGGTTTCACCAAACCAACCACGTTAGAGACTTCAGGTCACCTCAGGCTCCAGGCACCCCTTCCTCCCCCAGCCCCCGCACTTTGCTCTCTGGAAGAGCGGGAGTCTCGCACTGAGCCTTTGGGATGGGGCCCCGTCTGGATACTGCATTGGCCTGGGCACCAGCTCCCTAGCTGCCGAAGCTGAGAGCTGCGCCCTAGCCCAGAGCTGCACCCCAGCTGAGAGCTGCGCCCCAGCCCAGAGCTGCACCCCAGCTGAGAGCTGCGCCCCAGCTGAGAGCTGCACCCCAGCTGAGAGCTGCGCCCCAGCCCAGAGCTGCGAGGAGCAGAGCTCACAGAAACGTCCAAAGCCCGGGTGCCAAGGTTTGGGGCTCCTGTCGACCTGAGGTGCCGCACCACACGTGGGCATAGAGTGACTCTTTTCTCAAGCCCAGAGGGGAAAATGGACTGGGAGAAGGTGGAAAAGCACCACGAATGTCTGCGGGGGATTCCCAGCCCTGGGCTGTCCGCATTTTCTGCTGATGATTCTATTTTAAAATCTTTACTTTCCTTCTACCCTCTGAGTCCAGCAACAGAGACTAAGAGAACCTCCCATTTGTGTCAGAGAACCTTCCCGTTTGGGTAACATGTCACTCCCGTCTCTGCTCCCGCCGGCTGACTGAGTCACGTCTCTGGGTGCGGGGGTGGCGTGCAGAGCAGCAGGGGCTCTGAGAGTCGGAGGGAAACCGAGCGCAGGGGGCCAGCCCTGAGCAAGCTGCGAAGAAGGAAAAATGGGGACCTGACAGTCTCCAAGCCCCAACCGCATTCCAGGAACCACTGAACCAAATGAAGTCGCCCCCTTACCCTTGGGGGGTATGTCCCGAGACCCTTGGTGGCTGCCTGGAACCTCAGATAGCACTGAACCCTATATATATATGTTTTTCCTATATACACACCTATGATAAAGTTTAATGAATAAATTAAGCACAGTAAGAGATTAATAATTATTAATAATAAAATAGAATAATGATAATATAGTATAAAAAAAAGTTATGTGACTGTGGCCTCTCTCTCTCTGACAACCGATCTGATAACCGAGGTGGCTACTAAGTGACTATTGGGCGGGTCGTGTATACAGCGTGGATTCAATGGGCAAAGGCATGATTCACGTCCCAGGCAGACAGAGCGACAGAGCGGGACGGCACAGGATGTCATCACACTACAGAACGGCACGCTATTTAAGACTTACGAATTGTTTATTTCTGGAACTTTCCATTTAATATTTTCAGACCACAGTTGACTATGGGTAACTAAAACTTCGGAAAGTAAAACCCTGGGCATGGGGCACTCTATGTCAGATACGTGTCCTACAGATCCTCGGTCTGCATAGGTTGTCTTGAGCTTCAGTGAGCTTGAGAAATTCTGGAGGAAACAAATTTAAGCAATTACATATATAAATCAGAATCCTTAATATGCTAACTTATTCTAGAACTCTTCAAGAAGCTGTCACTCCCCACCACCTCCCAGCAAAACAGGGTTCCTTCACCCCCACATCAAGGATGAAGGATTTGATCCAGGGTTGTGTTGAAGTGAGTTGATACCAGCTCATGAGAGGTAATTGTTAAATATTCGGGGATTTGGGGAGCTGGTCAACAGTTGATAGCTTGAAATCAGCCACAATGGGAGTTTTTACACTACAGAAATTGGCAAATGCTCAAATCAAGGCTTGGTTTGTTGGTTTGTTGGCTTGTTTTAACTTTCTGTAAAGTAGTTTTACCAGCGTGCCACTGGACCTAGCCCCAATTATAGTCTCCTGGACTTGGAGGGGGCCTCAGAGAGTCTGAGGATTCTCACATCTTTGTCTCTCCTCCATAGCGAGTATTTATCGGGGGAAAGCTGGTAGGGTGAGTCATCTACCCAGTAGTCCTTAGAGGAGAGACACTGAGAGGTGGGGAAGTTAGGCCCAAGATAAGGGATCAATTGGGTATCTGAAGACTTGGATCTTCCAACCAAATCCAGTGCATTTCTCCCCACAAAACCCTGGGTAGGGAAATGCCCACTTTTGGGAGCTAAGACAATGACTGTGGGGAGCTGACTTCTCTTCAAAGACCCTGAAATGCCAACTGCAGATTTTTCCAGAACCACACAGACTTAATGAAGTGCAAATTGTAAGGCTTTTGCATTCCGATCAGGTTTCACTAGGAATTTAAACCACATCTCAGTAAAAGTAATTCTGTTTTATTGATGCAGGAAATAGTGTAACCACTGAAATACATTCAGAAGATAGGAGCCTTCATAGGCAAAGAGGAAGCCGGCGCTGGTCTGTTTAAAATGCCAGCTCTTCAACTTCAGGTGCAAATTAAACAACACGATGCCTGTGGAGTGTGTGTTAGAGGTGAAGACAAGGTGGGAAATGAGGCGAGGAAATAGCTGTTTCCTTGTGAAATTAAACACACCCTGCTAGAGCAGAGCAAACACCCCAAAAGCCGGCTCTACAGCACCCCCTTTTGTGCTGGTGGCAGGTGATGCTGTCCAACAGGTGCTTCATTGTGGGGTCAGTTGTCCTGAACCCTCAATGACAGGGTCACTGCTCACAGTGAATTACCCAGGACACTTCTCTTTCTCACACCCAGTCACAGTCACCCCAGGAGAGGGACAGCAGAGAAAAGGAAATTCAATTTTCCACTTGCTAGAATTCTTAACAGAAAGGGGTCTGAGGGAAGCGGGCTGAAACATTTGTCTAAAATTGGAACTCTGGCTAATGGAGGGGGGGGGTGTTCTTTCCTCCGCCGTGAAAACCCACAATGTGATGTGGTCGGAGCGAGTCCCACCCGGAAAATGGACAAGGAGATGTCACGACCATCATGCAGGGAGGGACTGGCTGCTCTGAAAGGGCTTCCCCTGCCCTCACTCTAGAACTAAGCAAACCCCTCGCAGGAGGCTTGGCATCCCACAATTCTAGAACCTGTGCGAGGGGGTCTCATGTCTGTCTCAGTTCTACGAGGAGCTAAGAGCCCCTTTCTGACCTCTCTCTTCCCCCCTCATTCCTCCTCTGGAAATCAGATCTATTCTATGGACTCTCCAGGGTGGATGACCATAGTCTATAGACAGGAAGAAGAAAGGACCAGAATGACTCTGTTCTGAGCTGGGCATGGCCTTGTCACCCTCGCTGTTCCCTGCACGGTGCCGTCAGCAGGCGGGAAGGGCTGGTCTTCTGAAGGCAATGCTTAGCCTTGCATTTCATTCCTTCCCAACCCCCAGAGACTTTGTTCACTTCCTTCCAGAACTTTCCATGGCTCCTTTCCCACCGCCTCCTTCCCGCCTCATTCGGAAGGAGCACCCTGCCACCTCCCTCCTTCACCAGCAGACAAAATGTCCCCTGCAGCTTCAGCCCATGGTCCCCCTCTTGCCCTGCAGCCTGGCTTTCACCCTGCCCACTCTCTACAGAGTCACCAGTGGCCTCCTGGCTGCCAGGCCCAACAGCATCCCCTGGACCCACCCTGCCAGTGGGGCCTCCCCCCACCAGCGCCTGCTCGTCCCTCTCACCCCCTGCACCCTCTGCTCCTCCCGGCCCTCCCTGCGGGTGCCCCTGGGGTATCTGTGCTCTTCATTCTTCAGTGGCCCCTCCGCACTCCCACTCGCAGGGACGGTTCATCATCGCTCAACACGGCTGGGCTGGGAGTCTGCCTTTCTGTCCTGTCTGGTTAACGGAAAGGGCGGCAGGCTCAGAGCCCAACGCCCTGGGCCGGTTCTAGCTGCGGGCGTAACCCTGGCCAAGGTGTTCGCCTTCTCAAGCCAAGGATGCGCCCACCTCACAGATTCAGGGGGGTGGGACTAGACCGAAGGAGCAGCGAGGCCGCCGGGCCGCACGCGGGCGCGGGGCAGGGCCTCGATCGGCGGCACCTCTTCCCAGCTTAAGATTCTGTAAAAGACGCCAGAGCTTCCCCCACCTCCAGGCTCCCATCCGACACGCTCGCCCCCAGAGGGGCCTTTCCTTCGCCTCCCCGCTCCGGTTGACCTTTGCCCCGGGCATGACCCCTCAAACGCGCTGTCCTTCTTCCACTCCACTGGGGCCAGTGAGGCGAGATCCTTCTCGTGGCCACTCATCCTCACCCTGCGCACACACACACACGCACACACACACACACACACACACTCTTCCTGTCACTCGGCAATAGCAGAAGGGAAAGAACATGAGCTCCCGAGCCGGGCCAGGTAGGCCTATTTCCGCCCTGTGTCGGACATATAAGCTTCAGCAAGTGACTGGGCGCTGCGGGCCTCCATTGCCTCGTCTGTAAGATGGGCCAACGCTTCCCGCGTGGCTACAGTGCCCAGCCCAGTACTTGACACCTAGCAGCTGTTCAGAAAGGCTGGCTCTCTTCCGTTCACACGTCAGGGCCACAGGCAGTCCCACCTCCTCCAGGACGCCGTGGCTACTCGGTCCGGCCACAGCTGCCTCGCCTCTGACATCTAGAACGTTCTCAGTCTCATGGCCGCGACTGCTCCTGGATACGGGACACGGCGCGGGTCCTGTGCTACCAGGCAGCCCCTTCGTTTCCAGGTGGGTCCGCCCATCTGTGTCTTGGATTGCTTCTGAATTTCCCACAGTTTCCAGGACAATGCTGAGCTTATAAAACAGTGATTATTATAGCCACAAGCCGCGCGCCGCCTTTGACCCAGACACCGTCGTAATTGCTACCAGTTGTTCAATGTCTGCTGCGTACCAGGTGCTGCGCTCGCAGGATTTACTTCTTTCTCACAGTAACCCCGCGAGGTAGGTTTTACAACTGAGGAAACTGAGACTCAGACCCCGCGGCCTGGACGAATGCACACGCATCGCAGATGGGACAGCAGGGTTCCCGCCCAGGCCCGCCCGTCGCCTGGTCTCCAGGCTAAGCACCAAGGAGAGTTACATCGCTTCATTCTCCCGTGAGCCCAGCAGGGCAGCATTTCGCCGTTTGCAGATGAAGAACCTGTGGCTCTTGGACCCCCCTTAGTGGGTAGCAGAGCGGGGACCCCCATCTGGCCGACTCGGCCCCACCCTGCAGTCATGAGGCCGTGGAGGGATTCTGGCTCCAGAAGGAACCACCAAGTCCAAGGTTCCTGAGGGGCGGGAAAGCTCTGGCCCGCCTCCTGCCAAGTCTGTTGGCTCCTTGGGCCTCACTTTGTTCGTGTGGAGGAGAAGGAACTGAATGATGCCGAGGTGCCAGGGCTCCTCTCACCCTTACAGCGCCCTTGGGCAAACCCCAACAGGTGGCCTGTCCTCTGAGCAGGCTCAGGCCAGGGAAGGGCGCGTGGCTTGGCGGGCAGAGTGCAGATGGCCTTCTGCCCGCTCGGCCCCCTCCTCCGGGCACCCTGTGCAGGAGGCAACCCACAGCTGTGCGCAGTGGTCCGAAAGGTTCTAATGGTTCTGTCAACTGTCCTAATTCTCGAAATCACCTTTGAAGGAGAAATGAGGATATCGAATGTCAGCGTCCTTCATCCAGCCCAAAGTGACCTGTCATGTCTTCCCTTTAAGCAATGAAATGGCACCTCTCCCAAGCCACCTCCCACCTCCCTGGTCTCCTGACCTCCCAGTGGGTCCCAGACGTTCTAAATTCAGGTTCACAGTGTGAGGCCCTCAGGCTAAAATTTTAATAGGACCCTTTGCCCTTTCATCACTGTCACCTGTTCCCAGGGGACAGAGGAGCTATTCTTCCACACGCCTGTGACTTTCAAATTCCAGTCTGTCTGGATTTCTGATTATAATAGTCTCCCATAGTCACAGTAGCTCAAGGCACAGAACAAACGAGCTCACCTTCCCAGGACACATCAGACATAAATGGCAAGCGTCACCACCAGTCCCCAAGGAGGGAACATCTTCAGGTAAGGACTCAACAAGAAGACAAGCATCGGGGCAAAAGGAAACTACTGATTTTACACTTCAGGCACCACTTGTAGCTACAGCTCTGAGTTGTCCTTCAATGTGTCCTGGTGGTAAAATGGGAACATGTAACAAAACACGCAGGAAAGATGATCACGGGAAACCCTGCCCTGACCTCAGTCTGCAGCATCTTAGCCCAGAATCCACTGCCATCTGTACACCTTCTCCTGAAGCTTCTTGGAAGCTAATCTTCCCTTATTTAGAAAATATATATGCTTTTCTTTTTTCCTAAGACAATTTATTTTTTAGTGTAATAAAATACACATAACATAAAATTTACCGTTTTAACTATTTTTAAATATATACTTCTGTAGCATTGAGTACATTCTTACTTTGGTGCAGAGATCACTATCATCCATCTCCAGAACTTCCTCATCTCCCCAAACTGAAACTTCACCCCCATTAAACACTAACCCCCCTTCCCCTCCCCCAGCCCCTGGCAACTGCCATTCTGCTTTCTGTCTCTATGAATTTGACTCCTCAGATACCTCAGATCAGCGGAGTCTGGCAGTACCTGTCCTCTCGTGTCTGGCTATGTCACTTAGCAGAATGTCCTCAGGTTCGTTCACGCTCTAACAGGTGTCAGAATATCCATCCTTCTTAGGTTGAAGAATATTCCGCTGTGTGGATGGGCCACATTGCACTTATCTGCTCATCAGTCCATGGACACTTGGGTTGCGCACACCTTTTGGCTGTTACGATGCTGCTATGAACATGGGTGTACATATACCTGTTTACATGTCTTCTCCTGACCCGTAAAGGTGGAGAAAGCCTTGCCTGCTCTGTGGTTATGCCGAGTTCCACTATTTGTATTGCTAGACACAGATTTAATTCAAGGAGTCTGCTGGAATACAGTTTTCTTGAAATTCACGCTGGAAAGTGAGCCAACATGAAGCTCCTTCAAGACACAAAGCCTGAGGAAAGTGTCTCCCACATGCCCCCCCATCGGTCTCCTCCCTCCCCGTCTCATCCCTACTTCTCTGGGAGAAAGCTTCATCCCTTTGTCTGTATTTCCTGCCCTCCATCTCTGCTCTTAACAGCACTTCACATTGACTTCCACTCCATCCAGCACCTCACTCCACCACTGCCCCTTCCTTACAGTGTCAGCCTCTCCCCTTTGGCTTCTTCTCTGCATGAGGATGTGCTCAACACTCCTCCAGCTTCTATAAACACCCATCAAACACACACACATACACACATGCACTACACACACGATCCCTTCTACGTCAATTCCCTCCAGCTCTCTGTCTTGAACCACATCACCCCCAGTCCCCTCTCTCACCCCCTCCCAGACCAATCACTCCTTCACCCACTTCGACCTGGCTCTAGAACCCACCACTCAAGGGACCCCACTCTCACCAATTATATTAGTTTCCTGTGGCTACCACAAGTGAACACAAAGTGGTGGCTTAAAACAACAGAAATGCATTCTCTCACAGTCCTGGAGGTCAGAGTCTGAAACCAAGATGTCAACAGGCTTATGCTCCCTACGAAGGCTCTGGGGAGGACCCTTCCTGCCTCTCAGCTTCTGGTGTCTCCATGAATCCTTTGGCTTGTGAGAGCATCACCCCAATCCCTGCCTGTGTCCTCACATGGCCTTCCTTTGTCTCTGTACGTCCCTTTCTGTCTCTTATGAGGATGTTCTGTTGGATTTCAGGTCCAGTGTGACCTCATTAATTACATCTGCAAAGATCCTATTTCCAAATAAGATCACAATCTGAGGTTCAGGGTGGACATGAATTTGGAGGAGATGTTACTCAAACCAATGCACTAGTGAATCCAAATTTCCAAGCCCAATGGACATCACTCAGTAGCCCTATGCAGTATCTATTTTGGTTTTTCAAAACAGAAATGGCTTCATGTTTCCTACTTATTTTTTAGATGATAGAAGCATATTAAGGGAAAATTTAAATATAGAAAAATTTTTAAAAAAGCAAAAACACCAACGAACTTACAACTCAGATGTAGATCAAAATGAACATTTTGGAAAACATTCTTCTGCACACACACACATTCACAAACACACACATTACTGCAAGAAGGTAATATATGCAAAGTGGAATATATGTTCCTTATTCTGCCTTTTCACTTAGCGCTATGGCATGGGCAATCTGCCAGGTCAATGAACACAGACCCATTCATTCAATGAACAGGTGCTGTGTACTGGGCACTTATTCCAGGGCCTGAGATCCATCTGTGGATAAAACACGCATAGATCCCTGCCCTTGGGGAACTTCTCTTTTCACAGTGGTCAACAGACAACAAAAACTTAAAAAGTAAATATGTAAAGAGTAAAAAATGCTGAAAGGTGCAAAGTGCTATGAAGAAGGGGGACCTGAGAACTAGTGATTACCATTTCCAAAGGGGGGGGGTAAACATAGGCCTCATTAAGAAGGTTATCTTTGCACAAAGAGGTGAAGACCCTAAAACATTGGAAAATCATTTTTCATGACCCCATAGTATGCCATTGATTATATCTGCAACAATGCGTTTAACCAGTGCTCTGTTGATAGATATTTAGGTTGTTTCTAATTTTTTCAAAGCTATAAAAGAGGCTGCAATGTAGCCCTGTATATAACTGATGAGTATTTGTGAAATTATTCCCTTAGAATAAATGTCTAGACCCTAATCCAAGACATCTACTCATTTCTAAATCATAATACTGCCTCCCTGCCCTCCAGAAAGACTGCCAGTTGACACCTCCAATAATACATATGAGTTTGCAATTCCACCACCTTCCCCAACACACACTCCCCATTTGTCGTTTATTTTTAATTTTGCTAACTTTAGGGTAAAAAAATGTTATTATATTTGCATTGCTTTTACTTTGCCCTAGTTGAACAGTCTTTCCATCTGCTTGTTATCTCTGTGTATTTTTTCTCTTATAAACTCCTTATTCATTTCCTTTCATCATTTTTTCTATGGAATATTTATTGCTTTTATAAATCAGGAATGTATATATTATGTGTTGCAAATATTTTTCCTGGTTTGTCTTCTTACTTTTCTTACAAACATTTAAAATTTTTATAATGACAAAAATACCAGTGTTTTAAAATAGTTTCTGGATTCCTATCATGGTTAGGAAAGCTTTCCCCACTTGTAGAATTATAAAAATACATCTGTACCCTTTCTGTTGTTTTTCTTAATTCACTTGGAATTTATTCTGATATAAGAAATAAGGAAGAGACTCATCATTTTTCTCGCAAGTAGGTAGCCAGTGGTCCCCACAGCCTGTGCTGAATAACATTCCCTGTGTCTGCCCCTGAGATGTGGTCGCACCCAGCTCCCTGCCCCATCCTGCCCTCCTTCTCCTCACCTCTCTCATCCCTCTAGCACCTCTTCTGACTCCTCTACCTCTGATTTCTTAATGGAATTGCTTGCCAGGACCCTGTCTTCTATATTCTCTTCTCGCTCTGCACAGTCCCTCCAGAACTTTCATCCACATCCCTCCACAAGCCCTGCACCCAAAGTGCAACAGCAACAGGACTACAGCAACTCAGTGACCGGCCCCTCCAGCTCCCCCTCTGACACCTGCTATTATTACTTTCAGGTTAAATTTTGACACAAGGATATTTTGCACCTTAGCTAGGTCTATGCAAATCAATCAGCCTTCTAAAAGAGAGAGAGAGAAAAAAGAAACAAAAGAGGAGGGGTGGGGGGAATCTGCCTTTTCACATACGCCCACATTTACTCTCAGCCAAAATCCAGGAAAGCAACTGGAGTCAAGTAAACCACAAACTCCCTGGCCTCTTGCCAGCTGGGGGATGAGGGGGCGGTGGAGAAGGACAAGAACAAGAATAAGAACAAGAACAAGAATAAGAACAAGAAGAAAAAGAAGAACAACAACAAGGACAAGAACAAGGACAAGAAGAAGAACAACAACAACAAGAACAAGAAGGAGAAGAAGGACAAGAACAAGGAGAACAAGAAGAAGAACAAGAACAACAACAAGAACAAGGACAACAAGAACAAGGACAGGAACAAGGAGAACAAGAAGAAGGAGGAGGAGAAGAACAAGAACAACAAGAAGAAGGACAAGGATAAGAAGAAGAACAAGGACAAGAACAAGAAGAAGAAGAACAACAACAACAAGAACGAGAAGAAGGACAAGGACAAGAAGAAGAAGAAGGACACGAACAAGAAGAAGAAGGACAAGGACAAGAACAAGGAGAAGGAGAAGGAGAAGAACGACAAGAACAACAAGAAGAACAGCAAGAAGAAGGACAAGGAGAACAAGAACAAGAACAAGAACAAGAGCAAGAGCAAGAGCAAGAACAAGAACAAGAACAAGGAGAAGGAGAAGAACAAAAAGAAGAAGAAGAAGAACAAGGAGAAGGAGGAGATGAGGGGTTTCTCCTTCACAAATGAAAGGCTATTGAGGGCAGTGATCTCAAAGTGACAGTTGTCGAGCCCAACAGCCTGCCCTACAGACCAGATGCTGTCTCTTCCTTGTGCTGAACTATAAACACAGACCTATGCAACTGATTTTTAAGGAAGCTAGCCAACCAGGAACAAAGTTAACACTAAGTTGGTAGCACTCAAGTCCCATCCCCAGCTGTTTTCTCACCCAGATGAGTGTTCCCTCAACTGACCACCTTTCTCTTTTAACCAAGGCGAAGAAATGTAGTTGCCATGGGCAGGACGCATGACAAAGTCGAGGGACACAGAGGAAAGCCTGGGAAAAGAAACTGCTCATAGACCCTTTAGAAAGCTTTAAAGTTATTGGCTGAGCAAATCACCTCATATGGCGGTTTATATTTGTGTAATAACAGTAGCAGCTCCAAGTTCCCCTTCGCACTCAGATTCTAGAAGAGTTTTCCTAATGCATCAGTAACTAACGCTTATACCGATGCATCATCATGAGGGCCTTCAGAAAAAAGTAACCACACGCCAAAACAGCAGGTATTCAGTGATGTGGCAGAAACCAAGTCAAATGTGTAAACACTTAAAAAGAGAGAGATGTCCCCACACTTTTTTAACCTTGGCATTGAATCAACCAACAAAAATCAGAACTTTTTTTTTAACTCTGAAATTTGACTGGCAATTTAAAGAGCTTGCTCAAAATTCTTGCCCTAAACATAAGGAAAGTAGCAAAGGAACACTTCATTACAAAGGAGTACTTATTACATGTCTGTTCCAGGCAGGTATGTGGTTTCATCCAGCCTTATAACCACCCCATCAATTGCGCATCTTGATCACCACTTTGTAAAGGTGGAAACTGAGGCTCAGTGAATTTGGATAGTGTATTAGGCTACTTGGGCTCCATGACAGAGTATCGCAAACTGAGAGGCTTAAACAACAGAAATTTATTTTCTCACAATTCTGGGGGCTGGGAATTTAAGATCGAGGTACCAGCAAGGTTGGTTTCTGGTGACTTTGGTTGGTCTGGAAGACCTTTCTTCCTGGCTTACAGATGGCTGTCTTCTCACTGCCCCCACATGTCCTTTCATCTGTGTGCACATCGCTGGGGTCTCTTCCTCTTCTTATAAGGACACCAGCCCTATAGAATTAGTGACCCACCCATATGACCTCATTTAACCTTACTTACCTCCTTAAAGGCCCCATCTCCAAATACAGTCCCATTAGGGGTTAGGGCTTCAACAGATGGATATGGTGGGGTGGGGGAAGGGGGACACAATTCAATCAATAATAAATAGCATGTCCAAGGGCCCACATCTTCTAAGTGGAAGAACTGAGACTCTCTGAATCCCATCATTTCTTTATCCAAAGTGTGGCTCCCATGCCAGCATCTCAGGTGACGTGGGGAGACATCTGGCGGTAAGAGCAGACTCTTAGAACTTGCTGGTAAGGAGACAATGTCACAGAAGGGGCCCTGTCTGTTGGGAAGGGTGGTGAAGTTCCTACACAAAGGTAGACCGCAGAGCTCAAGAGGCCAAGTCAGCTAGAGGCCTGTTCAGGTGACTCCAAATAAAAATGGCTTCATCTGCTCTGTTAGTAGCTACACAGATGGCGTTTGGTTTCCCTTCCACATATCATGATTCCCATGATCTCCTAAGAGCCAGCATTTCATTTGGTTTTTCTTTTCTTTTCTCCAAATCACCAGCTAACGTCCTGGAGGGCGACTCCATGGATCAGGACGTGGAGAGCCCTGTGGCCATTCACCAGCCAAAGTTGCCTAAGCAGGCCAGGGACGACCTGCCAAGACACATCTGCCGAGACCGGACCAAAAGGAAAATCCAGAGGTACGTGCGGAAAGACGGGAAGTGCAACGTGCACCATGGCAACGTGCGGGAGACCTACCGCTACCTGACCGACATCTTCACCACCTTGGTGGACCTCAAGTGGAGGTTCAACCTGTTGATTTTCGTCATGGTTTACACAGTGACGTGGCTCTTTTTTGGGATGATCTGGTGGCTAATCGCGTACATCCGAGGAGATATGGACCACATCGAGGACCCCTCGTGGACTCCCTGCGTCACCAACCTCAACGGGTTCGTCTCTGCTTTTTTATTTTCAATAGAGACAGAAACCACCATCGGTTATGGCTACCGGGTCATCACGGACAAGTGCCCGGAGGGAATTATTCTGCTCTTAGTCCAGTCTGTGCTGGGGTCCATTGTCAATGCATTCATGGTGGGATGCATGTTTGTAAAAATATCGCAACCCAAGAAGAGGGCAGAGACCCTTGTGTTTTCCACCCACGCGGTGATCTCCATGCGGGACGGGAAACTGTGCCTGATGTTTCGAGTCGGGGATCTCAGGAATTCCCACATCGTGGAGGCTTCCATCAGAGCCAAGTTGATCAAATCCAAACAGACCTCAGAGGGCGAGTTCATCCCTTTGAACCAGACGGATATCAATGTAGGGTACTACACCGGGGATGATCGTCTGTTTCTGGTGTCACCGCTCATCATCAGTCATGAAATTAACCAACAGAGTCCTTTCTGGGAAATCTCCAAAGCCCAGCTGCCCAAAGAGGAACTGGAAATTGTGGTCATCCTAGAAGGAATGGTGGAAGCTACAGGTAAGGCATGTCCATCCTGTGGGATATCTGTGGGATATCTGTGGGGTCAATGGTCATTTTAAATGGGACCTCACATTCTTATTTATGGCAAAATATGGAAAACTGAACCTCACTCACTGTTGACACCATCCCCTTGCTTCATGAAATAGTATGCCCGTGTGGCTTATCCTCTCACATCTACCCACCAAGAAGTCTAACCAGTTAGCATTTTAAAAGCCCTTAGGAAACAATAAATACATTCTTAAAAAACACTCCTTAAAGTATGTAAAATTTGCAAATATTTACTTAAAATTTATCTCTAAAGCACTTTTTAAATGGCTCTAAAACATTGTTTAATTTAAATACTTCAGGTTATTTATTGCCAAGCCAGGAGGAAGAAGTTAAGCCTTTCAAAAGAAGCCTGACAAATTGCTTTAATAAAAATGCAATTTCCCCTCTTCTTTGGGAGCCATTTGTAAGGCCCATAGCATCGGTGCTTGTTTTTTTAATATCAGGTGAATACCTGGTGTCCATCTCCATACTCTACCTGCCTAACCCTCGGTGGACATAATACTGCAGACCCAGTAACTCTAGCAGGAGAGGAAAAAATTGACGATCCACTCATCATAACCCTGTTGACCCTCTGCTGTTAATGGCTAATCACTGGTGTGTTTTAGGGAAGATGATCTGTTCTCAAAATAGAGAAATGGTCTGTTTTTACTGAAGTATTAACTCATATCTGATCTTTACACTTTATACATCCCAACAGCAAAGCAGGTTCAATCTGCATTTATCTGTAACATTCCACAAAACAGAGCCATAAACTCTGCCTTAAGCTAACAATGGCATCCCACAGAAAGCGTATGGACTAGAACCCTAATTCCTTAATTTCTTTACTGTTCTTCTGAGTATCGGTAGTAGTCTTGGGATCCTGCTTATACAATCTGCCCTTCTGTGCATTGAGGTCCTCAGCTGGAGGCTCGGGGTTGGTTTATATAACCTGAAAATGCATGGCCAACAGCTTGGCCCCAGATTCTTCATCAACCCCTACGCTGATTCCAGTCATCCCATCAAAAGAAAGTCGTTGGGCCCACTTCTGCTTCCCTGTACCCAGCAGGCAAGGTCAGAACCTCTAACAAATTTCTCTCATGATGCTGTAAACAATCGGTGTGTAAATGCAGAAACCAATGAAAATGTGAGTGGCAGGCTTTGCGTGGAGCTCAGTGATCTGAGCGGGCTCCTTTCCATAAAACTAAAAGAACAGGGACCTAATCCGAAAACGGCTTTAAGGCGTAACAAGATAATGATTGTGAAATACTAAATAAGTGCTGCAAATGTGAACAGGGCTATCTGTAACTTTAGCCTGACTTTGGGTGTATTGGTGAAGCAATGGTTGTGTGTTTGGGGGGCTGGGGAGGAAGGAGAGAGGGAAGGAAGCAATCTAAACACCAAGCTCCTCATTTCCCACAGACCAGAGACTGCTCCCACTGGGCTGAGCACAGGGACTCTGGAGTCCCCTAGTGGTGGCCACTGAGATGCAGCCTCGGGCAGCATAAACCAACCCCCACGTGATGCAGTTTTAATATTAGATTTCTCACTATAAACTCTCCCAGCAGGACCTGGGGGCGGGCAGTGGACAAGCCTTGTTATAGTTGCATCTCTGAGCGCAAGAAGCAAACGCCGCCGGAAATGTGTACCTTCTGAGCTTCACAGTGTAGGAGCTGGGCTTCGTGTTCCCTCCAACCAAAGCTCAATCTCAAAAAAATTAATGAATCCAGAATAAGCAAATTGCCTTGTGATGTCCCTGAGTCGGCCTTCTCCCTGGGCCAGGCCCTGTCTTTCTGATGACAGCTTGTAATGGGTGAGCCTTTCCAGAGGGAGAAATGTCGTTTCTTGGTAATTAACAGCGATCCTTGCCTCTGAGCATCCGGTGGCCTTTCTCCTGCTTTCTCAGAGAAACAAGGTAGGTGCCAGGAAAAAAAAAAACACTCAAAACCTTTGTTCCTGGAAAAAAGGCAACGACTATTAATTGTCTAACAAAACAAAAAAACAGTTTTCCAACTTCTGGAAAGTGGAGGAAGTGTGTTCTAGAAAGTTCCGGGTTTATCGGGAAGCTGGACACGCCTTGATTCTTTCCTGAGGGGATCATACAATTCGTTGCTTCCAGCGCATCTGATCTCTTAAGCTTCAGGGGGATACTCTTCTTTGTGAGTGAAAAGCACAATTGGTGTTTGTGAGCATTAAACAGACCCTTGGGGGAAGAAATGCTTCAATGAGTCAAAGTCACAGGGAAAAAATAAATGTGGACCAAATGCACACTGAGGAAAACAAATTCACAAGGGTCTAATTATTCACTGTAGGGCTGGATGGGACATCAAGAGCCATGACAACAGCGAGCTGGCACAGAACAGCTTCCGCTCTGCTCATTTCTCCGTGCAGAAACGTCTGAGTTGACCTTAAACTACTACCAGTGATCTCAGTCAGCGGGCCTCTTTCAAGGATGAGCCCCACGCTGCAACCTTGGCGCAGTGCCCTCTTCCTGTCCCCCGTTGTGGGCACAGGCTGATCACCACGCGGCATCCGCTGGAGATCTGAGCCGCCCTGCAGGAGGCTGACGGCCGGGTCCCTTAGTCCCCGGGCCCGGCTCAGCACGCCGCTCAGCTCTCCACTGGGCGGATATCCCCAAGCAGCAAGCCTGCTTCGCCCGTCTCGGAGGGCTGGGCTCACTTTTAGAAAAGGAAAGCAGGGCCCTTGAAGGCATGGCGTGCGTGCTGCCCCGCCGAGGCCCTGCAGGCCCGGCCCGCTCCTTCGCGCCAGGACTTCTCTGGCCTCGCAAAAGGCCACTCACACGCCCAAAGGGCAGGCCCGCATCCTTGGCGCATGGCTTCGGGCTGGTCCTGCCCACACTCAGAAGGATGCGTGCAGTGGCCTCTCAAGAACCTTCCAGTCATGTGATTCTATTTTTGAAAATGAATCAAACCCTGGAAAATTCTGCCACCAGCCGCCCGGGCATCTGGGAACTGGCCGCTTCTCATCCCACAAATATATTTTTAAAGGGGGCCCTTTATGTTTCTGACACATGGGCGATTTTGAGATAGTGATGTTTACAGAAGAGTTCGTAGCTACGTAAACAAACATGCTCAGCAGCTGCAGCGAACGTGCGTTAAAATAGTAAAGCATTCATATAGGCTGTTATTTATAGAGGGCGAGCCGGCCTGCAGGCTGGCCAGCTCCACAGAGCCGAGCCCGGTGCCAGCCGGCTCCTCACTGGAGCCTTTCTGTGGATGAACTTCCATATTTACCCCCAGCGATTATGCAACTGTGACAAGCGGCCCTTTCCAACACCCAGCAAATGTGCCTCGTTAGGATAAATCCCCATCAAGCTTTTTTTTTTTTTACGCTTTTTATTACGGAAACTATAAAATGTATATATAATAGGCCCACTGGTATAATTAACTCCCACGCACTCATCATTTAATTTCTATAATTGTCAATTTATGGACAAAACTTGTTCCATCTATATCACTGCTCACTAACTGTCCCCAGCATCGTGTTTTACCTGCAAGAATGTCAGTGTGTGGCCTTAAAAGATAAGGATCCTTTTAAAAACATAATTATGACACCATTATGGCTCTGAAAATAGTGATCACTTCTTCAGATCTAATACGTAAGTGTTCCAATTTCCAATTGCCTCATAAATGTCTTTTTAGAATTTTTTCTAAGTCTGCTTGATGGAGTCAGGATGCAAATGAGGCGAACACACTGTGACTGGTTGTGATCTCTTTTTAGCCTCTTAATCTATCCCTGTGGGCTGTTGTTTTTTCTTTCCAAGTTTTTCTCAAAGAAGAAAACCTCTGAAAGATTTAAGTAAGGCGTGAAAAAGTGGGGCAAGTGGAGGGTTCAGGAAGCCCACTGAGTGACGATGTGCCGGGTAACTGTGCAGACGAGGCACCAGGGCCGGCCTCCCAAGACTTGGTGTGTACAGCCCAGGGCGAGGGGCGTGTGCTTCGGACGTGGGCGGCCCCCCAAACCGTCCGCCCCCAGGAAGCCCAGTCCCGCTGCCAGAATAACGTCCACGTGAAGAAAGTCACGGAAGTCACATCACTGATCTCAGCATTTTTGAATTGCTGAGAATTTTTGAATTTTTTTTTTTTAAATCCTCATCTGAGGATATTTTTTTTTCCCGTTGTTTTTCAGAGAGTGGAAGGGGGGGAGAGAGAGAGAAACATCGAGGGGAGACACATCAATTGGCTGCCTCCCACACACGCCCACCGGGGCAGGGGATGGAGCCTGCACCCGAGGTGCGCGCCCTTGGCTGGAATGGAACCCAGGACCATTCAGTCTGCGGGCCGACGCGCTAACCACTGAACCAAACGGGCCAGGGCTGGAAGGAGTCTTTAGTGGATTCTTACTTTATAGGTGAGGAAATGGAGGCTTGGCTAAGGCCAAGCAGCCGCTGGCAGAGCACGGAGCCAAAACCCAAGGCTCCTGACGCTGGTGCTGAGCCTCCAGAGTGGGTGCTCTTCGCAGTGGGTGCTGTGGGCGCCTGAAGGTTCTGTAGAGAAAGGCACCCAGAGAGCCAGCGGGTGTTTAGTGTGCAGACAGGCTTGCACCGTCAGTGCCTCTTTTTCTGTAAGGCTCCTCTGTTGGTCTCCAACGCTGTCGATTCATTTTTTAATAATTCTTTGTGCGTTCACATGAATTATTAAGATCCATATATTAAAAAGGGATATGCCGCCAAAAAGCCCTGAAATTGAAATTAGGTAAGCGCTGTCTGCAAATATACGCCTGGAGGAATATGTTGTTGTCAGATCTGGTCTTCAAGTATCGTTCTTCTTTTCTGGAATCAAAACGCCACTTCTCTGCAGCAGGGAAGAGTCTGAGCCCACGGAGTGAAAAGGCGGCGTTTCGCAGATAGGGCGGCTGCGGGTTGGCGTTACAGTGTTCTTAGGCCGTTTCTAGAAACGACATTTCATAGCCATTACCTTTGGCAAATCTTATTTTCTCCTCTTGATAAGTTACTGCTAATCCCTCAATTGGCAAGCCATTTTCTCCAGATTTACTATTTTTCTCTTGAGCGATAACCCCGACTAGCCTGGGGAAACAGTTAATTGATGGGATCTGAGATGGTAGGCATTTGGATAAAAAATCTGGTAAATCTCTATAAGGAGTAATGTTTTAAAAAATTCGAAGACATGAATTTATTTTTCCTAGATAGAAGTCTACCATTTGTCAGCATTAAGAAATCCAATAGTCTCTTCTTCTTCTGGCTTTAGGTTCAAGTGATCTACTCAGGGCTTCTTTCCAAATGCCCACATCAATGTAATATACCCAGGTAGTGTCATTAGCTGCATAAAAACTGGTAACACCTGCTCCCCAAATATGGTAAACACTTTGTGATCCTCAGCAGTTTGGGGACACTGTGTTCTGGTTCATCAAATGTCCTAACAATCTGAGGTTGGATGTAGGGCACAGTGCTAAAGTTTTCCATCACCCCTCTAAAGGGGAGAATACTGTGACTCTGTCAACATTTCCTATAGTTTAAAAGACATCTGATGTCCCGTAACAGGCAGTGCCTCAAGGTTACCAAATATTACTGTGGTTGAAAAGACCCAAATACTGGATAATTATAAAATTTTTCATTATTAAAACACCAGTTCCAGAAAATTCATTGCTCTCCCTTCTCCAGATGGGCCATGAGGAGCTACTAAAGTGAAAGTTCAGCAGAAGTCAGCGACGGTCACACAATATAAACAATTTAGAATTCAAACCCAAGAGGGGGAAATGGACTAGCACCTGAAAGTCAGCTCTGATTCCAACTCTAAAGTCAACACTCACGTTAGGAGGAAACTGCACCATTCAAATTAAGAGATGGATGTTGAATAGTGTGGGAAGCCTCTAATGAGTGTGTCCTTAAATAAATCGCGTTCTATGATTCCCTAGGACAGTCAGTAACACGAGTACTGACAGCATGTGCCAGGGAGGCAGTTCTACCCAGCATCTAATGGCCATGACCGGGAAAGGATCATTGGGAAAAGCACGTAAATTATTCACAAACACACACACACACACACACACACACACACAGCTAACAGCCAGGGCCGCTGCTTCCCCAGTTACCGATGCACCAACCTACTTACACATCGTTTGTGCTACTAATTATTTAGTATACCTCTTTTTTAAAAGTAACCCCAGCTGCAGCTCAGTTTATCTATACTTCTTTGTGTCATCTAGGGTCAGACCATCTTGGGTTCAAACCACAGTTGCTGCACCCACTGGCTTGCTCAGCCTCTTATGCCTCAGCTTTGCCACCCTAAAATGGGAACAGATGATCTAATAGTATTTAAGATGTTGAAAGGTCACCGTACCTACCTCACCGGTGACCTTTCCACATCTCAAATGCTATTAGATCATTTCTTCCTCCGTAAACCTCACAGGCAGCAGAGAGCAAAGCTTTGTGAGGATGGGGAGCCAGGCAGTCAGAAGGGCCAATCCCAGGGTTTAGGGACCTTGCAGCTAGTGCCTCTACGGAATGACAAATGCCTTCCCTCCGAAGGCCTCTGAAGGGTCAAAATGGCCAATGTTAACCTGTGATGACAGCAGGCACAAGAAATGCAAATTCACCATGTGAGAGTCAACGCCAGCCTGGCCGCTGCCCCAGTTACCTACCATGAATTACAGATCGATGGATCTGAATTAATGAGGATCACTGGGCTCAGAAAGGCTCTGCATTCCTATAAATAGTATCATTTCATCGTTACCATTTCTGCCTGAAGTGGACATGCATATAGATTATTCTCAGGTCTTCTGAGGCAACTGCTCAGTGAGGACGGGGCCAATGGTCTGCATTTGAGAACATGCCTATGATTCCAATTCCCCTCCCAGGTTTCTCATAAGAGCTCTGAGGTATCCGTTGAAACCTCAGTTTGGAGAATGTATTTTTGCGCTGCTAGCTCAACTCAGCTAAGTAATATTTACTTACATGAGTCCTCATAGATGCTTCTGCTTTGAAGTACAGATGCTCTTCAAAAAGTAGATAGTAAAAGTGAGTTTCTACATAGCCAATTCCATTGCTCTGTTTACTACGGATGATACATACACCGCGGCAGTCTGCGCCGGCTGAGTCACGCTGCAGTGACAAACAGCTCCAGAGGCTCCAAGCACAAGGGTTTCTCTCTCGTTCTCCGTGCACATCAGCCGGGGCTCTGTTCCCACCGCGCTTCCTCCGGGCCGCAGGCCGGCGGAGGCCCC
The DNA here is from genome assembly GCF_054644295.1 of Miniopterus natalensis. Lineage (NCBI taxonomy): Eukaryota > Metazoa > Chordata > Mammalia > Chiroptera > Miniopteridae > Miniopterus > Miniopterus natalensis. The sequence continues at coordinate 84,527,626 of NC_142086.1, read as the reverse complement.
TGGAGGACGTGCCGTTCTCGCGGCAGGAAGGAAAAGGGAAACGGCAGAAGGCCTCCCGTCTGCTCACCATTTGTTAGTCAGCGAGTCATATGGCAGGGCCTGGTGCCCGTGGAATGGCGAGTGTCATTCCCATGCAGGGACGTGAAATCAGTAATTGAGAACAAAACAATACGATCTACCGCAGACACCCACGCGGTTTCGGGAACCGGTAGACTGAGCTGGAAACTTGCTGCCAGCCAGGGTTTAAAAGGTGTGGCGGTCGTCAGCGTCTTCTCCAGATCTGTCCGGGTCTCATCCTCCGGCCACGTTAGGTCACACTGGCCTCCCGAGCACGGTCTTGCCTCCTTGGTCCTGTGCCCTGTGTGTTCTCCTCTTATGTCCTTACCCGCCAGTCCCCCCTTGACCCATTAACCTCCACGGGTGTCTGCTAATACTCACCCTGCACACAATATGCTTGAGAAAATCTCAAAGAAACATATTTGCTTAGAAAATGTTTACATAAAATCTTCCTAAGGACGGTCTCAGGGACTAGAGAAAAATGATGACCATCATCATCAAACCCCAGTAAAGGGTCCGGTTGCACATGTCGTAGATGGAAATCCCGACTGCGTTTATTAGGCTGGTCAAAGCCTAAGTATTTTTGTTATAGTGCTTTCTGGCAGAGCCAGGACTGACCCTCCCCTTCAGTGCTAACCTCTCTCTTCCCTCCCCTAAGGGCTCGTGCCCGCAGCAGGGCCCGCAGCAGCAAGCAGGCGCCTGGGGCGGGAGAAGCAGCGGCCTGGTGGCCCGGTGGCCCGGTGGCCCGGTGGCCCAGGAGGAAATCTGCCGCGTGCACTTTGCATTTGCGTCCCAGGGATGAGCAGCGGTTTGCTGACCTTTGAGAGCGGGCTAAAACGGAACCTCTGTTCAAAGCAGAGAGTCATCAGTCAACAGTCCTATTATTAACTTTGTGTTTTAAGGGGGAAAGTACAGGGACGGGCGCGTCTTTGTTTCAAGGTGCTGGCACTGACTTGCTTGTCCTTCTAGGCCAGCTCTGCTGCTCTTGGGGTGAAGAGTGTTCGCACTACTGAGAAGTTCCCAACGCTTCTCACAGCCATGTTTACCCCTAGGTCAGTCCATTCGGAGGTTGAACATCCTAAACTCCATTCCAGCCCCAAAGGGCCTTCCTTTGTCCACACTCCCCTCACCAATCCCCTCACCCTGTGTTCTTAGGAGGCTGAGCAGAACATACAGTAACAGTCACTAATGAGAACACAGCCCTGGCTGTAGATCACACAGGCACCCAACACAACCCTGCCTCTCTCAGGCCGTTATGGGACTCAGTCCACGCAGAAAGGTGTCCTTACAGACTCATCAGAAATGCCTCCGATCATACAGAACAGCTTGCTGTTGACACAGGCCCCAAAGTGACATTGCTCAACCCTTCCGGTCACTGCCCCAAACCAAATGTGCTGGGTGGGGAGATCTCACAAAGGCCCATGACGTGCTTTGACTCTACTTCTATCCATCACAGGACCTTGGATCAGAATTATTGTAACAAACTCTCAAATAACAGTAGCACAGAACTTTCCTTAACAAACATCATTTCCCCTAGAATGGATTTTCACTGGGAAGCACCCATCAGCACGTAAACAGAGCAGCTAGTCATTAATGAGACGGCTTTTACCCAGTTCCTCAGAATTAGCCTCATTTTGGTTATTTACAACACAAATCAAGATGTATAAAAAGCAACCCCTTTTTGGTATCTATATTAAGAGTAAAACTTAACATATCTAATCCAGCCCTTTAATTCTAACTTTAACTAAATAACTAAATTTGAGGGAAGGGACTTTAGAAACTTGGGCTAAACAGATGGTTGCTTGGCATGTTACTGGGGAACTGTGGATCTTAATGGGAGATCTATTTCTTAGAGAATGTCGAGTTGTCGATATTCTGATCTATGCATGCTATGGTCCATTTTGGTTTAGAAAAGGAAGAGCTTCTACAATTTTTTTAAGAGCATTTTTGTGCCCTAACTGCAGCCATAGGCTATTATCTGGGCTGGATGCCATTCTTGGTAACTGCGGTGCTGTCCCCAGAATTCAGGAAAATACTCATAGGCCTTTGGAAAAGTCATAAATCTTAAGGTTTCCTAAGACTCCCACAGCAAAAGCCTTTTTATCCTACGATGTCTGATACAAGTACAAAGTTATGTAGACAGTTGCTAAAGTCAAAGACTTACCCCATAGAGTGCCCCATCATTTCAATGCAAAAAGCTATTTTATTAAAAGTCCTTGGTAGACAGTCCTTGATCTTTTATAAATTTAAACAAGATTCAAGGGGGAAATGGCTACTGTGAGGTACATGTTGTAGAGTGGAAAGCCTTGGATATAAAAGAAAATTTTACTGGAAAATGATAAACCTCTGGACATGGAATAGTTTAAAAAAATGGAGTGATTGGTGATTTTTTTTCATATACATGGATTTTTAAAGTAATTTATAACATGTTGATTAAACACAACTTGCATTGCAAAATACTATATTGCAAAGGAAATGACTTTTATAAGGACCACCTCAGAGTTGGTTGCAGTGAATGTCTCTCATCTTTCCAAGGCATCCACCCAAAGTTAAGTTCCCTAAGGATACAGTACCATGGGCCAGTGAGGAAGAATAGGTTGGTGGCTTGGGTCATCTGAGAGCCAAGCTCTGACTCAGCCCACGACCCAAGCCAGCCCTGATGATGGGGAGGACTCCTGCTTCCCTGCTGTGCATTTAGTGGTGTGAGGAAAGGAGCCGCAGCCCACCCAGTACCTCCCACCCAACTCCTGGTGCCTGGCATGAGATACGTAGGAGACTAAGCCTTGTCCTTCACAATCAGTCATGAGGTTCAAACAGCCCAGTTTGACATGTCATTTGGTCTGACACTCAGTGCTAACCATTTTCTTACAATTAGGTTGTTGAATCTAGAGAGAGAGAGAGAAGGAAGGAAGAGAGGGAGAGAGGGAGGCAGGGAAGACAGGAGGGAGGCATCTATTGAGAGCCTATGTATTAAGAACTGGGGACTGTGGATGGATGGATGGATGGATGGATGGATGGATGGATGGATGGATGGATGGATGGATGGATAAGTAACTCCCTGAGAGAGCCAGCCTGAGCTGTAAATGCCCCTTTCTTGGGAGGCTTAGAGAACAAAGACACAGCATAAGAACACTGAGCCCCTTAAAAGGAAAGAGAAACACCAGGTGGAGTCCATTTGAGGGGGGAAGTGAGAAGAAAAGGAAAACACTTTTCCTACCGACTTTTCTTGTCTCCCTTCTCTTTTATAACCCACCAGACCCTTGAAAGTTTGCAATTTTGATGTGGTTCCAGAGCAGAAAAATCCATCAAGATTTTATCTGGCTAAGGGCAGTGGAGGAGGGTAGGCGAGCATCGTTGTCTTCGTTACTAGGACTCTGTCACTAGAAAGGGGTCGCTTTTTAAAAGCCGGAGACCCTGACAGTTCTTCTGCAAATGGGACTTCTCACTTAATTGTACTTTCAAGAATATGTATACACATATATAATATTATATATGTGTGTACATATACATACCTACATGGACACTATATACATATATACATGCATATACACATTTCTGTATATCCATGACACATATATTGAGTGATATCTTTGCTACAATTGAATTCTGTTGGTTCAGTACATATGCTAAGACTTCTCCACTCGACCGCTATTATGCTCTCTTTGGATCTGACACTTCAGCCAGCACTTCCACCCGTAATGTCACTGTGTCATTACCTTTTCTAAAACAGTAGAAAATACTAAGTAACCAAGTCTGGTTTCCAGCCCAGTATCTGCACAGGCAGGTCTTAGTAACGAGCAGTGTCAGGTATCTCACCTGCACCGCGCCCTCCCTCCCCTGGCCATTAGAATTCAGTATCACAGAACAAGCCTTGCCGGTGCTCGGTGCTCGGTGCTCAGTGCTCGATGCTCGGTGCTCAGTGCTCGGTGCTCGGTGCTCGGTGCTCGGTGCTCGGTGCTCGGGGGAAAACGGAGCCCAGCAGCAGTTGAAGTAGTAAAAGCAGATTTTAATCAGGAGCTATTACAATAGGAGGAAAGGGACCTCAGTACGGAGCTGGGCTCAATTCCAAATCCAGCCCAGGCGAGCAGGGATCTAGGGCCCACCGGTGGGCAGAGGGTGCCAGTGAATGAAAAAATACTAAGAGGAAACTCAGGGCTCTGGGGGATCTGGCTGAGCTGGCCTAGCGGGTCCTTGCTGAAGGTGGGCTGGATGACCGGACGTCATCCGGGGGACGGTGAAGGATGAGGAGCCTGGTCAGAGATTGACGGTGACCAGATATGGGGGGTGCGGGGTCTGGCTAAACAGACTTGGCAGGACTTTGGATAAACCTGGGTGGTGCAAAGACATGGAAAGTCAAGAACTAGTTGGGAGGAGGGCTCAGGGGAGGCTGACTAAAGTTGGGTCGGGGAGAGGGCCTGTCACCAGCAGAGGGACGTCCCACCAGCTCCATTAGGCTGCGACACGAGGGTGAGGCTCACCGGGGACAGCCCTGGGCTTGGGATCAGAAGACGCAGCCAGAGATCGGCCCTGCCGCTGGGCCTTGACCGAGACGCCCGGTTTGCCTGGGCCCGGTTCCTTCACCCGAGGCGGCCAGTGCCCGCCCGGCGTGGGGGGTGACACAAGCGCGCAGCACAGACTCGGAGCTGTAGTAGACGGGGCGGGGGGCTGTTTCTAAAATCCTGGTACGTCTCTGCTCAGAAGTCCTGCTCACCTGTAAAACGGAGGCGGTCGAAGCTTCTAAACGTGGAGTTAGGGACAGCACTCATCCTCGCGGGAGCGCGGCCGCCCCGCTGCGACCCCGCACGCGGAGTTCAGGTCAGGCCGCCGCGGCTCTAACCTCCCTTCACGAGGGAAGAGCACCTGTGTCCCAGGACCTGCTGCGCGGGCGGGAGGCCTCCCCACTCAGGCGTCCCACCTGAAACCGGTCGGCCGGGAGGGGCGCCGTCCATCTCGGGTGGTAGGACTCGCACTCAGTGAACGAAAACATTTTCAATCACCCAGGATCACTGAAGATGCCGTAAGTAGAACAAAAAGTCTTCATGATCACCTGGCACTTGTTTGGCAACTTGATCCACCCAGATTCCAGAATAGGACCAAGGACGCGGAGGCGAGGAGAGAAACGCCGCCACGGGAGACTCCACGTGTCCATTCACCCAACGTGGCGCATGTCAGCTGGTAACTGAGACTCGGCATGAACACGGACAGGACCTGCCTGCTTCCCTTCGAACAAGAAATCCTAACGGGCTCAGCTGACTCGATTCCCAGAGCAGAGGAGATTGGAAGCAGCGGGTGAAGAGAGGAGACAGGTTTGCCGAAAGCTGGCTCGTTGGAAGCAGCGACAGCGGAGTCTGGCGCTGGGTGGGAGAAGCCCAGAGCTGTAAATTAAAGGCAAAAAGCCCAGATGCGAAGCTGTCTGGAACCACACCTGAGAGGAGGCAGCGCTCCTACCCCGCCTTGTAATCTCCGGAGGTCAGCTCTGCGTCGAAGGACAGATATTATTTGAGGCCTCAGCAAGATGGCATGAAATGAAAACCACTCTCAGTTATACACGGTGTTGTCTGTCTGCAAAGGACGGGGGAGCGTTGCCACAATTTGGAAAGATTCTGGCCTCAACTGAGAGGGGTCTGTTTATTTATATTGCAGTCTGAAGGAGGGGAACTTGGCCATATGAAAAACCCATCCTGTGGCATGTGATCCCACGTTAATGAGGTTTGGGTTGGGCCCAGCAGCGTTTTCCCCGCCCAGGCTGTCCCAGGCGAGGGCACTCCTGTTACGCTGTCTAACCAAAGCCAGCAACTGAAGCACTGCTGAGGGCCTGGGGCCGTTATTTTAATGGTGTGCCTGACGGTGTCCTCAGCCCTAAGGGGCCTCTCTGTGTCCTAGAAGGATGCCCCCGCACCCCGCCCTTCTAGGACCCCTGGGTGCAGGCTCCCCGGAGTGAGTGAGCAGTGACCGCTCTACTGGCTGACAACGGTCCCAGCTCCTAAAGGCCAGGGCTCAGAGAGGACAGCATGGCCCGGAGGACAGACCTCCTGCACCAGGCAGCTATGGCACCACCCATGAGTGACCTGGGCGGGCCTCACTTCCCTCAGGAGGGACCTTCACTTGGCAGAGCATTTCTTAGGAGCTCGGTCCGCACGCCTTTAGGGATGGCATGCACTCTGGGCCCTGCCCAGGCCTCCCCGCCTGCCCAGCACTCACGTCCACTCTCCCCTCTCTACCTGTCAGGTCTGTGTCCAGGCACCTGGGCACACAGGAGTTCGAGGCCTGCATCAAATGCAAAGGTCCACGTCTACACTTGTGTCCTGCTTAGTCACTAACGAGAGGGGGGACGCGTGCAAGTCACAAATTAGAAACACCAGATTCGATGATATTCCTTAAGTCATGGTCGTTCTTTCCTTCCCACATGGCAGCCGCCTAATCTGCCACCTGCAGAGCCAGTTTGACTTGGGTGGTGAATCCCCTTTATTTGTTTCTGTCTAAAGTGATTTCGATTTTGCTGGCCGCTGACCTCAAATGTGTATAAAGGGAAAGCTTCTCCGAGCAGCCCAGGGCAAAGCCTTTTTATTGCCAAAAGGGAATCAACTTCTTGCTCCTGATTTCTTTAATTGTAACTTTAATGTTTTTACATTAAAAGTGAGACTTGCACATGGTTAAAAATTAAAATAGTACAATATAAAATTAAAATTAGACAATATATAATGAAAAACACATCCTCTCCCACCCTCTGTTCCCAGTCCTGGCCCCGGAGAGAACCACTGCTCACAGTCGCTTGTATGCCTTCCAGACATGTCCACACACATGAAATACATATTTATATTTTATTACACAAACGGGAGCATACATTCTGCCCATGATTAATGCTTTTTTTAAAATGTGACATAACCCAGCCGGTGTGCTCAGTGGTTGAGCATCGACCTAGGATCCAGGAGATCGCGGTTCGATTCCCAGTCAGGGCACATGCCTGGGTTGCGGGCTCGATCCCCCCACTGGGGATCGTGCAGGAGGCATCCGATCAATAACGACTCTCTCATCACTGATGTTTCTATCTCTCCCTCTTCCTTCCTCTCTCTGAAATCAATAAAGGCATATTTAAAATATAAATAAATAAATAAAACGTGACATATACTATAAATCTTTAACACAGTAACATATTCTTTTAAACTGCAAAATAATATTCTGTTTTATGGATGTACAACCATAGAACCAGTGCTCTATAGATGGATATTTCGACAGCTTCCTACAATTTTTCTATAACCAGCAACATCACAAGGACTTTGATTTCCATAGGCTAGGTTCTTAGAAGTGGGATTCCTGGGGTAAAAGTGGGCATGCACATTTCACTTTTAAAGATGCTGCCCGGCTGCCCCCCACGGGGGGTGCTGGTGTACAAGCCTCCCGGGGGGGGGGCGCGCACCTGCGGAAACACGCCTTCATTCCCTCTGGGTGCGGATGACTCCAGGCACAGCTGAGCATCTTTATGTATATTTATTGGTGTTTCTTTTCCTGCCCTGTGCCCATTTTTTCTAATGGATTTTTAGTCTTTTCATATCAATTTGGGAAGACTTATATAAAGGAAATTAGCCCTCTCTCCATTATAAGTTTTACAAATATCTTTCACAGCCTGTCCTTGTCTCATGGCTTTCTTTGTTAGTTGTGGGGGTTTTTATCTTTTGCCTACAGAGTATTTTCTTTTGTGTAGTGAAACTTATCAGTAGTTTCCTTTGTGAGGTCTCAGTTTTATGCCATAGGAATGCTTATGTTTTGAGAATGTAGGAATAGTTTATGTCATGGAAATAGGCCTTCCCTATCCCTATATTGTTTAACATAAAATAATTCTTCTAAGTCTCCTTGTAGCCCTTTAAAAGTTGAACTTCTGTATTAAATTTATTGGGGTGACATTGGTTAATAAGATCATATCGCTTTCAAGTGTACATTTCTACGATACATGATCTATATATTGCATTGTGTGCCCACCACCCTCAGTCAAATCATCTTCTATCACCATATACTTGGCCCCCTTTCCCCTTCGCTGCCCCCAACAGCTGAACTTCCAGACTGAGATCTGTGATCCAGCTGGACTCGGCTGGGGGCCAGCTTGCCTTGTGCTCTGAATCACCAGCTGATTGTCCTACGCTGTTCACTCAATGACCCATTTCTCTCCACTGGCTTGAATGCTCATCAGCTCTGCACTCCGACCCTTATCAGCAAAAGAAAACAAAAGTCAATAAACACTCCTGACCTTTGGGTGATGGTGACTATGTCCAATATTAGCCTAAGCTCCCTTACATTGCCTCTGCCAACACAACAGTCACACTCGTTACTGTTGAAGTGTGTCACCCAAAATTCTTACGGCGAAGCCCTAACCCCTGGTACCTAAGAATGTGGCCTTATTTGGAAATAGGGCCATTGCGGGTGTAATTAGTTAAGATGAGGTCAGACTGGAGTAGGGTGGGCCCTACTCCAATATGACACTAATATGACTACTCCAATATGTGCACATTAAAAGGGGAAATGTGCACACAGACATGTGCACCAGGAGAACACCGTGTGAAGGAGGCAGAGACTGGGGGACTGCAGCAGAAACCAAGGGACACCACAGATGCCACCAAACCCTCAGAGCCAGGAGAGAGGCCTGAGCTTCTCTCTGGTCCCATAAGACTTTGTACATACCACTCAAATTGCATTTAACACTTCATAATGTGAATTTCTAGCCTCCTTTAAAAGGAGGTATCTGTGAGAGTAAGACCTGTGGGCTGGGCAGACAGCAGGCGCTCCAAAGGTGTGTGGGTGAGTAAACGGATGGACAGATAAGTGGATGGACTGTTGGCTGGACAGATGAATGAGTGGATGGATGGGTGAGTAGATGAATAGGTTGATGAATAGGTGGGTGGGTGGGTTTATGAGCAGGCGGGTGGATGGATAGATGGATAGATGGAGAGACACAGCTTCCGATCTCATGGAGCTTCCAACAGTCAAATAAAAATAAGGTTAACTATATATTCAGAAGAAATTTACTAAGGAAAAACGTTATGGAAGATAGATAGCCTGATTAGGATAAAACCATATGGAAGAAGAGCACAAATTTTTAATACAACAACAACAAAAGGGGGTGGGGGGAAGAAAGGGACAGGAGAAGAACAGAAAAGGCACCGGTATTTTGCAAACCCAAGGATTTGGTTCACTTGAGCAAAGTAGGGCTATTTCAGGTTGTTTTTACTGATTTTCCCCCAAAGGATGGGAAATGAACTCTCTTGGCCGACTTGCTCTCCGGGTGGGCCGCGGGCGCCTACGCATGCCCAGTGTGCAGCAGGATGGGGGGGCGCAGCCACTCTCCCAGCTCTGAGCTGTTGCCATGGAAAAGCCATTGTCTCCCGAGCTGCTTGCCAGTGTCCTCCCCCCCCCAGGCTGCCACGCTGCAGCAGGTGGGAGCTTCCTTAGGCCAGGGGAGGGACGGGACCCGGCCACAGGGCAGTGGGCACTGCCCGCATCCTGGCATCTGGGGAGAGGGACTCAAACCAATTATGGATTTCTGCGTCTGCACAGTCTGCGCAGGAGCCCTGTCCCTATAGTCAACTGGAACCAGAACTGCAGTCACTCCTAATACGGTCTAGGGTCCCAGCACTGGGAACAGTGGAGGCCATGAAGGGATGCAGAGCCTCTGTGAGACCAAAAATCTCCAGCAACGCTGGCGGCCCCTCTGCTTTCTCTCGCTGCTCCTCGACCTTGGCACAGCCGACATGGGGCTTCACTGGGGTCCGTCCTGGGCTTTGCAGGGTGTTTTGCAGCATGTCTCTGGCCTCTACCCTCTAGATGCCAGTAACACCCTCCTCCTCCCCCAGCTGTGACAATCAAGTGTCTTCAGACATGGTCGGTGTCCCCAGGAGGGCAGAGTTGCCCTGCTGAGATCTGTCGCTCCGGAGGGACGCTGACCTCTCTGCCTTCCCCTTATTTGTTCATTCAGCCCCTTCGCCAATGTGCCGGCGCTGGGCAGACCTCAGCTGCCCAGCACCATCGGCACGTCCACGGCCCTGGGCGCCCCCTCTGTGCCTTCCACAGGGCACTCTGTCCGAGCTCATGCACCAGGTGCCCGCTCCGGGCTGGTATCCAGTACGATGGCAGGCCCAGGGCCTGCCCTCAGGAGCTTAGTGCCCACCCTGCCTACTGGACCAGGTGCTCCCCGAGGTCACAGCACACACGCCTGACCCAGAGCAGGGCCATCTCCTGGGGGAAGGCCCCTCAGCGCTCCCTCTCAGCTGCAGACCGCGGTCAGTGTCCCAGGCCGTGGACCCCACCAGCCTTGCTCGCCCCCCTCAGACCGCAGGCCCTCCCATCGGTCCTCTGCCAGCACCCGTCAAGTTTTCCGGTGCCCACGAACCCCCGGGCTCGCAGCCTTGGATTTCACAGGCCTGGGTTCTGCGTTTCCTGCCAGCTCCAGCTCCTCCTGCTGGTCTGGGGACCACGCTCAGGGGTGGAGGGCCAGGCTCCCTGCAGAACATCAGACAGATGCACCCGCCGCCCACGGACATGGGCTCGTTCACCCTAAAGATGACTCTAGAATAGGAACTTGGGGGTCGGGGTAACAGAGACAGACTAGGGGTAAATCTCCAAATCTCCTTCCCAGCACAAGGGTGTCTGCTCGCTGGTTTGAAATTGCTTCCAGGAGAAGCAAAGGCCCCTGGTGACAGCTCCGGCGGTGGCCCGTGGAGACACCCGCTCCTACCACGCGCCCTCCTGGGGGCTGGAAGCTCCTGCGGCTGGGGCAGAGCAGGGGCGCCCAGGGCTAAGGCGGCCTCCCTCCCAGATCCGGGGTCCCAGGAAAGAGCGAGGCGCGGCCCCCGCGGAGAGCCGGGACCCAGGACCCCTGAGGCAGCCGAGGCGCCCGGCAGGGGCACCTGTCCTGCACGCGTCCGCGACCGCGACGGCACCCCGCGGTGACACCCGCTCCTCCGCGCTGACCGGAGGCGGGCGGCCCGAGCCCGGCAGCCAGGCGGGCGCGAGCGCCACCTCGTGGTGCAGCGGCCACACCGCCCGCCCCAGGCTGAAAAACACCCGCTAACTTTATTCCTTCCTTTCTGAGGTTTAATCTGTGTGGTACCTATGTCTCCGAGGTGTAACCATCATCTCTGAAAGTCCAGATAAAAGAAAAAGACTCTGGGGGTTGCACTGACCATTAGTGCAAAAGTTGACTGAGCACCGGCTGTTGTCAGACGCAGAACCTGGTCTGTGGCTCAAGAGCTCAGTCCAAGGGAGACGCTTAGAAGGTGCTGCGAAGGGTGTCCACGGAGTTAAGTCCAGAGCCCATGGCAGCTCCGGGCCGGCCTACCTGAGCCCCCGGGGAGGCTGGCCCCAGGCTCTCAGGACCTCCCTAAGTACTTCGGCTTTTGCTCTCAGAGGCGGTCGTGGAAGGGGTGGAGCAAGGAGTGATGAGATGTGATGTGCATGTTTAAAGTATCATCCGGCTGCAGTGTGGGCTAGGATGACCCATGTCCAGGTTTGCGTGGGACCAGGGAGTTCCTGGGCATGGTGGGACATTTCGTCTACCTGCCAGCGAGGCTCTGTAGGTGACACTGCCAAGCCCGCAACAGTCACAAGCCCAGGTGGACACACAGCAGCCATGGGGTCAGCACCGCCCTGGGGCAGCCCCTCGGCCAGCAACCGGGACCTGCCCTCCCACCGTCGGCCTGTACCAGCACCTGCATTTTTATCAGGCAGCCAGCGTTTTAAGTATTTCCGAGGGGGCGGCTTTTGGGGGGATTCTCTACACAACTATATTGCCAGAAACAGAAACGCTGGTGGTTTTACAAAAGGCTTTGAGTCACTGCCCGTCAGGGAGGGCTGGGAGGAGCCAAGAGCGCACAAGACTGAGTTCCGAGGTCACAAACTCAGGGAAGAGTCACCGTACCTGTGGCAGCCCCATGCGTCAAGTGTGCATCCGGGTGCTGCGTGAGGCCGGAGGACGCTGGCTCACTGAGTCTCCTCACAGCGGGGAAACCGAGGCTGGGCGCCCCCCTTCCCCTCTGGGTGGCTGCGTCCCCAGTCTTTCCTCTGCTCTTTCCCTCTTTCGTTCCTGCCTCTCTCTTCCTCCTGCCGCCCTTTCTCCCTCCCATCTTCTTGGCCACATTCAGACCTACCTGTTCACCCTAAAAAGTGTGTGCAGCATTGCCAGGGCTCAGGGTCACAGAGGATCTGCCCCGCGTAGAGGGGTGGCCACTGTCCCCCACCCCACAAGAGCTCAGTTGCCAGTGGGGGCATCCTGAGAGCCAGGCTCACTCTGAGATTTCTCTCCCCGTCGGTCACACCGTCCCGGTTCACATCCGTGACTTACTGGTGCGAGTTCACAGTCAGGAAGGGGACCTCACAGGTACCCATTTTGCTGCGGGGCAGGGTCGTCTGCTCACGCCGCCGTCTCCAGGAGAAACTGGAATAAAGCAGAAAGCAGGCACTGCCTGGAACCCTGCTCGGAGCTCCAACTTCCCGCCGAGTTACGCCCTTGGAAAGCGGCGAGGACGAGGCAGGGAGCTCCGTGAACACATCTTGTTTGGAAAACGAGCTTGGAGTATCCCCAGCTCGGTTCCCAGCTAATGTAAAGCGGAGCACAGATTACTCATTTGGGGAGCGAGAGCAAGGAGTTTTATGTCTGAAATGTGGGAGCCAAAATTTCTAGACAGATACTTCGTGTTTTGGGGGGCAGAATGGAGAGAGGACCAGCCTGGGAATCGGAGGGTCTACATGTGCCTCCGGCTCTGCCACCAGCCAAGTGGATGGTCTGGGACAAGCGGACACTGTCTCTGTTTCCCATTTGTAACAGGAGGAGTGAGGTGGCCTCCAAAGTCCCTTCCAGCCTGCATGAGGCAGGATTCTGTGCCACAGAGGATGTTTTGACCTCGACATCTGGGGTTTGCATCGCCTGGGGTGCCTTATGAATAAGCACAGCATTAGGGTGCATTTTCTCCTTCCATCCATCCATTCTGCAGGCAAGCAAAACAAAAAAACCTCTCTCACCACCCACTTCTGCAGGGCTTTTAAACCACTGGAAAGTTGCACATTTTAGCAAATGAAAGCTCTCCCCAAGTGGCTGCGCAGCCACAGAAACTCGCAGGGACCCGCCCACGTGCAAAGGCATTTCCAGGAGATCCGGGCTTTCTCACCCAAACTAAATTGCCACGTCCTGCGTGTCTTCAGGGACCAAAGGCTGCTGTCTCCCCGTTTAATTCGCTGTAGGTCCCGCCGTACGCGTGCGAGGCTCTGCTCTCACTTTTCCTTTCCACTTAATCCCTGAAATGAATGTCTCGGTCATGCCGTGGCTGCCGTGAAATCGGTTAATTGGGCTGGGAGTGCAGAGGGCTATGTCCACTGTCCACACCCGCAGCAATTCCGTCCCATGGGCAATAAGGGATAAATTAGAATAAGAGTCGCATATAGGAGGTGGCCGGAAAGGGGACGGAAGGGGTAGAGATGGGATGAGACTTTTCTGAATGTGTCCTGTTATGCTGACTTAATTTTTGAACCATTTTAAATCCTCAAATGAAGTACCAATAGGAACAAATGAACCTAAGTAGATATAAAATAGACAACACGGCCCAAAAGAACAATGACTGGAGTAGCTTGGACGCAGTGCTTTGATGATCCCACCTCAGCGGGAATAGTCTCAGATTAGAAAGGGCTGCAGAGACATTTTTAATTTTGCCTCCCAGGTTTGTGGCTGATGGTGTCAAAAGAACAAAGAGCACCTGCGTTATAACAAAGGTGTTTTCTTCATATCAGACGAGGGGTCTGCGGCCCTCGCTTCCCCTCCGGGAGCAGCTCAGAGGACTCCGAAAGGAGAGTGGGCTTTGCGGAACAAAAGGAGGCAATCTTCAGGCAGCCCCTGACGGATGGCAGCCGTTCGGTCGTGTTGGGAAGCGGGGAAGCTTCCTCACTGGCGGTCCAGTGCGCCTGGCAGTCTCTGCCTGGCCCGCTCTCTCCTGGCTCATCCCGGGGCTTTCCGGGCTGAGTAGAGTCACTACAGATTTTCCCGTGTCAACCTAAACCGCATCCGCTCCTCCACTGTGCGATCTGAGTCTCCCATAAACAAGTCTCCTGTCGGTTACTGGGTGTGGTGATTCCCAAACGGTTTGTGCGCTTGAAGGCTAGAGCCAATGATAAACCTACAGGTGGTTGGGAACCCAGGTTCTCGCTGTTGGAGAAGAGACAGACACACAGCGTTGAGCAGACTGAAGACAAGTCCTGGAGTTTGCAATTCGATTTGAGGCGATCTCGTGATTTTGTTAAAAAGGTATGAAGGTTGCTTGGTATCTCCAAGCAACTTCCTGAAGGGCTAGGGCCTCAGATTTGGTAAAGAACAAACACATTTGTGCAGAGGACAAGAGAAAAATGGGTGGGCTCAGGAGGAGAGCTGGTAGAAAGACGCAGTGGGAGGTGGCAGGGAGTGGTAACTGGGGTTAGGCAAATGCTGGGCAGGTGTGGTTGGCACCAAAGATCCAACACTCAGTGGCGGCATCCACCCTCCATTTTATATTGTAAAATATCAGTGGGAGGCACTTATAGGAGTTATAAAGATCATAATTAACACACGGTCCCTCTTTCCAAAAATAAAAATAATAGTGTACTGGCTGAAGGCATAGGCTGTGGAGCCTGACTCCCTAAATTAGACCCTGGTTCCACTCTCACTGGTATGAGGCTGCTAAAGCTGGCACAATCAAGTACCGCAGACTGGGTAGCTTAACCAACAGAAACTTATTTTCTTAGTTCTGGAGCTAGAAGTTCCCAGATCAAGGTGCTGTCAGGGTTGGTTTCTGGTAGGGCCTCTTTGCTTGACTTGCAGACAGATGCCTTTTCCCCCTCCCCACGTGGCCTCCTCTCTGTGTGCACAGGACAGAGAGCTCTCGGGTGTCTCTTCCTCTTACAAGGACACCAGTCCTAGTGGATTAGGGCTCCACCCTCATGACCTCATTTAACCTTACTTACCTCCCTAAAGTTCCAACTTCCAGATACAGTCACGTTAGGGGGCTGGGGCTTCAACATACAAATTTTGAAGGCACACAATTCAGTCCATAACGCTGTGTGATCCAGGATAGTTAACTAACCTCTCTGCACCTTAGTTTGCTCATATGTAAGAGATCATAACAGCATCCATCTGAGAGGGCTGATGTAAGATTCGATGGTTGAGGCACATAAAGCATTCAGCACCCGGCATACAATAGACACGCAATAAACTGTTTATGACTTCATTCAATACTTAATTTGCGAATGTATCAACTACTTTGGTGAGAGTAGAATTAGGAGCACACATGTAGAATGCCTTTTTTAGACATTAAAAAATGCATATTTCAATTTGTTTTTGCAAAGCTGAAGGTGAATCTCACTGGCCCTCCAATATTTGGGCAACAGAAGAAGTTCAAGTGTTTATTGAAGGGATTTTTAACCTGAGCCTGAGGTGGGGCCCATTGTTATGTAAATGATGGCAGTTGGCTGAACCCACTGGAGGGGAATCATTCTCACACACTGCAGAGCACAGTGCCTCCTTCTGACTCGGGGCTCAGTCCCCAGCAGCGTTGTCCCACCAGAAGGCTCATAAACACAGTGCATGGCACTTGATTACTGCGCCAACCCAGGGCTGTTCTTCCTGAGAATGAGGACAGTGAAGGTGTCACCCTATACAGGTCACAGCTGCAGGCAGCAGCCCCGCACAGCTCACTGGGGGCCCACACTCACACTACCAAAGCCTCTGCTCTTCTCTCTGCAGGAATGACGTGCCAAGCTCGGAGCTCCTACATCACCAGTGAGATCCTGTGGGGTTACCGGTTCACCCCAGTCCTGACACTGGAAGACGGGTTCTACGAAGTCGATTACAACAGCTTCCACGAGACCTACGAGACCAGCACGCCCTCCCTCAGTGCCAAAGAGCTGGCCGAGCTGGCCAGCAGGGCAGAGCTGCCCCTCAGTTGGTCCATGTCCAGCAAACTCAACCAACATGCAGAACTGGAGACAGAAGAGGAAGAAAAGAACCTCGAGGAGCAAACAGAAAGGAATGGTGACGTGGCCAACCTCGAGGATGAGTCCAAAGTGTAGTCCCCTGGCCGGGTGCCCCTCCTCCTCAACCTGTCCCCTGGCTGGGCACCCCTCCTCCTCAACCTGTCCCCTGGCCAGGCACCTCTCTTCCTCAACCTGTCCCCTGGCCAGGCACCCTTCCTCCTGTCCCACCAACCTGTCCCCTGGCCAGGCACCCTTCCTCCTGTCCCACCAACCTGTCCCCTGGCTGGGCCACCCCTTCCCCTGTCCCACCAACCTGTCCCCTAACCAGGCCACCCCTTCCCCCATTCCCCAACCTCTCCTTGTCTCTCATCCTTGTGCTTTCTGTCTCTTACTTTGTTCGTCCTTTATTTATATTTTATTTTGGCATTACCAGAAAAATCTTCAAGGTGTAAAATATCTACCTGCCCTCTCTCACTCAGATTGACGAGGTAGACATGGATTTGGTTAAGGTGTGAGGTGCCCTCATTGGTGGCCCAAGCCTGTCTCCTCCCTAAATACCACACGCCCAGCTCCTAGAGATCTAAGCTACTTACCTGCATGTGCTATACAAGCCAGATCACTCAAAAGAGTGTGTCAAAGATGTGGCCTGGGATGCATGGTAGGTCTCCAGTGCCTATTCACCCCTGCAGTGAGACAGAGCATAGCCCTCACTTTCACAGATCCCAACACAGTTCATCTCCAGGGCCAGGTGTTTGCCCCGTGTGGGCCTTGCAGGTGTAGGACCCAGGTGACGTAAAGACGAGACACTGTACATATATATATGCCTTATGTAATTATTTTCTTTTGCAGTTAGTAATAAAACCCAGCATGTACAAAAGTACTGTAGAACACAACTTCTAAATAATGTACATAGATATATAATTACTGTAGGTTTAGATATATACGTTTAGAAATAAGATGTAAAAAAAGAAAAAAAAAGATTCTCAATGTACAGTAGGTATTTCTGTTCCAATGTCTTTGTTTTCTGAATTTCTTTGGTCCCATTGACTGCTGGCCCTTTAGTGCATGGCCTTTGTTCTGTGTCCCAGACTGGCAGCCTGTTTGGGTACCTCACTGTTCCCTCGCTGATCCTTTTTATTGAATCTAACAAGCCATAGGTCTGGGGGAAGTTGGGAGGTCTAGTAGATGGCAAAACCCACCACCAATATACTGATATACTGTGAAATGTTTACAAACTGAGGTCTCTTTTTTAAGATAACAAGGGCCTCACTGACTAGCCTGGGGAAGAATTCCAGGAGGACATTCTCTGGCATGTCACCAATGACGTGTTTATGTTTTTCACATGAGTTTGCTCACCCTTCTTAGTACAATAGTTTGGAAAACATCTACAAAACCACTGATTCTCCAGTTGTTCCATTCTGTAATCGTGAGGAACTACAGACTATTGCAATGAGACATGGCAAGTGAGCAGAAGATGGTTGGGTCTAAAGCCATGAACTTCATGAAGGCTCGTAGTATCTTTGACCTCACACACTGACTTTATCTGGCACTCTTCCTGACCCAGGGGCTTATCCATCGACTTCTTGCATTGTTATTTATTCCTGTTCTTTTATTATTATGAAATGACCAGAATTCAGAGTTCAATGATTACACCAACAATCTTGGTAACTAAGAAATCTCTTAAGAGTATGCCACAGCTTAGAAATAAAATCCAAAGTGTCTCTCAATCAAAAGAAAACAAAAAACTTCAGCCTTAATTTACCTTAATCTGCAAAGAATGTAGAAAGAGAGAGCGAAAGAAAGAGAGCAAAGAAGGAAGGAAAGAAGGGAGAGAGGGACAGGAGAGAGGTATTTTGTACTGAAAACCTAAATTTCAATATAAAAATTTTTTCAAGTAAAAAAATGGAAGAGATTCTTGGACAAAATGTCAAGGGCAGGTGGAGATTTTGCACTGTAATAGGTCTTTCACATTAATTTTACAATTTTCAACTGTTCCCTAACGCAGTCACCCATCATAAGTATCCACTGGCTGGATTCAAGTTCATTTTCAGCTGCTGCAGCTGTGCTGTTTGAGGCTTTGCACCATGGAGGTCAAAGAGCTCAAACCAGCTGTCCCTCCCTGTTGACCTTGCTTTTCCTGACCAGATCGCACAGGCCTTCGCAGTCGTTTGGGGACGTCTACTAAAAAGCGTGTTGCGGAGATAAGGGACGGGGCTCCTCAGTCTAACATGGAAGTCTCTCTTCTCCCACTTCCAAGACTTTGCATCAGGACAACTGCTTCTTGGCACTGACTTTATGGAAAACAAAACTGTTGGCATAGCCCTTTCTTGTTTGCCAACATTTCACTCTTTGCATTGAATATCTTGAATCATTTATTCATCCCACACTCTACAGAGGAGGCTGCAGTCAAAGAGGAGGAGGGAGCCCCATACACTTCCTGCCAGGCCGCGGGGAGGGACTGTGACCTTACCTCCATGGAGCCTTATAAAGGGCGCTCTTGACTTGAGGGCGCTAACCCTGCGTATCACCAGAGTTGCAAGTCTTGGCATGGTAGCACAAAGCAAAATCAAGCAGGGGTTGCAAAAAGTCTGCTGACTTAGCTCCTGCAGACTCACTGGACCTTTTTAAATCGGTTACTAAGGCTTAACTACAACACACACCCTGGTGTCTGGTTGGAACAGCAGCTCGGGGCCCTTTAGCACAACTGAACAAAGAGCCTGGACAACCCTTTGGTCACGCACACGTCAGTTCTGTATCTGGGACAGGGCACCTGGGGGTGAGGCCCTCCCTATACCCGCTGTCTTTGGTGTCAATGTAGTTGGAGACAGAGCATGAACCAAATCTCGTTTTTGTAATGTGAGCCCCTGAATCTTTCAATAAGGATGTTCCAGGAGAACCTTTTACTAGAATGTCCCGCTCAAACATGTCTATTTTTCTACAGTTATTGATAACACAGTTTAACAGTGTATTTTGTGTCAACTGTTAAACTTTGGAACTGAAAGCAGCTCATTAAGACTGAATTTTCTAAGCAGCAAGCACTAAATGGTGTTTTTCATTAAGACAGTTCAACAAAGATGCCCCCACAATTCCCAGTCCCCATATTCCACATCCAGGCCTGTTCACTCAGCCACCTGGTTAGCAAACCCAGTGCTATGAAAATAAATAAGCCCATTTTAATGCAAAAGTGCCCATAACACCTAAGAATCACTCTCAACTTGGTATTTTGGCCTGTTTGGTTGGCGTTTGGAGTCCCTTTTCCATAAAACCATGGTGGCATCCATCAGCTAGATAAGCACTCGGAACTAAAGGCTACAGTTGGCTACAGCTGACCCCAATCTGGAGAAAAGCGCAGACTCAGCTCAAAGCAGGACCCCAGGGACGGCTGAGACCCTCAGATTCTCACTTCTACCCACTGCAACATGCTTTCCAGACGATAAAGCGCCTATCCATTTACAGTCCACTTTATGTAATTAATAGAATTTTTTGTCTTTGGCTGTCCCCTGGCCGATTCACATTTGCAGTCATGTCGGGTCATTGCCTTGCTATTCCTTGGAAATGTGGCATTCCAGCCCCGTGTCCAGAGAAGGAGCTCTCTGTGCCCCACCACTTCCTCCACCTGTCCCTCTTCTGCTCTTTCCCTTGTCCTCCAGTTCCACTCACTTAGTTCAGGAACTTAGAAACATCCCCAAACAGAAACCCAGCTACTGTCTAAAAATGTCACCCTGTTTCCTAAGCACAATTTTCTCTTCCAGGTTTAACCACGCTAGGGCTCTAAAATGTCTATTTTTCATTACATTCTCATTTTAAAAGTATTTATGACTTAATAGAAAGCCTAGATTTTGAAGTCTCCACCTCAATGTCTTTATATTTTTTTCCCTCCCTACATTTTCTTACAGTTCAGGTTTCTTAACTTTTCCCCCTTTGCTTTTTTTATTTAGGTTTAAGTAGGTATCTTAGGGATGTTCAGAAACTTGTTTATAAAAGTGGGAGTTGGTAGACAGAGAAAAAGACTATAAAAATGCTGTCAGGAAACTATACTTGAACTCGCCGAAAGAATGTGAAACTGCTGCTTAGCTGAGTGATTCAAGATTTTTCAGACATTTTAAATTCTCGTAGTCCTTTCCAAGACCACTTTCAGTCTTTCTGTCCTTGACCTGGGTGATACTCAGTGAGACTCAGAACAGTCAAAAGGGAAGTTGAAAATGAAATGTTCTACAAATATGATAAATATTACCTTCTATAAGTTCCTTCCAGTGGATGGCTGTCAAATCAAAAAACAAAGGCAGCATAGACATAATAGATGACTCACTAATAATAATATTAGCTTGTTTCTCAACTTTATGGCCAACCTATATTTAAGGAAATGTTACCCTTTAATTGCAAATGGAGTAAAACACACCTCTCCCTACTATTTCCACCTTGATGTGTTGGAAAGCTTGGGATGCAGCGCGTCATCTAGAAGTTGAAACTCACAGTATGTGCAGTAACAACAAAGCATCATGATGCCCTACTGTGTGTGGTATCTGAAGCACTCACAGCACTTGCACAAATTATTTCATTTAATTCTAATTCATTAGGAGAGCTTGAGTATTATAATTTACATTTTATAAACGGAAAACTAGGATTTGGGCAAATCAGGTCACGTCCCCACGGTTGCAAGGCCTGTAAATCATGGGCCCTGGTCTCCATCCAGGTGCCGAGGCTTATGCCCTGGGCTCTTTTTACTACAAAAAGGGGCGGCAAACCAAATCTGCGCACAGCTTTGGGCAGCCGCCTGCTTTTGGGAACCTTGCGAGCTAGGGATGATTTTACAGTTTTAAATTGTTGGGGGGGGGGGGGGACAAAAGAATATTTTGTGACATGTGAAAATCATATGAAATCCTAATTTCAGTGTCCACAAATAAAGTTTTATTGGAACTAAGGGCACACTACTCTTCTTGCTTACGCACGGCACTAGTAGAGTTGAGACAGTACAGCCAGAGGGCGAAAATATTTACTATCTGGACCTTTACAGGGAAAGTTTGCTGACCCCTGTACTGTACTACTAAATGCTATTAGTACCATTAAGCACTAGTAGTTATTAACTATTATGCTCTAGTATTAAGAGATTACTGGACAACTTAGAACAATGATGTTCTTTTTCCATATAAATCTATTAGTAACTCATAGGTCTGCTCAAAGAAAAATAACACATTTTTTGTTAAGAGGTACACAGCTTCACAGGACTTTGAGAGCCCAGCCATATGTCAGGTCTCAGAGAAAGACTTCTTCCTTTTCACAACCTCCCCCAGGGTGGCAAATAGAGGAAACAGCCACCAGGGCTCAGCAGCCAACTCAGAAATGACATGTTGAAGTTACTCATCACGAAGCAAGAAAGAAACAGAAGTTCCCAGGCCAGGACTGAGCTAGAGCCTCGCTGGCCCCACAGGCATTTAACTATGTAGTTGGGCCCAACCCTCTGCTCAGGGGGGCGCATCCCCCAGCTCCCCTCCCCACAGGCCTGCTCTCTCTGCTCTCTGGCGGGAGGGTACACACACTGTTGAGCCGCCGCTGTGTCTCTCTCTGGTTTCCTCCAGCCTGTAGGTGATCACATGGTAAGATGAACCTCGAGCTACTGTTGGGGTTACTCGTACTAGCTCTGGCTCCCTTTGGTAGCTCAGCAGAAAGCGTAACATGCAAACAGAGAATTACCTGCTTCTCTTTGGAAAACCAGCAGGTGCTCTGAAAGGCGGAAGGAGGAACGCCAGTGAGAGGGTTATTACTGGGTTGGCTGCTGCTTTCTAAGTCTGAAGCAGAACAGGTTGGTAATTACAGAATATCGGATGGAAGAAACCCGGACAGCAGGGTTTTGAGATAAGTCAAGATTAGATGGCATTCTTTAGTATCATGAAGCTGAACTTCTCATGATCTAAGCAGCATCTCCAAAGCCAGCCAAGTCAACCGAGCAAAGCGTTCTACCTCTTCAGACCTACTGAAAAGTACACCAAGTTCCCCTGAGTGCTTTCCTAGAAATTATGGGAGAGAAAAATGTTAATAAATCATTAAGATGTTGTATTGCCAACAGATAAATGAAAGAAATTGAGATGGACTTGGTCCTGGGTCAGAAACTAACTAGGTAACGTTCTCAAGGCACATGAAGTTCGCCAGTGCAGGGAGCAAGTGCACATTTGAATTTCTGTTCTCAGGGATCCAAGCAGCCAATTAAAATGAGACAGGGACAAAACGCCACTCAGAAACCCCCGAGAGCTGGCTGATGCCCCATATTTTACTCTTCTCCATCTACATTTGCCTGCCTGAGTGCTGGCCCCAAACACTGCAGGCGATGTCCTAGGCAGGTTACACGGAAGATTCTAAGAAACAGTGGCATCTTCCTCTGCTCTCAGCAGGCTTACAGCCCCCGGCTGCCAGCTATCACCATGTGCAGCTCTGTGCTGAGGGCCCAAGCCACACAAAAGCCCTGTGAGCAAACAATGACTCCCACTCTACCGATGAAGGACCTGAGGCATAACGAGGGAAGATAACTCACTCCAGTGTTAGAAATAAGAAAACCTAATTAAGAGGATGTGACAACTGTTCCAAAACTTCCAGATGGCAGGTCAGTTCCGTATAAGCAATCACGAAGGGTTTCCTGGAGAAGGAAGGGACACTTGTCCTGACGTTCCTCAAGACTGGGTGGGATGTAGGAGATGGAGATCCAAAGGGAGGGCCTTCCTTTCCATTTGAGGGGCCAGCATGGGAGAGGGTCCAAGACAGACGTGCACAAAGTGAGTCTGGGGGGAGAGCCGAGGCCAGCCAGGATGGGGTGGGATGGCTTATCGTAGAATTTGATAAAATGTGCATTTTGAAAACTGGTGTTAACTGTAGGAGACTTGGGACTCCAAGCTAAGGAACACCAGCCAAGGAAGGAGCGGCACAGCAGCGTTTATTAGCAAACCCACACTCGTGCTTAAAATGTTCTCAGGTCTTTAGGACTGAATTTAAAAAAAAAAAAAAAAGTATAACTTTCAGTGGAAAGAAAGCAAAATCTCCTTGACAAAAATGGCAAGTGCATTGAAATGATTCAGTGAATCTGAAAAACGGTGGAATTTCAACACCTTTAGCGGTAAACTTCATGTCCAGCAAGATCATAAAACGGGGGTTCTACAGAGACTTACAGATATTAAGCAACACAGTGCGCAAAACAAAGTACCAGCCGAGTAAACGCAACGCTCCCGTAGAGATGAACAGAAAAGAAAATAGGCAGGGCGCATTGCACAAGCTCCTCCCAAGGCCCCTGACTCTCCTTGGTGCCGAGTAGCTAAGGTTTGCTTCTGAGGTCAGCGCTGCCAACTTTCCCGCCGTGCTTTTCGAAAAGGAAAACCAGGTAGGGCTCAAGTACGGGTTTGGCTCCTGGCCCACTTTTCGGTCCTTTTGTAACTCCCTTTGCTCAGCCCCACATACATCTGTGCACGGACAAGACAAAAGCATGCTAAATGCGGAAGCACAAACTACGTTTGAGAAATCACTACAATGCCAAATTTTTTTAGAATAAAACCTATATCTTTAAGAACTTGCTGTGTTAGGGAAACTGTTTACATATTGAGGTGTTCCTCCTTTTTTCTGACTGGAACAATAAAAAAATTGACATGGCTTTGGTTTCTTGTGTGTGTGTGTTCAAAGAAAGCCGCCTTTTCTACAGGTGGGAACATGAATTCTTTTTGACGTGCTGTATCCTACCACAGGGCCACTCAGGATGTCAAACCTCCCACACATAGTTCAAGGATAGTATCTCACTAGTTTTTGTCCCCAGAACTTTCATAATGCTTGGTGCTTAGTTGATGCTCAGTGCTTATTTGTTAGATGGGTGGATGGATGAGTGGATAGAGGGTGGATGGATGGATAGATGGATGGATGAGTGAATGAGTGGCTGATGGATGGATGGATGGATGGATGGATGGATGGATGGATGGATGGATAAATGGATGGATGATGGATGGATGGATGAATGAATAGATGATGGATGGTGGATGGATGATGGACAGATGATGGATGGATGGATGGATGGATGGATGGATGGATGGATGGATGATGGATGGATGATGGATGGATGGATGGATGGATGGATGGATGGATGGATGGATGGATGGATGGATATGTGGGTGGGTAGATGGATGGTAGATGGCTGATGGGTGGCTGATGGATGGATGGATTGGTGGATGGATGATGGATGGGTGCATGACAGATGCATGGATGAATGGATGAGTGGATAGATGGGTAGCTGTGTGGGCAGGTGGGTGGGGGGAATGGAATAGAAAGAGTAGGACATTCATAGTTTGCCATTCAGGTAATGAAGGAGCCAAAGACATTCCTATTATCACTTTCTCAGCTGCATTGTATTTTGAAAATCTGTCTTTGCCAGCTGAGATGATCTGGTGCTTCCTTCCATCTATGGTAGAATGGTTTATTCTACCAAATCACATCATCTGACATTCTGACAATATATGCTCCACTACTCACATCTGGATATATTCTTATGTGTGAGTTCTGTGGAATTCATCAGTTTACATTTTTTAAAGAAATCCTCTTGTCTGGTCATTGCTCAGTCACCTAAGGTCAGTATGTACAGTGCTTGGGCAGGGCCTATGAGGAGGGATGGACATCATAGCCAATGGGACTCACATCTTGACACACCCTTGTGAGTACTGGAGTATTAATACTGAGCAGAGAATTAGCCACAGGAGTGCAGACTGCCCATGGGCTCACCACACACAGAATAAGGGCAAGGTCATTGTGTAGGTTATACCATGTCCCCCAAAATGGAATGTTGAGGTATTAACCCATGCTACCTATGAATGTGGAAATCGGGTCCCTGCCAATGGAATTAGGATGTGCATTACGATGAGGTCAGATGGGAGTAGGGGGCTCTTAGTCCAATGTGACTGGTGTCCTTATAAGAAGAGAGGAGGAACAGAGACAAGGACACACACAGAGGAACCCCAAGAGATGACACACACATAGAGGGGGGGAGACAGCTGGAGAGATGGAGGCAGAGATCAGACTAATGCAGCTGCAAGTCGAGGGATGCCAAGGACTGCTGGCGAGCAGCAGCAAGACGCTGGGGCAGAGAGCACGGCCCTGCGCACACCTGGCTTTCAGACCTCTTGTCTCCAATGCTGAGAGAATACACTTTTAACACATGCGAGCACACGGGTGCCCACGTGGATGTTAAAAGAAAGTTTAGGTACCGTTAAAGGTAGACCAAATTTGAAATAGGGGTTATCTGGGGGCGGGGGCTGGACAGGGAAGAGAAAGGGTCATGGGAGGGTATTGGGGAGCTTCGCCAGCATCTGTGTTGTTTTGCTTCTTAAAGAAGCAAGAAGCGTAACAAAGTGTTAGAACTCAGTAAGGCCGAGTGGCACATGCGCTGTTTGTTGGGAATGTCTGTATACTTAAACAGTTGGTATTTTAAGAAAAGCACTCAAAGGTATGCGTCCTGAGCCAACGTGTCCCGCTTCCTCTCTCAGCCCCCCACCCCATGTCTCACACCTTGGCCTTGACACTGCTGCCCCGGAGAGTCAGGAAAAAGAATGAACTGAGAGCACCAAGCGGGCTTCCGCCCAGCAGAAGATAATACCAACCATCTTCCCACCTCTTTCTGAAATGACCACTAGGTGGGACACGAGCTCGCGAGATGCTGAGTGAGCACAAGGCATACGGGATTCTCCAAGCTGGTGGGCGGCTCCCTGGTGGGCAGGGGTCTGGAAGTAGCACCTCTGTGAACTCCTGCTCATGACCTTTATCTGGGGGGCAACAAGTGACATGTGTCTAATTTACACAGATTCTAAGTGGAATTTTCTTTGGTCCATAATTGGTGTGTGTGTTTTTTCTGGCTAACTATGGTTGGGAGAAAAGAGAGAAAAATGGAAAACAGGATTTATTTGGCGTCCAAAATATGCCGGGAAGCAAACTACAGCTTTACAGCCTGTAACCCCCATCCTTCAAGAAAGGGTATCATTCCACAGTCACGACGAGGAAGCCCACGCTCAGAGGTGTTAGGGGCCTCACCCAACACCACAGTGGGCAGCAGACAAAAGGTTTGAAGCCACCTCTCTCTGCCAAGGCCTACTCTCCTCTACCATGCTCCCTCCCCAGAAAGCCTGGGGGGGGGGGGCAGAATTGGTTTGCTGGGGCTGCCATAACAAAGTACCACACGCTGGGGTGCTTAAACAACAGAAACTTATTTTCACCCAGCCTGGAGGCCAAAAGTCAGAAGTCAGGGTGTCACAGGGCTGGTTTTATCCTGAGGCCTCTCTCCTGGGCCAGCAGATCTCCCACTTCTCCCTGTGTCCTCAGCTCCTCTCCTTACAAGGAGACAGTCGTCCTGGATTAGGGCCCACACTAATAACCACGTTGAATCCTAAAATCCTGTCTCAAATACAGTCACATTCTGAGGGTTAGGACCTTAACACATGAATCTTGGGAGAACACAATTCAGCCATAACAGAGGAATTACAAGCTGTGAAGGAGCCAGGTCAGGGCTTTAGGGAGTCTGTGCAGTCACAGATGAGGACATGACCTTGTCCAGCCACTAAACGGAAAGAACCATCCTCTCTAGAAAAACCAGAATTGACTGGTACCAGAGGTGATTCGTCAGTAAGCTATTTTTTCTTTTATAATCCTTTGAAAATAATTATGATAAGGAATCTAGGCAGATCATGGGGCATATTTTAATACCCCCCCAAACTCCCCCATAAAAAAACACCAAGCAACTAGTGTATCAAAATCAAAGGCTGTGGAACTTTTGAAACAGAGTGAGTGACATGGTTTCCCAGTGACTCTCACAGACCAAGCTTGGGGCGCCAATCACCAACAGCTACAGACCTATGTGTCTGAGGATCTGTGCAGAGGGAAGAGAAGGATTCCACAAGTCCAGAAAACAACATTCTGACCTATATTCACTGAAAACTCAGAGGTCCAGTCTGAGAATGGAAGGATCAACTCCCGGGCGAGTACAGGGGACCATGATGCAGCGTTCTGACCGCGATGGGGCAGCAGTCCCCAGAAAGCACACAGGGGGTGGCTCAGCTGGTTGAGCATCACCCTGTGCACCAAGAGGTCACCGGTTCGATTCCTGGTCAGAGCACATGCCTGAGTTGTGGGTTCAATAGCCAGGGGGCAGGGTGACCAGGAGGCAGCCAATCGATGTTTCTCTCTCTCGTCAATGCTTTTCTCTCCCTCCCTCTCTTTAAAACCAATTTTCAAAAAATTTTAAATATAGCTGAGCATATTCTTTTTTTTATTTTAATATATCTTTATTGGTTTCAGAGAGAGGGAAAGGGGGAGAGAAAGAGATAGAAACATCAATGATGAGAGAGTCGTCACTGATCAGCTGCCTCCTCACACTCCTAACTGGGGATCAAGCCTGCAACCCAGGCATGTGCCCTGACTGGGAATCAAACTGCGATCTCCCAGATCCCAGGCTGATGCTCAACCGTTGAGTCATGCCTGGCCAGGCGAGCATATTCTTAAAAACAGAATAATAATAATGTTACCTTTCACAACCAGATTGTGCAGAGAAAAGACACGGAGCAGGAAAACCGTGGCGGGAAGAGGGTCAGAATGTCAGATCTCAGAAAACGTAAGGCAATATTTTTTTATCACTTTGCAAAAGCAGCAGAAGAGGGAGTGTTCGAGCCATGAAACCAGAAAACCTATCTTGACTTATCTCTGCCTCTTATAAATACAGAAAAACTTACTTTACTTGAAAGAGAGCAACAGAAAAGGATCACTGCCAATTCTAACACAAGATAATTACAAGGGAAACGAGAATCGGAACATAGTGTTGTCCTTACAGACAGGGAGAGCAGAACAGAAAGACATGCTACGCAATGCAGATGAACATGGAACCTCGTATTTGAAGGAGGCGAGAGGGATAAAGAAAATGACAGGCATGCCCTGGTCAGCGTGGCTTGGTTGGTTGGGCGCCATCTCATGCACCAGGAGGTTGCCGTTTCAACTGAGTTTGATTCTGGTTCAAGGGCACATGCCCAGGTTGTTGGCTTGATCCCCAGTAGGAGGCATGCAGGAGGCAGCTGATCGATACTGCACTCTCACATGGACGTTTCTCCCTCTCTCTCTCCCCTTCCTTTCTCTCTAAAAATCAATAAACTATTCTTTGAAAAAGAAGGAAGAAAAAGCTCTAGCCAGTTTGGCTCAGTGTTTAGAGCGTCAGCCCGCAGACTGAAGGGTCCCAGGTTCAACTCCAGCCAAGGGCACGTACCTCAACTGCAGGCTCGATCCCCAGCCACGAAGTGTGGGAGGCAACCAATGGATGTGTCTCTCTCACATCGATGTTCCTCTCTCTCTCTCCCTCCCACTCTCTATGAAAAGCAATGGGAAAAATGTCCTCAGGTGAGGATTAAAAATATAAAGGAAGAAAGAAAATGATAGATGTTATTAAAGTGTACTTTAAATCACAATTAGAAACATTCAGAAAGATAAGACCTGAAAGGACAGATGACAGAACTCAGAACAGAATTAGAAATCCAAGCGGAAATTTTCAGAAATAAAAACTAAGTTAGAAGGGACATCAGAACCAACAAACAAAACAAATAATGGCTTAAAAGGACAAAAGGTAAAAGAGGGGATTTGACAAAATCAAAAAGAAATGAAGAGGTTTCCCTTCTGGCTAGGATATAAAAGATCACAAAAGACCACCACTATAGCATGGTGATGTCAACACACTGAATAAGCTTTAAATTGTACTCTTATTTAAAGCCATCAGCGAGTGGCCTACAGACAGCTACCATCTTGCTGTGTCCTCACATGGCAGAGAGCGAGCTCTGGCCCCTTCATCCACTTATAAGGACACTAATCCCATGATGGGGGCCCCACCCTCCCAGACCTCATCTAAACCTAGTTACTTCCCACCCGGCCGGGCGTGGCTCAGCAGTTGAACATTGACCTAGGATCCAGGAGATCACGGTTCGATTGCCAGTCAGGGCACATGCCCAGGTTGCGGGCTCCATCCCCAGTCAGTGGCGTGCAGGGGGCAGCCGATCAATGACTCTCTCATCATAGATGTTTCTATCTCTCTCTCTCCCTCTCCATTCCTCTCTCTGAAATCAATAGATATATTTAAAATAAATAAGTAAATAAACCTAGTTACTTCCCAAAGGCCCCACCTCCAAATACTATCACATTAGGAATTAGACCTTCAACATATGAATCTGGAGGAGACACAAACATTCAGTCCACAGCAGACAGAAAAAAGAATTTTTTAAAAAATGAACAGGGCCTCAGAGACCTGAGGGACACTATCAAGTGTACCAACATGCACATAATGGAATAGGACATAAATGCCATAAATGCACATAAATGCCATAGGACATTTGCACCTACTGCTCCTTGGCCTGAGTCGGTCCTCCTTTACCTATCAGGAGGGCTCACTGCCTTTCCTCTTCCAGGTCTCTGCTCAAATATGACTTCAACACTGGCCTTTCCATATAAAACAGGAACTCCCTACCCTCCTCACCCCCCACAGGCACTCAGTCCTCCTACCCCACTTTGTCTGTCTCCATGGCTGCCATCTGTCTGATATTCTGTATATCTACTTGTCTATTTGGTTGTGGTCTCTCCCTCTACTGGAGGCAAGTTCCAGGAAGGCTAAGAGTTTGCTGTTTCGTTCACTGTCGCACTACCAGCTCCCACACAGTCCTGGCACCCCAAGAGATGCTGAACAAGTATTTTGTGAGTGAATGAACTCCATCAGCCATAAAAATGTCTATATGCTTTGATCCAGTCAACTCACTCCTGGGAATTTAAGCAAATAATTCAAGGGAAGAGAAAAGTTACATGAATGCAAATGTTTGTTACCAGAGAGTCGGGTATTTCAAACTTCATTTACCAAGGGCATAGGGAAGGCTAGCAGTGAAAAATCAGCATATGGAGTTGAGTCATTAGGAAAGGTTCCTCAGAAGAGAGGTTTGAATAGAATCTTGATGGAAGTGGTAGGTTTGGTTTAGCAGAAGACAGATTCTGGCCAAAGACCCAGAGGTAGGACTGGGTCCTGGAGGGTGAAACCCAAGGTCACAGGTCAGTCATCTACATAAAGGATCCCAGGGGAGTGGAGTTTGAGGACCAGAGTGAAGTGGGTGGGTGAGGAGTCTGGGAGATCACAGAACACGCCCAAAATTCAGCATAAACATGACGGAGCACTTCTCTCAATAAATATGAGAGGACCCAAGGTATTGTAAATGTGAAGTTCCCATCTTACAAAAACTGTTTTAAAATACCTGCAAATGTGTAAAATAGTGCTATTTGCTCTTGCAGATCAGGGAAGTCATCCTGCAGCTCATGGCAGAGCCTGTCAAACATCCGCCCACCTGTGTTTCTGATCCAGAACCCGCCATCAGCAGGGAGGGCCCCTCCAGCTGGAGATGCCTCCAGGCCTACTGAGGATCCCTGTCAGATCATCTGGGGGTTGTCATCGTGTTTGCAACTCAGTCAGAAAAGTCTTAAGAGTAATTTCAACAGGAAAAATGAAAAGTCACTCCTCTAGATGAGAAAGGGCCTTAGACATCATTCAAAGCCTGGGTTCCTGCAAGAATGTTGGAGTGTTGGGGGGGGGGGGGGCATTAATCAGAGAGACCCACTCAGGACAGGACAGATGTGGCAGCCTGGGAAATTCTGAGCTAAGATACACAGGACAACCACCTGATGCCAAGCAGTGACTAGGAATATTCAGAGTCCACTAGAATAAGCCTTGTTCTTTTGTATTGGCTGCCTTTGCAGATGCTATTCCCCTTGCCTTAAACACTTTTCCTCTCCTCCTCATCTATCAAGCCCACTTTGCCGAAATGACCAGCTCAAATACAACCATAAAGCAGAGCTGGAGTCCTGTAGGCAAAGTAAATAGCTTTGGCCCCCTAGCATGTTACTGTGCTCATGGGTGTGACTGGAAAGACTGGACTGGGAAAGAGCCTGAATTTGGGGGTCAGGTGATCCAGATTCGAATCCCAACTCTGCCACTTACCAGCTGTGTGACCCAGGATAATTCACAGCCTCTTGAGTCCCAGAGTCTTCTAACTCATAGGCTTACTGTATGTGACAAAAAAAAAAAAAAGCCTAACTGGAGTCACTTGGCTGGTGGGAGCTGCGCACACTGCTCTGCAACAGCTGAAGGGCCTGTTCTCTCTCCCGTTCTACACTGTGAGCCCCAATGGGCAGGATGCCCCGTTTTCCGCAGGGCTCTGGAGGAGGGGGAGGGGAGGGAGGGGTCTGTCCGTTCAAGCAGGGCTGGCGGGCACCCTGAGCAGGCTCCCCTGTGAATTCACTCATAAGTCACAACTGTGACTTCTCAGACACAGGAATGAGGCCAGCAGCAGCCTGCCACCTTCTGCCAGGAAGGAGAGAAATGTCTGCAACCGTGAGTCAGTGTAGGGCTTTCACTGCAGATCCGCGCGGGGGAGCCCGGGGGTGGGGGACTCGGGTGGGAGGAGGGGGTTGTCCCGAGGTCCGATCTGTGTTGCCCAGGGGACCAAAAGTAAAAAGCAAGTCAGGACGGGGCTTCGGCACCGCGGGCCGGGGAAGATGGACTCTGCACGGATCTTGCAGGAGGGGTCCCTCCGGGGGCCAGAGCCGGCCTCGGCACCACGACGGGGGCAGCGCGGGGAGCGGCCCCTCGCGCGGCCTGGCTCGCCCGCAGCACCTCTGGAGCCCTGGGGGGCTCTCGGGAACGTCCCACTCCGGAAAGTTGCCCTGCTGAAGACCAAGGGGCAGAGTCCTGCGGGGGACAGAATTCAGAACGTCCAAAGCGCCGGCCACCCGAGGCCCAGCAGCACATACCGCGACTACGTCCCAGATGGCGAGACGCCCAGAGCCGCCCCCCTCAAGGGCGCGTGAGGACACGTCCGCGCCGCCAGCAGCCCCGCCTCGGGGCGTGGCCCGGGAGCGCCGGCCAATCGGCGCCGCGAACGCTTGGTCACGTGGCCACGAGCAGCGGACAGAATCTTCCGCCTTCCGCCTTGCAGCACCGCCCAACGCCAACGTCCGCGGGCACCGCTCCGCGAGGGTCTTCTCGCGAGAGCAGCCCAAACAGCGTGTCTTCCCTGCGGTCCGGCACCGCCGCGAGCGGCGTCCTGGGAGAGAGGCTGCGAGATGCGGCGGCGGCGCGGAGTGCGGGAGGCGGCGGGGCAGGAACCAGGGCGGCGGGCGCCGCAGCCCGCTCGCCCCCTCCCCGCCAGGACCCCCGGCTCCGCGGGCCGGCGCGCGCCCCGGGTTCATCTCGTCGCGTCCAGCCCGACCTGGGGCCCCAGGCCCTGGACGCGCATTTGCCGGGCGGGGTTAGCGGGCGGCAGCGGGGGCTTTGGATCCCGTGATTTTACGGCTCTTCTGTGCCTTTGTCACCGCTCGGCCACGACACCTGCTCAAGACCTTGCGCGGGCGCGCGTTCCAGCGGGAAACTCGCTGTGGGCCTCATCACCCCGCGTCGTGTCCCTGCGAGGCTCCCGCTCGGCCCCAGGTTGCGGGCCCCGCGACCAGCCTGCAGCGCGGCCCCGCCCGCGGCCGCCGTCCCCGTTTTAGAGATGACACAGGCGCGGATGGGTTTGAGAACTTGCCAGAGGGGGCGCAGCGCCGGTCTCTGCGTCTCCACCGCGTGGCTTCTGCAACCAGAGCACCGCCGGCGCTGGAGGCGGCGCCAGACCCACCGTCGGGCTGTAGGACGCGGGCTGTCACCAGGGCCTGGAGCGGAGCCCCTGGCCTTGGAGCCCGGGGCCTTGCTCCAGCTGCAGTGTGAGTGCGCGGGCTATGAAGGGGCCAGGCCAGGAGTGGAAAGTGGGCTCCCTGGATGCGCTTCTCCCAGGGAGGCCCTGCGGGGATGTTAGCATTGTCCCAACTCGCCCTGGCCGGCTGGGCGCAGTGGTTAGGGCGTCGGCCCTTGCACTGAAACAGGGTTGATTCTGGCCAAGGGCACTGCCTCGGCTGCAGGCTCCGGCCCCAACCCCAGCCCCGGGAGTGCCCGGCAACCAAGCATCGATGTCTCTCTCACACCGTGTTTCTCTCTTCCACTCTCTCTCTCTCTCTTTCTTCCTCCCTCCCTGAAAAGCAAAAAAAAAAAAATTGTCCCAACTTATATTCACTCATGTCACATGAACATACACCTCAGGCCCAATAGGATACCTTGGTAGAACCAAACCAATCCTGTCAGCCACCTACAGGTGAGTCAGAGGCCTTCCTACCATTTGAACGACCATAGAAATGCCACCAACAGCAGTTCTCTGAGACTAATAATCATCTCTAGGTTCATTAATAGATGAAATGTACTAACCCCTGGATTCTGATAGGACAGATGGTAAACTAAAGTGCTGGGTTCTTGGGGAGAGGGGCTCTCCTCCCAGGAGGGCCTCTGGACAGAACCTGAGAGAGGTCCCCACTTGGCATAAATCACTCAGGAAGTTAAACCACCTGGTGTGTCCAACTAGTCCCCGAGCCTCAGAAGCGTGCTCTCTGCCTTTCGTGGGGTTCTGAGGCCACACGAACCTACGCAATGCTCACAGCCGGTGTGGCCACATTCCAGGTATTGAAACAGGAATCCCAACGCTCCTGGCCCGCTGCCCCTCTGAGCAGCCATGTCGTCAGAGCAAGATGGAGAACCCGGTCTCTCTCAGGATTCGTCGGAACCATCTCTGTTCCCCATTCCAGGAAGCAGAGCAAAGCCATCGTCAGAAAATGAGAAAGAGCGATCAGGTTAAACCAAAAAGGAAAACAATAAACCACCTGTGTGTGACTCTAAAGAAGAGACCCAAGAACCCAGAGGTGACATAAGCATTAAACATTATTATTAACATGGGGAAATGTGATGTCTGAACATGCTTTTGACTCTTATCTTCACCTGCTCAGACTCCCGCTAATACCTGAGAGAAGCTCCCAGTTGGGAGTGTGGACGTTGCAGAAGGGGTGCTGGTCATTTGCCATCTGAGAAAGAGATTTGGCCCCCCTTCCTCAAACTTCTAGAAATAAAGGGTATGTTTAGAGAGCAAAGCAAGAGCACCTCCATAAATTTTGAGAAATGTTATTATCTAAATCAGGGGTGGGCACCTTTTTTCTGCCAAGGGCCATTTGGATATTTACAGCATCATTCAAGGGCCATACAAAATCATCAACTTATAAATTTGCTGTGAAAAAAGCTCCCAGTTTTATTGAATTTCAAGTCCCACCTGCGGTTGCCTTGGAAGGGCCAGACCAAATGATTTTGTGGGCTGTATACAGCCTGTGGGCCAGACATTCCCCACTCCTGACCTAAATGAAGCATATGGTCCAAAGGAAATTAAATCCATCCTCAGTGCCCCACCGCCAGCAGCAGCAAGTGCTCAGGGAGTGGCAGTGCTTAGCGATCTGATCAGAATCAACCTGACGTGATTCCTTGAAGACGGAGGAAGTCAGCCTCTCCTGATAGCCAGTAACCTTGTTGGCCCCCAATAAAGATGCCATCACGTCCAGCTACATGGAGAAGCAATGCACCCAGAATTCTCAGGGCCCCTTACATCTTGGTATGGGCCATCCCTGCCCTTCCCTCCTCCTCTATCCCACCCTCCACCTGAGGCACAGCACAGAGTAGGTGCCCACTAAACCTCCACTGAGTAGGGTAGCAGTGAAGTGCCCCCAAGGCCCCTGGGAGCTGGGAGTCAGCAAAGATCCAGGTGGGTGGTGGCAGAAGGAATTGTTTCCTGGACAGCTGAGCTGGAGCTGGCCTTGAAGAATTGGAGGATTTTTGGTGAGTTGGAGGTATGAGAGGGCAAAAGCCTTAAGAGGGAAATGAGAACCATGTGTGCTGGAAACCACATGGATGGGGTTCACCCCAAGAACAAGGGGTAGAAGTACACAATCCACAACTGCAACATACACGCCTATTGTGTCCTGCTAGGTGAGCCAGACACTCAGACATCCCTCAACTCACTCAAAGCATTAACTTGGAGATTTCCAGCTCCGGTGAGCAGGTCCCCCTTAGGGGGGTAAGGAGGAGCCCATGACTCTTCCTCTGAGCTATCTGGTCTACCATGGACTCAGTCACCAAGCATTCTCGGAGCACATCCCACGTGCCAGCACCGCTCTGGGCACTGGGATCCTGGGATGAGGGGGACAGCCGGAAGCCCTCCCTCAGGGCTCATGTCCACCAGGGGACTGGTGGTGAACACATACGTTCCTGCCGGGGGTGATGAGCGCTTTGAGGGAAAGTAAGGCAGAGCGTGCCGTTTCGGATGGAGGAATCGGGAACCGACTGAGATGACATCTTTCCCTCGACTTCCCTGTCTCGGCCTCACTGGTAAATCTTCACCAGAACCAGCTGAGGTTCTGGGGCTGGTACTTTGCATCTGTCAGTAATATGAACCACGGGCCCACTGCCACAAGAAACCACTCCAGATGTTTGCTCCGATTTACAAAAGTTATGGCTCAGCCCTGTTTGCTACAAACATACATCAGCTGTTCACCACACTGTTTACACAGACAGACGCAGACACATGGCAACCTTACATATTAGGGCCCTGAGAACATGGCACGTTCGGGAGCTCACTGAACGCTCTGTTCCCCAGCAGATCCTTCCTATTTAAGGCTGTGCAGCGACGCGCACAGACAGACAGACAGTCATCAGCACCGCGGGCTTGGTGTTGCTATCTTTGGAAACAGTGCCCGTCTTTTGGGTCCCACTGAGGGCACGTCCACCTGTGGTTATCTTTTGGCTGAGTGTTAGCCTTATAAAGGCACTCACATGCCCACGCCACTCAAGTGGAAGGAATTCAGGCATGTGGCCTCGGGCCGCTGACATAATTCTCCAGGTTTAGGGACTGCGGAGAGTCCAGCTCCTCTCTCTGAGGGTGTGCAGCACTGGCTCCCATACTTCAATGTGTTTAAAAATCACATAGGTGTCTGTTGACCTGAGACCCAGAGATTCAGGCTCAGGCTGAAGAGGAGGCTGGGATTCTGCAATGCACAGGCCAGGGAGCTCCGGCTGCTGGTGGGCCACAAAGGACGCTTTGAGAAACTGGTTTCTGTTTTACAATCAAGAGGTAGTGCTGGAGGCGGGTGTTTTGAGATGTCACCTCCCAGGGCAGCTCGAAGACAGCTGTAAAGAAGGGAGTAGCTTCCTTTCAAATGCAAGTGCAAACCTCTCCGAGGTTTAAGCAGAGACTGGTCGAGAAGAGATTTGGGAGGGGGTTGTTATTTTTCAACTCATCTCCAGGGTTCCCTCTCTTCCCTCCAAGATTCACCTTCCCCGTGCAGTTTTTATCCCCATTTCCATCATGCCCATCAAAATTCCAATCCTAGATGAAAGTCTCTTTCCTCTTATCCCCTAAGTAGAAACCAAAATTAGCTGATACTTGCAGGAGAATGTTACTACTACTAACGCTGCAGAAAACTAAAGGGAATCCTATTGAAAATACAAACAGCAACAAACATGTAAGTTTCCAAAGTGTGGGCTTCTGGTGCTAAGATGATGGCCCACCAGAGGTGAGTGGGTGTCGCCCACCCTCCACCCTAGTGTCCTCACCTCCTGGACTCCTGCTGGCCTGCAGCCCAGTCCACGTACCGGGCAACACAACCATCACCTCCTTTGAGAACCAAGGCGGGAACAATGGTTTCTTACCCATGTGCACACCGCCCATGTGCGCAGTGACCCCTCCTGTGCTGGTCCCACCCCAGGCGCTCTGGTCCCCCTGGCCCTGGGCTCTGCAGGGGTGCCTTTGCACAAATCCCACTCATGGCACATCTGTTTCTGTGGGTAAGCTGAACGTATGCAAAATAATCCACATCCACAGCAGCTCCCACGTGTTCCCCTCCCCAGAACCACCCGGTATCCCATGGGACGTGACATACCGAATGCAGCAAAAACTTGGTCCAATTAAATACATCCAGCTGTCCAGCCAAGAACATGAAGTCTAGCTTCCCTTCCCGCTCGGCCGCACCTCCAGCACATGCCTTCCTGGTTACCCTTGGTCTTAACCTGTAGGAAAAGGCCACAGCCACAACCATACATATTTTCATTTACCAAAAAAGAAAGGAAATCAGTGTTGACACGCCAATGCACGTGTTTGGGTTTGTGGGTTAATTTACGTGCAACGTCGTGCAGCTCCTTAGCATGGACTCACATGTAGACAGTCAACAGGTCGCCTTCACTGAAAAGAGTCAGACTCCAAGGAAGGGAGACTGTCCTGAAAATCCGGGTGTGTGGTTGCCGTAGTAATGGCCGCCTCCTCCAACAAATCCGTCCTTGGCTAATTACAGCCTTCTATTTTCAAACTCATCTGCACCCTCTCCCTCCCAACACTGCTCACACTACTTCAGCAATAAAATACTATTACTGCTATCTGCACAGTCTGTGATCTCGAAATAACTTGTTTCCAGCCAGCCCCATGGCCGTGTGAGACGAGAGGCGCTGGCTCCCAAGCAGATGCCCATGAAAGAGCCCAAATACTTGACACAGACTCACAGGATGACCACCACCTTGTGAGCACAAGGGGTCTGGGGGGCCCGGGGAGGCCGGTGTGGGCTGCCCACCACCTCCCTGAGCCAGGCCTGGTCCCCACACTGGTTTTTGTGCCACAGAGGTGATGGTGGAGCAGTCCTGAGGCCAACCCCATGGTCAGTCCAGAGACTATGGGACTGACAGGACATCCCTTGGGCTGTGCGTCAGGGCCGAATACCCAGCCTGAGAACAGGCTCTGTCAGCCGCCTCCTCTCTGTGCTCCTGACCAAAAGCACCGCTGCCTGCTCCGCAGAAAGCCTGGGTCCTACTCACTCCATCGCAGGCCTGTCCCTTCCACCCACGGCAGGGCTGTGGGAGCTCTGGAAATAGACAAAGCCACCCAACGAGAACAAGCCACGGCTATTAGACGGTCAGAGGTATACAGCCAGAGAGTCAGCACCTCACCTGCTGCATTTGTGGGCGAGGGCTGTCCTCACTCAACAAAGGACCACAAACCAAGTGCCTCAGACAACAGAAAGGTATCTTATCTCTATTCTGGAGGTCATGAGTCCGAGATCACAGTATCCACAGAGCCATGCTCCCTCGGAAGGGTTCTGAGCAGGGAATAAATATACATGATGGAGAATTATTGGGCAAAGTAAATATATACAAAGATGAAATTGGAAATCAGAAGCATTGGTCAACTGCTGTGTAACAAACATCCCCTTATTGTTGAGTATGATCACGGTGTGGCAGGGTGACTGTGCTTTGGCTGATCGAGGTTGCAGTTTGGGTTCTGGTCTCCTCCCTTGTTCTTTTCATGATAAACAGCAGGAGCAAGAGAGGCAAGAAAAACCGCACAGGTACCTTTAAGGCCTCTGCTTGCATCGCAGTTGCTGATATCCCATTAGCCAAAGCCAGCTGACCTGGTCAACCTGACATCTATGGGCACATGCGTCTATAGTGAGAGGGGGATTATTGCCAAACAATAACCCACATGATCCATTTGGGGCAGGGACAAGAGAGCAGCCCAGATGAAATTTGTGGAGCAGCATCTTCCAGAAAAGTTGCAAAATGTGTTGCTTGGATTTAAAGTCTGGTATGGAAGAGTCCCTTAGGGAAAGATTTCAAGATTCTTTTAAAATCATAGTGTCTTGCAAAAATGAAATTTATTTCTAACTACATTTTGAAACATTAAATTAAATAGGAAGAATGCACATTTAGTAAGAAAAACTCTAAATCAAGTCCTGCGACCTAAGCACAAGTGAATGAATGGAGGCCGTCATCACTCATTCCTTCTTCATTCGCACGCGGGTGAGGCTGGTGGCGGCTGCGAGCCAGGCGCTGTGCTGGGGCTGGGAAGGATACGAGCGTGAAGCAGACTCCCTGCCAAAAACACGCGGAGTCCAACTGGGGAGGACCTGGAAAGCAGTGCTCGTAAATAACTAGAACTGGAGATAAAAAATGATAAATGTCATTTTTAAACACATAGATAAAACACTCTGGGGACTTGGCAGAGGGAGAATTCCTTCCAGATGCGGAATGGTGATAATACTGTGCTGGTCACGACTGCAAGGAATTCATAAAACTTTCAAACCGGAGAGAACGAGCCACCCAAAATCTTTATTTTACAGAGGAGGAAACCGAGGCCCAGAGAGACAAGCAAGTGGCATCCCCATAATCCCACAGCCCGCAGCGACAGGGTGGGGACTTGCACGGCGCCTTCCCCCACTGCCGGCCTCCCCTCCCCTCGGCCGCTCTCTAGCAGCACCATCTCTGCGATCAGCAAGCAATTCCATCCGATGAAAAACGACTCAGCGAACAGGGTGGCAGTTCCACGGTGGGAGAGGCGCGCACGTGAGAGCTTGGTTAAATAAATACCAAGCCCCTCGGAAAACAAAGGGAAATCAGCCACAAATCTATGAGCCGTGAGTCTTTTCCTTACTTTTCTGCTCTGTATATTTATCCAGACTCCTTGTTCTTTCGCCGAAATACCTAGAAACACGCCGGTCCTTTTCGACACAAGGAGTGGGGATGTTTTCAATGACTCAACGTGTCTCTTGTTCTAAGAGCCCTTTAAGGATGTGAGTTATGGGGCCTTTCCCCCTGCCTGTGACTTTAAATTATGCTCGGAGCTGGGCAAAGGACTGTTAACTGCCTGGCCCATTAATCAGGCAAAGCTGTAAATTTCTTGCCTCATTGCCCTGTGGGGAATCCTGGAAGGTTTTCACTCCGGAGTAGTTTGGGAAGCTCCCACAAGATCAATGGCCTTGTCAAGTCAGCATCCCCTGCAGGCGGGGAGAACTCGGGGACAGCCGGGCAGCCCCAGGACACAGCCTCGGCCCTCCCACGCTGTGGGTGTGTGACCTGGGGCAGGCCGCTGATCACCCTGGGATCTTCTTCTATAAAATGGGGCCCACTCACGTCCCTGGATTGTTTTGAAGGTTAATGGCAAAGTGTATGAACCAGAGGAAGATACTGAAAATATTAGGTCATCGCAATAGTTCGTCCTGGAACACAGCACAGGCAGGCATCCCCCCAAAGCCTCCTGATACTTTGCTTTAGTTCCACTGAAGATGGTCGCTCTGGTCCTCCCTCCACCTGCCACCCGTGTCGCTTCAAATGCTGCGGGGGCAGGAACCCCTGCATCCTAGGGGTGCCTGGTATTTTCTGTAGACCAAGCTTATTTCATCTCTTCTCTCTCGGAATGCAAAACACGCAGGACGCTGCACCCAGTGGGAATCGCCCGCCCCGCTGGGCTCGGGAGGCGGGTCCTGGATTCCTAGGGCGCCCACCTTCCTGCAGGGGCGCCAGGCCCTCCGCCCAGCCCGAGGGCACTATCTTTCCATATATATGCTTCCCCCACTATCTTTGGCAACCGCCTGGTTTCTCCTGCGGGGGCCCCTGCCAGGGAGCAGTGCGTGGCTGCTCAGTGCCATTGGGAAATTATCAGGCAGTGAGCTCAGTCCACAGGATCTAGTGGGTTCCCACCCAGGAGCTGCCCGCTTCCGGGGAAGGCCCTCACATCCACTAGGTGAACCCCGAGGGACGCGACTAGACGGGTGGGCACGGCGGGGCCAGAATAAGCCCTAATGTGTCTGAGACCACAGATTAGGGCCCACTGGGTATAAATCAGCAACGCCCGCTCCCCCCCTCGATCTCCACATGTAGGTCTAGTCTTTGGCTGAAGGTCTGCACCCCTCCCTGTGGACAGTCCTCGGACAGGACACAGCCACAGTATTCACCCTGAGCCACCCTAGACAGAGGCCACCAACACCACCAGCCACCTGAAACTTCGGAGTCCTACCCCTCCCTCAAAGAAAAATGTGTAGTGAAACAAAAAAGGGGGGGGGTAGATTCGCTTTACATTTGTTCCACAATCCTATAATCAAGAGAAGTGACGTGAGGACGCCCTTAATCCTGTAATCAGCAGAGGAGACGCGAGGACGCCCACTCTAGGGCGTGTGGAGGCAGGAGCCTGAACGGGACACGGTCGCTGCGGCCCTTGACCTGCTGCAGCCTTGCTCAGAAACTCCTCGTAGCCCTGCCTTTCCGCAAATTAACTCTGGCTTCCTCCCACCATCGCATGTAATTCAGTGCTATCGCTCTTCGGAAAGCATTTGGGGTGCCCCTTGCGTCTGAAACGCGGCCTCGCCAAGGATGACACATTTGGGACTTAACCCCCCCTTTTTAACGTGTTAGATCTGTTCCTTACCTTTTATTTAAGGTAAAGTTAACGTAAAGTGGGATGGACAGGCCTTAGGTATACGGCTCAGGGAGTTGTGACAAACGGGGAACCCTGTGCGAGCCAAGCCCCTCGTAACACGGGCGTTTCCATCGCCAGGGACAGCTGGCTCGCGTCCTTCCCATCCTGCGGCCAGAGGCACCCGCTGCTGGCGCTCTCAGCGCAGACCAGCCTGTCATGTCCCGGCCCCGGAGGTTCGCCTGTAGACCCAAGTCGCGTGCGCTTCGGCGTCTGGCCCGGTTCACGCCGCCCGCGGCTCCCGATGCGGGGCGCCTTTCTGCAGCCGAGCGGTGTCCCGCTGCCCGCGGCACCCCGGTGTCCTCACCCCTCCCCTGCGCAAGGAAATCCCGGCCGCTTCCAGTTGTCACACGGTCGGAATAAAGCTGTTAGGAAACCCCTTGCGCGAATGTTTCAGCCGACACGTTTTTATTTCTCATCAGTAAATAAGTATTTAGAAGTGGAATCACTCGGTCAAAGGGATGGCGAACGTTTAATGAGAAGCTGTCATCTTTGCAAAGCCGTCGGAACCCTTCATACCCCCAGGACAACATCCGAGAGCTGTGACGCCGCCCTGGTCAGCTGGCGGTGTCGCTCTCCTGGGTGCAGGAGCATCTCGTCATGGTTTTAGTCCGCGTGTTTCCGATGAATGGAGACAATGAGCAGCTTATGAGCTTATCGGCCACTAATCGTTTCCTTTCCAAAATGTATGTTCAAGTATCTTGCCGCCTTTTGAGGTGGGCTGTTCGTCTTCTTGAGTTGTAAAAGTTATTTTTTCTAGAAGTTTTTTCTTCTATAAATTTTATAGTCTTAGCTTCTATTCAGGTCAAGGATCCATTTCAAGTGAACTTCCTTACACGTGTGAGATAAGGGTCCAGGTTCATTCTTCTATACGGATGTCCAGTTGTCCCAGCATCACTTATTGGAAAGACCATCCAGCCCCCGACTGAGTTACCTTGGCACCTCTGTTGAAAACCAACTGACCGTGGAAGTGTGGACCTATTTCTGGACTCTCTTCCGTGCCAAGGATCTGTCTGTCTACCTCTCTGTCCAAACAGAGTCTCAATTCCTCTGTATTTACAGCAAATCCTGAAATCGAGCAGTGTAATTTCTCCGACTTTAGTCTGCTTTCGTTTTGGCTATTCTACAGCGTTTATATAAAAACTTTAGAATGACCTCGGAAAATTCTACAGATAAACCTGCTGGAATTTTTATTGGGGTTGTGCTGAGTATATAGATTAAGGGAGAAAAAACATCGTAACAATTGTGGGCATTTTGACCCATACACGTGGATATCTATTTATTAAGGCATTTATGCCGTAATGGATATTGTTAATTCTCTTTTCTTCATACTGCTCCACGAATTTAGGTCTTCCTTACTTTCTCTCATGAAAATCTTTCCGTTTTCAATGTAAAGTCTTACACAGATTTTCTTAAATTTGGCTCTAAGCATCTCAAAGTGTTTATGAAACTTAAAGCATAACACCCTATAGCAGTAATTTACAAATATTTGTTCCTAGTATACGGACACTGAAATTTAAATATCCTAAGTTTTGCAACATGAAATATTATTCTTTGATGTTTTTCAACCATTTGAAATGTAAAAAAAAAAAACATTCTCAGTTGGGTGGGCCATGCAAAACCTGGAGGCTGGCTGTGATTGGCCGACACCTACGGCAACAGACAGGAAACGCAGGGGCCCAAGTCATCCCCGCTTTCCCAGAGCTTTCCTGTGCCCCAAGGGCCCACCCCGGGAGGACATGCCGAGGGCTGGCTGCCAGCACAGACGGGGAGATGCGGGTAACGCCAGGGAAGGGGAAACAAGCTGAGACGGTTCAGGGGGACACAAAGGTAAGGCTCCCCCGGCAATCGCTGGGACAGGAGGAGTCTCATTTCTCCCATTTACAACCCGAGTTTTACCTCTGCTCAGAGTCCTACAGAGCCCCTCGCTCTCTTCGTCCAGAGAGGCCTGGCCTGGGCCCCTCACAGGGAAAGGGCCTAAGTGACCACTCACCTGGGTATCGAGTTACATGTGGTGCTGGAGTTGGGGGACAGGTGGGAGCGAC
Source organism: Miniopterus natalensis (assembly GCF_054644295.1). Taxonomy (NCBI): domain Eukaryota; kingdom Metazoa; phylum Chordata; class Mammalia; order Chiroptera; family Miniopteridae; genus Miniopterus; species Miniopterus natalensis. Next base: position 84,484,341 of record NC_142086.1, on the reverse strand, counting down.
AACGGGGGACTGTCCATGGATGCCACACGGGGGAAGCAGTCGCCGTGAAGGGTTACCCAACTTTATGTCACAGCACCTTTGGGACACCCCTGGGGAGAAGTCCAAGCCGGGATCGGCCTGCCAAAATCGACCCTTCTAGGGACGATACCATCATCCCTAAATAACTATGCTCGCCTGGCCCGTAGCCCCCCGAGCCGATGTTAACTGACATTTGCCTTCCCCCATCACCGCCTGTAGTGGCACAACAGCTGGAGGGATCATCCAGCTGTAGATGGTGGTGTGTGGCCTCAAAGACAAGGTCAACATGCAGAACTAGAAACAGGCCTGGACCAGCAGCCGGAGACTGGCCCCGGTCAGCTGTGTCATCTTGAACAAGGTGCTTAAACTCTCAGGTTTTCTCAAGAGTAAACTGAGGTGGGCCAGTGATCCTCAGTCTTAACCATTCATGTGAATTACCCAAGGGCCTTGGTCAAATGCAGATTCCGAGGGACCTGGATTGGGCCTGAGGTTCTTCATTTCTAACACGCACCCAGTTGATGCTGACATCACTGGTCCCAACTCCACCGAGCAGCGAGAGACCAGACGACCTGAGTCTGCTTGGTGGAGCTAAAAACATCGTGTCATTCACCATCTGCCTCCACGAGGACCAAAAACCTACCACCCTCAGCTTCCTCACCTTCAATCCATTTGTTTATATCAAATCCCCTATCTGACATCTCCACTTGGATGTCCTATAAGCCCTTAACACTGTTTTAAAACTGCACGACTCTCTAGCAAACCTGCTCTACTTCGAATGTTCCCAATCCCAGTAAACAGCACTGCCATCCGCCAAGATGCTCCGGCAGAGAAGCTGGAGGCGCCAGACCCCTCTCCCTCTGCACCCCTCACTCCGTCCGGTCAGTTCCTAAGACCTAGCAACTCTCCTTCCTAAACAGCTCTGGACTCTGTCCACTTACAAAGCGATACAGGCAAGGGCTCTCGATTGCTCGTCACACCAGGCTTTGAACGTATTATTTTCTTCTAAATTCTAGAACATTCCCACCACCACCGGATAACTCCCATTCACCCATTAAATGAGCATACGCCTCAATTCCTCAGGGAAACCATCACCAGCCCCTGGACCAGAAGAGGGTCCCCGTTCACAGCCTGGGTCCTAACTGCTTGGTTGATTTCGGGTTACTCACCATCTGTCTGTGCCACCCCAAGAACGGTGGCATGCTTGTTGGTGTCATTCCTAGGACACAGCTAAGTGCCTTGCACACGACAGGTGTTCATTATTTCCGTCACGTAGTACTCATGCCAGCTGCCAAGACCCCCACCCATAAAACATTTTCCTTTTCACTTTTAAATTCCTTTTCCAGGATTAGCGCTGGTCGCTCTCTCTGCAGTGTCTTCTGCAGGAAGCAGGGGAGGTACTTCAAGTTCACTTTTAATCCAACCAGTAAAGCAGGTGGCCACGTGGCTCCTTGGATCTAGTCCCCCACTTCTGGTGAAAACGAGGCAGAACTCAAACCTACTGAGCAACCTGCGCTGGGGACAATGCGCTGTGGATGCCGCACGGGAGGCCTCACCCCACACGCTCCTAACTTGGGTTTCCTAGGAGGCTACGGAGGTGAAGTCACTGCCACTGTCCGGTGGGCGGGATGCTGTGAGGAGGGCACGGCAGCAGGTCATGGGTGTCCTCAGCGCCCACGCTCCTGCATGTGGAGCGAGCCCTGGGTGAGAGTCGTGCTGGGGGCAGAGGGGGGCCTACGACCTAAAGGAATGCTGGGTGAGCACTGTCGAAAAGTGGTCTCAGCCACAAGCCAGGACCGCGGTGATTCTACCCAACCCTCCTCTGGCCCCATGGCCAGGCCCGTCATGCCAGAGGCCTGCCCAGAGAGCAGAGATGTGCCAACAGGGCAGGGGAAGGCCAGGGGCTGGGAAGAGGCACGAAGCCGGCCCAATCTGGTTGACAACCGGAGGGTAGTCTGTGGAGCACGGGGAGCTCTCTTTTCCCCAAAAATGTTACTTATCTCAAGCGGACACTTAAATCCCGTCATCAGAACTGCGGTTTTCCTCTTTATCCCGCCAAAGCCACAGACCACCATATGCAAATGTTCCCATGAGGTACCATCGGTCACCTATATTTGAACGCAGAGAAACAGACTTTCTGTCCTAAGAGACTTCTGTCCTTCTGTTCGTGAAAGGAAGGTTACTTTAGGAATAAAGAGAAAGGGGATCACGTGGAGGGACCCCAAGCTGGTGGATGAACAGAGTCCCCTAACATGTCAACAAAGCAAATTAAATAAAAACAAAACCCAGCAGGAGCCAGCCCCTGAATTGCTTTTAAAATGTGGGTTACGACCTGTTAAGTTGTGCAAGCTGCCCCCTATCATCACTAAGGACTCGGGAACTCCTTTTCACTTGCCCTTTTCTCTAAAAATGCAGCATGCACGCGGCAGGGCGGGGCGCGGGCCACCGGACACAGGGCGGCCAGGCCTGAGCGCAGGGCTTGCGGGGCAGCGCCCTTCCACTGCGGCTCCTCTACAGCCCCCACGCGGTGGAAAGTCTCCTGAAAGCTCCCCCGGTACAGAGCACCCACGCCCACACGTGGCACGGAAGCCAAGCGCAGGACTCCCGGGGACGGCGGCGCTGCGCAGCGGCAAGCCAAGCGGTGAGGGGATGCTGACGCCCAGCCGGCCCGAGACAGAAGCAAACGGGAATGATCCTGTTCGATGGCTCCCAGAATCCCGGGCTCGCCGAGCTTCCCCACAGCGCGTCGGCCTCGGGCAGAGAGGAAGCGCAGGTTCGTTCCCGCTGTGGCTCGGCCCGCTGGCCACCTGCTCTACCCCCTCCCCGCAAGGTCCTGAGGGCACGACCTCGTTGGAGGCTGCATAAAAGCCCACAGAGCATGGCTGCCAGGTATTCCCCTTGTACGAAAAGGAGGCGGCTTGGAGAAGTTAACTTGCCCAGGAGAAGAGCAAAGACTTGAACCCAGTTGGAGATAGAGCTGGAAAGCACAGCCGCCGCGTCGGGGGCCTTCGACGCCCCGAGAACTCCCCGCTGTTCTTGCACAGGTCTCATGGGACACCTGACAGCTGTGATAGAATGTCACATGAACCCACTTTCGAAAGATGACAAAAAAGGCGGAAATTGTGGAAGTTTTATATACTTAAATCTGGTAATTTCTGCCTTTCTTGGAGGCCTGTTTATAACCTGTGTGACGCCATGTAAGCTGTTTTAATTAATTACATGTACAGAAACTCCCACAAAACATTTAGAACCGTTAACTCGTACTGTCAGGTCAGCGACATGCTCCTCCGGACCCCAGCTGTGCCTGGCTGCAGGTGCAGTCACCTGTGAGGCTGCTTCATAAACACAGATGCCCAGGCCCCGCTCACAACTCCCAAAGATCCAGAGTGTGATCCTCGCGTCTGTGAGTGTGAATTCTGCAGGTGCTGTGCAGCAGGACTGAAAACTCCTGTTTAATTGATGGGTGCTGATTCAACAGTTTAAGATCCCCTACAGTCCACCAAAACCATCCTTTTTTCTAGATCCTGCTTACCAATTTGCTGGGCACTGAAAGCGGAGCTGTGCCTGAAGGGAAGTACTTCCCCCAGCACAGGACGTCCTGGCCTCTGCGACAGACCGGGCTTGCCTGTGACGTACGTGAAAGTGGACTTTCTCCTTAGGGTCACTACTTCACTGTGTGATGCCAGGATCTTTAAAAATATAACCCTTTGATACCACCGCAAGTCACCTTCGTTTTAAAAGGAGTTGACAAGGCCAATCCTCACCCACCTCACTACTGCATCTCTATGAAGTATTTCTATGCGTGTGATCAGGAGATTCACCAATTCATCACTCTGGGCTCCGTTTTAACCAGTTCAACATTTCCTACAGGCCTAAGCCGTTCCCTTCCAGCAGCTGTCCCTTGGGCACAGCCCTCTCCTCTTGCCTGGGTGGTAGCAGGCTGGCTGCTGGCCGGGCCTGAAGAACTACTGCCGCCCAGGACCTGCCACTGTATTTTTCCCTTGGCTCTGAACCTCCCACTTTTACTGCAGCTTCAGCTAAAGAACTCGGGGGCAATTACAGTAACTAACACATAAACACTGGGAACAAAACTTTCAAGAAAAACCAAAAAAAAACAAAAAAAATCCCAAAGATAGCAATTTTCAAAATTTAATTGGAAAGATAACCAAATAAACTAAGGTCAGACAGACAAAACATTGTATGTAATACCCACATGGCCTTTCTGTGTTACAACCCAAAAAAAACCCTCGAGGATCTTCCTAGGTCTGAGAACACGCGGTGGAACTCTGCCCACAGCAGCATTACCACCTCACTACTGCATCTCTATGAAGTATTTCTATGCGTGTGATCCCGAGATTCACCAATTCATCACCCTGGGCTCCGTTTTAACCAGTTCAACATTTCCTACAGGCCTAAGCCGTTCCCTTCCAGCAGGGCACCATCTTCCGCCACGCACGGCGCTCTCCACTTACGGGCACCGTTCCCCACCCTGCGCCAAGAGCTTGCTCACATCTTTCTGGCCTCTTACGCACAGGGCTCCTACCCTACCCCTCTGCTCCTGCAGAACCAGCTGAGGCTGGACAGCGGTACCTGAGACAGCCCAAGGCTCACGCAGCCTCCTCACTGCTCTGAAACATGCCCAAGCTCTACTGCACGCGGCAGGGAACTCAGGCGTGCCCGAACCGACACACACACGTTAGCTCCCACCCTTTTTCTTAAATTCTCAGGAAGGGCATGCTTATAGAGAGGAAGGGAGAGGGGAAAAGACACACTCATGTGAAAGAGAAACACTGACTGGTTGCCTTCCATACATGCCCGGAACAGAGACCCACGTTATGTGCCAGGAATCGAACCCGCAACCTTTCAGTGCACAGGACAACGCTCGACCAATGGAGCCGCTCTGGCTGGGTTCTAACTTCTTAACAAATGGACTTACCCTCAAGATGGGAAACTATGGAAAACCAGCGTTTCCAGGTAAAGCAGCTGTGTACTGAAACCTGTGGGATTCCGGTACCGTTATGTATTTGTGTTTAAATCATAGTGTTTTCGTTGGAGAAATACCTGTCTTTGAAGAAAATCTAAGGTAAGAAATTTGAAAAAATTAATGACGACAAATACCTTGTGCTCTCCGAGGTAAGGTGCATATTATCCAAACAGTGAGGGTGCTAGAAACACCCTGGTTCTTTATCACTTCTCACTGTGGGCAGCTGACATCTGGGACCTTGGCTGTACGTAATGCCAAAGAGAAACACACAAGCCAACAGACCACTTACCTTCCTACATGACTCTTCCACAAAAAATATCTAGTGCACCAAACACAGCGACGTAAAATCAATTCAGGTGCAAGCCCAGGTGACGCCCACAGGCTTCTCAGTGGACGCACTGATGCATTAAGAGAGATGATAAGAATGAAATAAGCTATTTTCTTAGGGTTTTTTCTTGCTCTTGGTACTAAAAATTACTTTGATGCATGTTTCCACCCCAGGAAACAGGTCTAGGGAAGGAGAGCTGTGGTTAAGAAAATGAGGACTTCTGCTCCACTCCTTCCTGGCACCACAGGCTTCCCAGCACCAGGTCCCCAGCCTCCCAGGCAGGGTTCTAAGACACCCAAATATGGTCTCCATACACCAAAGCCAGTTTTCACCCAATCTTAACCTTAAAATTGCCAACTTTTTTCATCTGTCGCACTAAGAGCAAGTTCTGGGTCTAAAGTGAGCCACTAAAAAATGGATATTAAACTGAACACTGAACTTGCATTCTGAAAGCTAGCCAAGTAAAGGCAGGCCAAAGGAACCAGGGAGACTAACCTAGAAGAAATTTGGCATTTGCTATCTTGCTTGTGAATTTTGTTAATATATTTTCTTATTATAAGACTTATGACAGTAAGTTGAACATAGGAGCTACAAAAGAGGGCACAGTGGCAAACACAATGATCATTCTGTGAGTCTTACAGGATTATTGCAGCCTCAATTATCTTTTTACACATAGCTCTAATATTCATTAAATAAAAATAAGCCTAGGATTTCTGGAGTCCAATATCATAAACAATGAGCCACTTACCTAAGTAAAATGCTCATGCCCTAAGAAAAAACTAAAGGGAGTCTCTTCTTACATGTGGTAAGTGGAACTTTATGTAGCCAACCTCAACTTTACAGAGTAACACTTAACTTTTTAAGTTTTGCCTTCTGAAAGCCACCTTAATATATATATATAATATATATATATATTCTTATGCAGGTTCATCTATAAGAAGAGAAGACTTTAAGTTAGAAATTAATTCATTGTAGCAGAATTCTAATACTTTGTACACGAAAGTCCCTGATATGCCCCATACGAGGATCTGGGGAAGGAGGGCCAACATGACTGTGTTCCCTATTGCTTCCAAGCAGGTCACAGCCTATAGAGAAAATCATCTCACCTCTCACATCCATCCTAAACACTAGACTATCAGCACTTTGCATCTGAAACTGTGAATACAGTAATCATTCATATTTAAAACATCAACTTTAAAAATCAAAATGATCCGTTAAACCTCCAGTTTTTAAAGTTTCCGAGAGTTTTGGGGCTTAGGTCCATCTAACTAGTTTCCTTTTTATATGTGTGACCAAATTTATACTCAATATACCTACCAGACCATTACCTGGACCAGGTGAATTGCATAGGAAGATTTTTTACTATGTTTACATTATTCTTAAATTAATTTTTAAAAAGCATAGTAAAGAGTCTGAGGACAAATTATTCAACTGTTTATCATACATAAGACCGCATGACTATAATACAAAGGGGGGTTCTTTTTCATTTAACGTTACAATATACACAGCAAGTCCGGACCAGATCTTACAATCTGCACACAGGTATTTAACCTTTTCCATGCTGTTTATGTTTACAATGCACAGAAGTCCTGTAACCAAACCGTGTAGGAAAGCACACAAAACTGGACTGTAACATAACACAGTGTGCAGAAGCATTGGATTGTATGACTTCCTTTATGTAAATAGCGGTTTAAAAACTGCTTTCGTTTTTTGGTGCTTTTTAAGATGTGGCAACCAGCACAGAAAAAAATGACCTGACCCATCATTACCTTATACTCCTAAACAGCAGTAACTACTGAGTTCCTTTTGATATTGCTATACTCAAGATGATATCCTTTTATTTACTGTAAACCTTTATGAACTACCAAGTTCAAAAATCATCCACAGGCTTGACATTTAATTACAAAATAAATATGGATTTCCTGATTAACAACAAAAAAATTTTGTGGTGTATAAAAACGGATTAGTTCCAAGTTTCCATTCACATTCACATAGTTTTCAGCCTTTCTTTTATCACTGTTTACATATAAAAACCTGCTTTTGTTCAGAAAAAAATTGACCTAGTCAGCCACATGGAATTGACCAATAAGAAGTAATGTGTGTTCTGCTGAGTTGTTTTGAACAGGGTTATCGGCAGAGGTAGATTACTGCTTCTTTTCTAGGCTTCTTTTGATCCTGGACAGGTAAATTACTCATCTGCACTCTCCCAATTCAACCGCTCAAAGGTCTAACACTCAAAAAGTGGTCAATTTAAAATGGGAACACAAATTTAGCAACTGCCAGACTGTGTTACATTAAGGCAGCATAATCTCGAAACTAGGCACCTGTCAACACCAGCCTGCTCGCTCCAGGTCATGCATAAGACCTTTGCTTTACTCATGCTCTGATTTTGGACCTGTTGGTGCAACCAAGTTCTTGCTTTCAAGTTTACAAGTAGGTTAATCAGGAATACAAGAATCAACTGCTGGTTCCATAGCTTCTGGATCCAGTGTCCCTTTACCTTCAGAAGCCTGAACACATTTAGAATGTAACAGGTGTTGTAGTCTTGAATTAGATGTCAATTATTATGTTCAGTACACAGATTGCTGTAAATGTATTGGCTATGGATTCAACAGTTCCAGTTTTGTTTAAGCAATAGTACAGCCATAATTTTCAACTGACATTTAAAAATGGTCTAGTTACACCTTGTGTCAAAGTGCAGAACTGCTACATTATTGGTTACAGACATCTATGTGCTATAAAAACAGCTTTGGTACAATAAATTATCAAAAAAGAAAATAAATTTTTGTAAAATTCACAGCATAATTGTGAGGCAAAAAAGCAGTCACATAAAATTCTGCATTTTTTTAAAAATGTTCAGGATGAACAGAAGACATCTTTGTGCAGAAGAAATGGTGGAGATACCACGTGCCGAGAAAAAGCAAAGGGAAAAGTAAAAAGCAGGAAGGGACACAGCTGTAGCTATTTCCATCAAAGCAAACACTACCTCTGTGACCTTCACCCAATAAGGAAGTCACCTTTATGACACACGCAAAGTGACCTTGCAATACCTTACAATTAGTGGGTCACAAAAGTCTATTTTAAAAGAAAGGCCTCTTGAATTACCCATTCTCTGTGTTTTCAGCATTAAGGACTGTCTGCAAAAGCATGTCCAAAGTGATTGCATCTGAAATGGTAGGCTCTTCTAATTTCGAGTCCAAATCCATAAGGCCAAAGGTTATCCCAAAGACCACCACTCAGACCTCCCCGGGACTGGCCGAGACTGACCCGTTGATTGCTTCTCAGTGCACCTTGGTTGGGAGACCAGTCACGTTCCATTACTATCTTACTGTGGCCTCTCCAACGGGAGACCCACAGGATCCCATGTAATTTGCTGCTTTGCTCCTCAGTAGGTTCAGACAGGAGAGTTCTGATCCCCGCCACTTAGCATGCTTACTGTGCCTTACAAACTCCAATACAACCGTCCCTTCCATACAGCTGAAGGTGATGTTTGTGTGAGCTGGAGGTCCCTCTTCCTTACAGTACTGCATTTCCGTGCCCAAGTGTGTTTAGAGGACTTAAAAACCCAAATTTCCCACCCCACCCCCACCCAAAACAGAACAAAAACAAAACAGGAAAAGAAAAAAAAAAGGAGGGGGGGGAACACCCTCATGGGGCCCTTTATGCAAATCAGGTGCAGTGCCTTTTTATTTTAAAATTAGTTGGCAAATGACCAAGACCAACATTGGAACATTAACTTTTGTGGAATAGAAAGACAAAAACCCCACTGTGACTGGGATGTGGCAAGTTAAAACGGGGGAGGCAAAGAGAACACCTCTGAGCTATCCATGACGATGGGTTTGGACATGGCTCTTTTAAAAAACTTCATTGTCCCTTTGCGATCTTTTCAAGTTAAAAAAAAAAAAAAAAAGTCAGCTTTGCCCTCTTGTAGCGGTTCAGTGTGTTAATCTCCTTCTGATTCAAGCAGCTTTGCACTTTGTTTTTTTGGGAAAAACACCACTTCTATAAAAACACACAAGAAACAAACTCAAGTTTCAATTTAGTCACGAGCTAGCTACAGGACTCTGCTGCACACAAACTCCTGTCATGGGGGACTCTTCTCTGTCAGCCCCTTGCCTCATTGTCAGAGGTCCCTCAGTCATGTAATGTGCAGGACCTGTGTTAGCAGAAAACTGGTATGTTGGATGTCCAGCTATGCCCGTCTCTTGGCGGGGATTGGAGTAGACGGTTAAATTAACGTCCATAGCTCCGTTCTGTCCGAAGTCCAAGGCGTTGGCGGCCACCGGGCGGCTCTGGTAGGCCTGGTTGCCCTGCCCGGTAGAGGAGGAGGAAGTAGAGGAGGAAGTAGTTGAGGAAGACAGGGAGGTCATGGAGTGGTGACTGTGGCCAACCTCCATAGAATCCTGGGTAGAGGAGCTATTCGTTGGAGAATTGTAGACCCTTGGCCTGGTCCGGTTACCCAAGGCTTGTTGTCCGTGGTGGTGGTGGTGGTGGTGGTGGTGGTGGTGGTGGTGGGAACTGTTTCCATGGTGATGATGCAATGCATTCTGTTGAGGGGCTACATGAAAGGTTGTTTCTTGAACAGGATGAGTTTCGACGGTGACTTGTGTAGGAGCTTCAGTGCCTGACCAACCAAGGGGAGCAGGAAATTGCTGACGCACCTGCAAGAACAGATTTTAAAAGGATTTATAGAGAGTACCGTTCAAAGTTTTAGTTCTCAATCAAAAGCTACAACACTAGCATTTACATAGGAGAGGAAGGTTTTCAAACTCATGTTAGACAGTGCTACAATGCAAAATTCCAAATGTGTTCAAGAGTGAAAGGTACTTTATTATGAAAGCTACAATTTTTAGCAAGTTTCACCCATAAACAGGCTCATATGTTTCACAGGCCACTTTCTTTCCTTGGAAGCACTGTTTATGCCAGGGGTAAGCAAATTTTCTTCAGGAAAGGGACAGCTAATATTGTTCAGGTCCAAAAGTTCTTTACTTCACCCCAACGATCCCTGTCTTTAATCCTTCTGTTTCAATATAAGCACTACTTTCCACCCAGCTGCTCAACCACTCCTCCATCCAAACCATCAGCAATACTACTGACACTACCTTCAAATTAGATTCCAGCCTGGACACTTTTGTCCATCTTCACCAAAACACTATTCCAAACTATCATCTCTTACCTGAGATAATACAACATCCTCCTCAATCAACTCCCAGCTTCTATCCTTGCCTTTTCCCATTATATTCTCCCAAAAGTCAAAAGAAAAACTTTTTTAAAACACAAATCCAAATTAGGGAAGAAAAAGAAATAAAAGGCATTCGAATTGGAAAGGAAGGTGCAAAACTGTCACTATTTGCAAATGACATACATAGAAAATCCTTAGAGACATCAAAAGCTGTTAGAATTAACAAATTCAGCAAAGGTACGGGACATAAAAATCAATACACAAAAATCTGCTGCATTTCTATACACTAATAATGAACTGTCAGAGAAATAAAGAAAACAATCCCATTTATAATTGCATCAAAAAGAATAAAACAGCCCTGGCCGGGTAGCTCAGTTGGTTCGAGTGTCCTCCCAACATGCCAAGGTTGTAGGTGTCATCCCTGGTCAGGGCACACACAAGAATCAACCAATGAATGCACAAATAAGTGGAACAACAAATCCACGTTTCTCTCTCTCTCCCTCCCTCCTCTCCCTCTCAAATCAATAAATAATTTTTAAATCAATTTTTTTTTTTAAATAAAATACCTAGAAATAATTTTAACCAAGGAGGTAAAAGACTTGTGTATTTAAAACTATAAGACCCTAATGAAAGAAACTGAAGAAGTCACACAAAAATGGAAAGATATTAGTGAAAATGAATTGGAAAGATCAACATTGTTAAATTACCTATACTACCTAAAGCAATCTACAGATTCACTGAAATACCCATCAAAATTCCAATGGCAGTTTTCAAAAAAATGGAACAAATAATACTAAAATCTGTTTGGAACCACAACAAACCTCGAATATCCTGAGCAATCTTGGGAAAGAAGAACCAAGCTGGAGGCATTACAACACCCTGATTTCAAATTATAACACAAAGCTATAGTAATTAAAACAGCATGGTAATGGCAATAAAAACAGCCACATGTTTCAATGGACCAGAAGAGAGCGCCCAGATATAAACCCATGCATATACGATCAATTAATTTATGACAAAGGAGCCCAGAATATGCAATGGGGAAAGAACAGTGTCTTCAATAAATGGTGCTGGGAAAACTGCACAGCCACATGCAAAACAAACAAACAAACAAAAAACGAACTTTGACCACATCTCACACCATACGTAAAAATTAACTCAAAATGAACTGAACATTTGAATATAAGACCTAAAACCGTAACACTCCTAAAAGAAAACAGAAGCAGAGCTCCTTGACATAGGTCTTGGTGATAATTTTTTTAAATTTGACACCAAAAAAGTACAAGCAACAAAAGCAAAAATAAGTAAGTGGGACTACATCAGAATGAAAAGCTTCTGCATAACAAAGAAAACCATCAACAAAATGAAAAGGTAGCCTACTGAATAGAAGAAAATATTTGCACATCATATGCTAATATCCAAAATACATTTAAAATACTTCACCAACTCAATAGCAAAATCACAAAAAATACCCAGCAAAATGGAAAAAAATGGGAGAAATATCTGAACTGACGTTTTTCCAAAGAAGACATACAAATGGCCAGAAAAAGATGCTCGAGAACCCCCTTATGTACTGTTGGTAAGAATGCAAACTGGTGCAACCACTATGAAAGACAGTATAGAGGTTCCTCAAAAAATTAAAAATAGAACTACCTTATGATTCAGCAATCCCACTTGTAGGTATTTATCCAAAGGAAACAAAAACACTAATTCAAAAAGATATATGCATTCCCATCATTGTAGCATTATTTACAATAGCCAAGATATGAAAACAACCTAAGTGTCCATTAATGGATGAATGGGTAAAGAAATTGTGGTGTATATGCAATGGAATATTATTTAGCCATTAAAAAGAGTAAAGCCTTGCTTTTTGCAACAACATGGATGGACCTTAAGGGCTTTATGCTAAGTGAAATAAGCAGAGAATGACAAATACTGTATGATCTCTCTTATATATGGAATCTTAAAAAAACAAACAAACAAAAACCAAAAAAAAAGGCAATAATAAACCTCAAATTCATAGCTAGAGAAAACAGAATGGTGGTTGCCAGAGGCGGGGGACTGAAGGGATTGGTGAAGGGGGCCAAAAGGTAAAAAGAAAAATGCAGTTAATATAAAAACTAATCCAATCACTTCACTATTTAAAATATTTTAATGACTTCTTATTGCACTTAGAAAAACAAAATACTCCAAAATCCATCCAATGGTCTGCATAATCTGGCCAATGCTCATTTCTCAAACTTTTCCCTCTAGTCATCCTTCTTCCTGCTACCTGGGTTCTAACCATACATACAGGGTCTTCCTTTTATTCCTCTACCTGGTCAGGGTCTTTCAAATGCCACAGAGCATCTGTACTCACTGTTCTCTTCTGCCTAGGATGCTCTGATTTCTAATTCCTGCTTGGATGCTTCTTTATCATCATTTCAGTTCCACACAATCTTCCCCGACCACTCTTGCTAATGTTGCCCCAACTCCTGTGGCAGAGGCTGTAGTTGTCCACAAAAAAGATATTCTCCTTCTTGAGCACATGGCTGCACTGTAATTCCTGGCTTCCCCTGTACTTAGGTATGGCCATGTGACTCAGTTTTACTCAATGGAATGTGAAGTTTCTATGTCATGGCCAAACCTGGTCTACAAAATACTTCCAAGTCCTTCTGCCTGCTGGATCCAGCAAACTAGGACTTAGGGGATGGGATAAAGGAGCCACAAAATGGTAGGAGCCCAGGACATAAGGAGAGAGCCATGTCACTAACTTGAATACCTACTCTGGACTGCTACATAAAAAAGGAACTTCATACTCTTTAAGCTATCACATTTTGGGGGGTCTACCTACTATCCGATGGGCCTACTGGAAGTAATACAGGGTGTCCCAAAAAAATGTATACACACACTTTGTGTAATTATAAAGGCAGTGTTTATTAAAATACATTTTATTTTCAAAATTGGGCTATCAGCTGTTAAAGTGTGTATATAGTTTTTTGGGACACCCTGTACATCCCACCCAACAAATAGCCATTCTCTACTATATTATCCTGCCTTATCTTTATTTTTAACAGTTAATGGTATTTGCAATTTCTATTCATTTGATTAATTTTGTTTATTTACTGTATCACTATAAGCTCTAGGAAGCCTGTGTCTCTACCATAGCAGCTAGCACAAATCAGTTAAGTATTTACTCAATAAGGTGGTCTGAGAACTAAAATTCAAAAAACACGGCTGAAAACAATCAAGTAGAAAAATAGGGAGAAAGTCCTCAGAAAATACTAAGGGTTCTTAAACTATGAAGCTACTCAAATTCATTCCTAAAAAGAAATAAGTAAAATAAAACTATACTCTGTCCAACAGCATTTCTCATTTCTGATTGATCCAAAGGTGATCACACTGACTGTTTCTTCAAACTCTGTGCGTGGGAAACAAAATTGGCAAAACTATAGGGAAGGCAATTTGGCAACAGCTATCAAAATTACAAATCATATTACTCTCTGACCCAGCAATTTCACATCCAGGAATTTATGTCACAGATAAATTGCATATGTGTGGCGTGACATGTGTGGGTTATTTATTACAACTTAACTTGTAGTGGTAAAAAAGTTAAATTAAGAAGATTTAAAGTACGCATAATGTCCATTAATAGAGGACTACAGAAATGACTTATGGAATATCTAAACAATGAAATACAAAGAAAAAGCTATCTATGCACTAATATAAAAATAGCTCCAAAATATGTATTAAACAAATATGTAAAACATGTAAGAGAGGAAAAAAAAATGTGAAACTGTGAATGGTATACAAAAATTAGGTGAAAATACATATATATTTGTATATTTGCATGAAATACCTCAAAGGAGCAAAAAGAAAACTAACAACATTCATTAGAAATTAGGTGGCTAGAGGACATAAAGGGAGGCCTTCCTTGAATCCCCTCTCATATAATTTATTTTTTTAACCATGTGAATATATCAACTATTCAAAAATTACATAAAAAAGGATTTGAGGCAAATAAGGCAAGATATTAACTTCTGGTGGGAAGTATACACGTGTCTTACATTGCTCTTGGTATGCTGCTATGTGTTTGTAGTGCTTAAGGATTTAGAGGGAGGGAGTCAAGAAGGAAAGGTGGTCGACCCAGGGGACTCTGCCTAGAGGATTCGGGAAAGCCTCTGGCAGTGGTATTTGTTAAGACCTGGAGACAAAAAGTAGTTACCAAACAAAGAGGCTGAGCCCAGAACACGTGAGAAATAGGAAAGAGAACATGGTATATTCAGAGAACAGAAAAATCCAGTAAGACCAGCGGGAGTGAGGGGGAGGAAAACGAAAGTCACTGTAACCTTGGGAAGAAGTCTAAGTTTTTTTAAGTACAAGAGAAAATCAAACTGGTTTAAGCAGTGAAGAGAGGCAGACCAGATGGCTCTGCTGAACACTCACTCGGCTGCAGAGAGGGGAACAATGTTACTGGTGAATGGAATCGGACACGGAAAACCAGTTAGAATATGCTTTATTGTAAGACAGGCTAGAGACAAGGTGGAGAAAATCAAAACATATTTAGGATACTTAGAACCCTAAATTTACTGTCTGAGTCTGTGCAGGGACAAGGGAAAGTGGAGGCGAGGATTCTCTCCCTATCCCAGGTCTATGGCTTGAGCAAATGGGTAAATTTAGGGCCATCTGTACAAACAGTAAGTCAAAGGAGAAAAGCTGCAGCAGAGGGGAAATGATGAAGTCAGTACCTGTGCTGTATCTGCAGCATCACATTGTGGAGACTTTCAGTGATACGTAAACTATTAGAAATAAAGGCCCTGGGGCTCAGGAGTGAAGGCGAGGCGAGGCGAGAAATCAAGACGCGCATCAAGATGTGCCTGCCGCCCTGGCCAGCTTGGCTCCGTGGTTAGAGCGTCGGCCGGCCTCGGACCGAAGGGTCTTGGGCTCAATTCCAGCCGAGGGCAAGTACCTCGGTTGCAGGCAATCTCTCTCACATCGATGTTTCTCTCTCTCCCTCTCCCCCTTCCACTCTCTCTGATGAGCAATGGAAAAAATATCCTCAGGTGAGGACAAAAAGAAAAAAAGAAAAGAAACAAAAGATGTACCTGCTGTCCTTGGTAAGATCAGGTGAGCTCCACCCGAGGAGCATGGCGGAGGGAGAAAGGCCTCGTTTACGTGGCAGCAGCAGAGGACCCACAAGAGGAGTCAGAGAAGGGGGGAGAGGGCGGCATCCTGCCCAGGACAGCAGGAGGAGGTGCTGAAAGGGCAGGCTGATGCCTGCGTTGTGGGGTGGGTGAGGAAGGAAGAAAGAAGCAATAGCATCCGAGGGTCCATGGACTCCTCGACAACCATCACTGGTGATGCCACAAGACTGGTCCCCTGGCGTTGGGAGGCAGCCCAACAAGAGCAGGCTGAGGAGTTTCTAATAGAGAAACAGAGCTCACGGGTAGCAGAAATGTAGGGTGAGGAAGACACAGGCAGGGAAAGTTTTTGCTTCAGATGGGAGAGACTGGGATAAGACAGGAAGAAAGGGGACGGGAGGAGGAAAGGCTGCCACCATAGGAGCTAGAGGCTGAGTGAAGGGCAAAGTGCTGGGGAAGGCAGGGGACAGGCAGGACGGAACCTCCGCCTCGAATGAAAAGGGCTGGGAGAGAAGCGGACAAGGGTACACGTACACACCGGCCGAGAGAGGCATTCCTGTCGGAATGCTTCCTCACACACAAAGGAGTGGGAACAGAGAAGGGGAGGCCAGAGGTTTCTAAGAAAAGTCTGAAACAATTATTAGAGAATGGGAGAGAGATGAGCTGACTTGAGAAGCATAGACAACTGTCCAGGAGAGGTTGGTGAATATTAACAGTGGTAACAGCGTATCTGCTGTGTGAGGTCTTCTCTGGTGGCATTTGGAGCCCCAGTCTCAAGAATGGGGAGTGAAAGTCCACAACTTCAGTTTTACTTCGCTCAAATAACACACTGGCCTCTCATTATAAAGTACCATAAAAGCAGTGCTCTGTGTGAATTAATTTGTTATTTTACAAAAAGTACTTAATAATGTCTGCTTCACCTCATTTTCTTTTTTAAATTATTTAATGAGATCCTCCTCAACAAGTTTAAAAAACTAAAAGGGAAAAACCAACCCCCAAAAAAGCAACGCCTCTCCCCACCCCCAAAAACAATGTGGAGTTAAAAATCAAGCCACAATCTGATTGAGAGCCTGGGACTACTGAACATAGGTAGGGGCAGAGGACAGTCACTAAGACAGTGACCCCAGGGAAAGTTACTTAATCCATGAAGTCTCAGTTCTCAGTGTAAAATGAAAATCCAAACAGTATAAAGCTGAAAATGTTGCTGTAGTAAATGAGATAAAGATGGAAAAAAAACAAAAACAAAAAACATTTTCAGCAATGGTTGGTGTGCACCCAATAAATGTTAACTATTTCTAAACAAGGAGGGCCTAGCAAGGATGTGCTTCTTTAGTTATAATTCTTTGTAAGTGAGGAAGCTATGAACCTTTAGACAGTACAACAATCATTCTAAAGGCACTCAGCACCCAATACCGCTAACCCTGAGCACGGCAGGGGACGTGAACCAAGGCAGTGACAGCGCTCACCTGGGGACTGTGTGTCTCACAGTCCATGGCCTGGACGGCAGCTGAGAAGTGCCCACCGCTGTGCCGATGCTGGTGCGTTGGGTCTGACCTGGCTCTCCCACTGTTGCTTGTCCCCGATGACCCACCTTAAGAACCACAACAACAAAATAGCTTATGACTATAAAGTTAGTTTTGTTCAAGCTTATATTCTAAAACTATAACCTTAAAACTGAAAGTGAGTCACACAAAAAATCTGTTAAGAGACAGTTCACCAGATTCTCTGATCAAGTTCTTTCATATCAACCACTGAACTAAAGTAAAATAGATCAAGTTTGGTTTCATTAGGGGAAAACTCAAGCATGTGGACCAAGTATTTCCATTTAAAAAACAACCAAAAATTCTGGTTAATAAAGAGTTTTGTTTCCAGCTCCCAAGCAGAATTTATTACATATGTAAACACTAAAGCTTAGGGGAAAGCAAAATTTTTACTAACTACAAGGAATAGATTTAGGTAAAATAATTCCTCCCCATCCCATTAACAAATTTTTAATAACACTTTAAACTAAATCCCCCTTTGTAAAGACAGTACCCATTCTGAGGCCTCAACTGTATCAGAAGCACAGACCTGAGCTGGACGAAGTACTGGAGGTGGTGCCCGAAGACTGGGACTGCTCCATCGCAGGGCTCGTGGACACACTGTTACTCGTGTTTGTGCCTTCATCGGCTGTTTTCTTGAAAAAACTGTGCTGCAGGGCATAGTATGGTTGAATTCGAGTTTTGGGGTCATAATCAAGCATCCTTAAAATGAGGTCTTTGAACTTCAAGTAGTCAGCTACCGTGTGACCCGATTCCCCAGCACGACGCCCACCAGGCCCTCCTGTTTCTACTCCAAGAATATTATGAAGCTTACGGGTTGCTGGTGGTTTATACTCCTGAAGAGAAGAAAGATAAAAAGCTTTCTCTAAGTTGAATGGAATATGTACAAGTCTACATAAGTTAACTTCAAATATGCTAAAATACACTGCATGTTGAGGCCTTTACTAAAAACACTTTAGATTGAGTTAGATCCTCCAACATATTTTCACACATTACTTTTCCGAATGTGCTATAGTTAGAAAAATGCAAAATAATCTTGAGACCAAAAATTACTATGAAGATTACCTAGCCTTGGGGTCAACAAACTATGACCAGAACAGATGACCAGTGTGTCTTCATGTGAAAATCTTAACTTGGTCCTTTAAAATGAAAGTGTGCAGACTCTGCTCTAGCACAATGGTTCTGAGCCTCTTCTCTGCCTGATGCACCCAACAACTTGGGTGCCGTTCCTGAGTGACAGTGGCGTTAGCTGTGGTGATCATGCCAAATGTGCTCCAAGTAAAGAATCATGGTCTAGCCCTACCTCCTCATGTTTAGATAAATTAAAAGCAAATTTCACTGATGCCTCCCTTTAGAAAATGTTTAATAATAAATTGCCTTAACATGTGTTGAGATTTTCTGGAAACTCACTGTTTAATAGATAATAGTATAACCCTTAAAATCCCTATGAATACTGAATTTATTCAAAATAGAATTACTGGATTTTTGCTTCTAGTTATAATGTAAAAATTTGCAAAAGACCACTGCTGTCACTCATAAGAGATATGGCAAAAAAAACCCACAAAAGTGGGGTGGAGTGGAGGGGTAACAGTGTTTCAAGATATGGATCTTGGAGAAATTCAAGAGCCAAGAGGCCGCACCAGAGGGAGGAAGAGAAGACGAGCTGATGGAGATGAGTGCTTCCAAACCAGTGAGGAAGCAGCAGCAGTGCCAGAAAAACACTGACATTAGACAATCTGTAGAAGGGTTCTGACTATTCAAGACTATTTCTGATTTCTTGTACAACATGGACCCTTCTACAATATAGAAACATTTTTAGAAAAATGAAAAAAAAAGAAAAAAGAAAAAAAAAACACAAAAAAACAAAAATCCAGACAGAAATTCCAACGTATTTCCATAAAGTTCCATCGAGTTGCCTGCCATCCTGCCTCCCCCCTCCACTCCTCCACCTCCTCCGCCCCTGCACCAGACGCAGCAAGACCAAGTCCTCCTCCGTCTACTCAGCATGACGACCTTCACGATAACCTACTTCCACTTAATGAACAGTAAACAATCATGACAAAGGACACTTAATAAACTTATTTATTGTGTATGTGTGTCTTCATGTGAAAATCTACTAAATCTATGGCAAGAACTGTGGGAGACGTTCGTGTCATCATGATCATCACCAAGTATTCACCGTGTAAAACATCGTGTGCAAGACTTATATGGAAGTGGACAGCCTATCTTTATAGAGGCGTAAGGTGAGTACTATTTCATACAAAATAATGTATTTTGTAACTTTGCTTTCAAAGAATTACATTACCTTATGGCATGACTCTCTCATAACTGGACAAACTACATATCGGCTTATCATCACAGGTAAGTGGTTTTTAAAAAAAAATGTTTCCAATACTGTGTCATAAACATGATTGTAATACTGTACATCATAAACATTTTATGATGATTCATTCATTAGTTATAGGCTAGACTACCATGAAGTAATTGTATATCACTGCTTCTTCGTTATCAATGCATGAATTGTTAGACCTATAAAGTATGAATCTGTCTTTTGATTTTTGATGTCTAGTGTTAGTGATACGTATAACACCTACAGTACTTTGTAATATACAGAACAATATTGATGTAGGTAATGACAGACAATTCATCTTGTAAACAGACAATGTAAACTTACAATATTGATAAATATGGTACAGTACTATAAATGTATTCTCTCTTCCTTATGACTTTCTTAATAACATTTTCTTTTCTCTAGCTTACTGTATTATAATACAGTATATAATTAACTTTTATGTTATTAGTTAAGAGTCTTCCAGTCAACAGTAAGCTATTAGTCAAGTTTAGGGGAAGTCAAAAGTTATATGCGGATTTTCAACTGCATGGCGGGGTCGACACCCCTAACCCCTGCATTGTTCAAGGCTCAACTGTACTTGATCTCAAGACTTACCACAAAGCTATAATCAACACTATGGTACTGGTATAAAGACAGACCTATTGAACAGAACAGAATCCAAATACAGACTAGCACATAAAAGATAATTTGTTTTGGACAACAGTGCAAAGTGACAGGAATGCAATAGGGAAAGGCAACTGTTCTCAACAAATGATGCTGCTACTAGTTAAGCATTTGGGGAAAATAAACTTCAACTGCTATACCTCATTTCATATTCAAACATTAATTCAAGATGGACCACAGAACTCTAACCATAAAAGCTGGAATCAGAAAAACTTTCAGAAGAATACATGGAAGAATATCTTCACAAACTTGAGGAAGGCCAAGATTTCTCAAAATACAAAAGATACTATTCATAAAATAAGTTGACAAATTTTATTTCATCAACAGTAAAATTATATGCTCATTAAAAGATACCCCTAAGAAATAGGCAAGTGGAAGAAGGGGGTCAATGGGGAACAGAGGGGAATATCTGTAATACTTTCAGCAATAAAGATAAATTTTTAAAAAAAGAAAGAAAGAAATAGGCAAGCCACAGTCTGGGAAAAAATACTGACATATATATGACAAAGGACTTATATCCATTATGTGTAAAGAACATCTACAACTCAAAAGTTAAACAAGCCAATAACAAAAGAATGGAAAGACTGCCACGAAAGAAGACATGATAGCTAGTAAACGTATGAAAGGTGAACAGTATCCTTAGCTATGGGGAAATGCAAATGAAAACCACTACATGCCCATTAGAATGGCTAAAATAAAAATACAACTACATTAAACAGTGAGGATGGCATGCAACTGAAGCCCTCACGTGCTGTAGGAATGTAAAATGATAAAACTCCAGAGTACTGTTTAGTATAATGTAAACACACATATACCCTGTAACTTAACAATAATTCTACTTCTAGGTAGTGACCCACAGAAATGAAAACATGTATATACAATAGATTTATACAAGAATGTTTCCAGTAGCCTTAATATCCCAAATGGAAAAAGACCAGACATCCATCAACAGGTAAATATAGATAAGTTATGCTATTTCCATTCAATGAAATAATTACTATAAAGCAATAAAGTAACTCCTGAGACATACAATATGAATGAATCTCCAAAAACAATGTTTGTAAAATGACACAAAATAATAAATACTATAGAGTTCCAGTTACAAGAATTTTGCTTAGAATGGGCAAAACTAACCTATGATGATAGAAATCAGAAAGCAGGGTGAGTGAGATGAGAGAAAGGGTCATGAGAAAACTTTGGGGGCAAAAGTAGGTTTATAGGTATTCATATAGAAAAATACATACAGGTTATGATTATTATAACAGCTTTATTAACTTAAAAGAATGTCACAATGCAACTGTAAACCTACTTTTGACCATACCTGTGTATCTTGTCTTAGGTAGTAGATACATTGCATATAAAGATTTAAACTCAACAAACAAAACACTTTATGCTCGATTGTATATAAATTATACTTTAACAAAACAGCACCATTTATAGTCTTAATTCTTCATCTCCCTTCCTCACCAAAGGAATATAGTAGGTATGGATTTCATTACTAGGAAGGTAAAATGGGCTCTTGAAACATAATGAGAAATTAGAAGTAAAAATAAAATCACTAAGAAAATCAACTGCACAGATAGATACCTAACGGTAGTACATGCACATCTATTTATACTTATGGTTGAAATTCCTGTATATCCTTCATAACGTAACCATTTGGCTATAGATTTGCAGATTTGTGGGGTTTTTGTTTTACAAAATTTATTTCTGTTCAAAGAGAAACAGTTACTTTACACTTTTAAAAATTAGGTTTCTTAAGTCAGTTGCTAATTGTGGCTACAGAAAATCTCATAAAAATCTAGTTAATTATAGGTTAAGATACTTTTAATTTTAGGAAGGGAAAAGATTTGTCTACTCTTTTATGAAATGCTGCCCCCCAAAATAATTAAAAATAATAATGATTATAGCTCAAATGGGAAGAAATGACAGGTTACAGCCCATAGTGATTTAGCTGTGGTTGTATAAAGATAGAGATTTAGGAAATAGGATGGAATGAACATTTTATTTAGAAAAAGAACAAAAATAGCATAAGAAAAAAGACAATTTCAAAATGGAGAAAGAAGTAGTAGCCTGTACTGCAGAGAGATAAAACATGAAGTAGGTTTCATATCCTCCATGCTAATTAAAATCAACTGGTAGGAGCTACCTTGAATGCTGGTGAAGCTAAGAAGGATTCCCAGGCTGGTTTTTGGTTCAGTGGGAAAAGGGGCCATGACTGATAAGCTATGTGAACAAAGGCAAAAGGACTCAGGATGTCTGCTTGGAATTTTCCATCCCTTCCTTATGGGGAGTAGGTATAATTTAGCTGCCGGATATTGCATTGCCTGGGACTTTAGAGAAGGCAGAATGCAATGTTACAAATCAGTTGTAAAAGATACAATTACATATATATTCTTAAATATTCTAAAGAAAATCACTTGATATTAAACATGAAGACTCCACAGCTATATGAAGGTGAATTAAAGCAAACAACAATAATCTTCAGTTCCCTGGAAATAACATGTGGTGGCAGCATCACTAAAATGCAAGGGCAAAATAAAAACTAAAATACCTTAAATTTTAAAAATGTGAAACTACAATCACAAGGTGTCTGTTATGTATATCAATCACCTATTTATTCATTTTATAACAAAACAAGCTAGATTACAAATATACATGATTATTTTCAGATATATAAAGCAAAAAGGTAAATCAACATGTAAAACTGCCATCACTCTATTAAACTGACAATAGTTCAGGCATCTGAAAAAAGTTCTCAAATAAAAGAAAATCACTAAAACAAACCTAATGTTTTAAAACCTCACTTTTAAAGATTTTAGAGATGTGAAATTCCTGCTATCCATGTCATCAAGCTAGGAATATAAAATCAATCCAAGAACCATCTAGGTGGTTCATATTCTTGTCACATATCGCTTAAGTCAAAAATCTTTTTCTTCCATCTGAACTTAAAAAGCCATTTACTGCAATTATGACTGCTACTGTTCACAGCTGCAGGACTGTTAACTGTGAATTCACTATATACCCAAGTTGTGAGAAACAAAGGTCAAACTTACTGATTCTACTGCTGAAACAAAGCATGGTGATTTGATCAGCTGTCTCCAAAGGCAGATAAACATTTGTCATAATGAAGTCTTAGACAGAACTCTGACCATTAAGCAAACACTGGTCCCTACAGACACTTCAGGTCAAACTATATCCAGCTTTTGAAGAAATTATATACCTAAATTATAGAAACTGTTAACTCTAACACTGATTTCAAGTAAATACAAACTGAGCTATAAAAACACAGCTCCAGCCCGGCCGGGCGTGGCTCAGCGGTTGAGCATCGACCTAGGATCCAGGCGATCGGGGTTCGATTCCCAGTCAGGGCACATGCCCGGGTTGTGGGCTCGATCAATGACTCTCTCATCATTGATGCTGCTGTCTCTCTCCCTCTCCCTCTCCTTTCCTCTCTCTGAAATCAATAAAGATATGTTTAAAAAAAAAAAAGACAGCTCCAGTGAGAAATAACAAAGGCTCAAGAAATGTTTCCCTATTTTACCCGTTTTCCATCTTTGGTCTTCTTTAAGTTCCAAGTGCCATCTGGCAACTTCTCAAAGAACTTCCTTGCTTTTGGTGCTTGGTCAAGAATATGAGCAGGTGGGATACCCAGAACTTCCACTATTTTATTCATCTGATCTACCTGTATTAAAAACAGAAACAAAAAACCTGTAATTTCTACAGTAGTACATCTTACTTCTGCTCATCAATTCATTCACTCATTCATAAGTTATAAATAAGTAAACTGAGCATCTCCTGTGTGCCACGCACTCCTCTAGGCATTGAGTATACAATATGAACAAAAGTGGTAAAAGTCCCTGCCATCCTTGAAGCCCAACATTTCAGAGGGGAGGGCAGACAATTAAACAAACACACACATAAACCTGTGTTATGTCAGGTGGTCATGGATACAAAGGAGAAAAAGGATTGGAAGGAGTTTTAAATGTTTAAGCTTTTAGGGTTTTACTTAAACAACCATCGGGGGGAAAAAAAATCCCAGGGGCTTAATAAAGTGTAGATTTAATAAACTACTTTTTAAGTGTAGATTCATTCAAATACCCAGTCTACTATATGCTAAAAACCATATTCAGTAGAATATAGCAGTAAACAAAACAGACAAAACTCTCTACCAAAAAGTTTGTATTACAGGGGAAGAGATGATCAATAAAAGAACACATGAATATATTACGTCAGATGACAACTATGAACTATGGGGAAAGTGAAAGGGGGTGGGGAGGGAGAAAGGGCAGTATAACTTAAAACAAGGTGTCATGAAAGGTGTTACAAGATGGTGACAGGAGAGCAAAGACCGAAAGGCAGTGAAGGAAGAAGCCAAGTGCTATCTGGAGAAAGAGCATTTCAGGCACAGGGAAAAACAAGTGCAAAGGCCCTGGTATGGGCCTGTGGCTACTGCTTCCAGGAAACCAAAGAAGGCTGTGTGCTGGCTCAGAAAAAGTGAGGGGAGACAAGGATGAGACAGGTAGGAAAGAGAGGACAGAAGTCAGAGGAAGGAAGGGGTTTCCGATCTACTCAAAGGACTTTTGCATTTACAAGAGAGAGATGGAAGCCACTAAAGTTTCAGGTGATTCTGATATCGTTTAAGCCCATGAAAAGATACTAACTTACAGTAATATTATTTATATTAAAACAAAAACAAACACGCAGTTACTGCCAAATAGTGGCTCTAACTATTAACAGTTGTATAACCCAATACAAGTCATTAAATTTTGTTGGTCTTTTCTCGTTTATAAATGAATGAACTGATTAAGAGCTGCAATGGTTAAGTTTTCTTTAAAAATAAAAAACACGTGAACAGTTCTTTTTTTAAGGAGGCAGATTTTTAAAATTAAATTTATTGGGGTGACAATGGCTAATAAGATTATACAGGTGTACATTTTTATTATACATGATATTTATATTGCATTGTGTGCCCACTACCCAAAGTCAAATCACCTTCCGTCACTATATATTTGAACCCCTTTACCCTTTACTACCCCCAGTGAATAGCTTGAACGCCAATGAAAGCCCAATTCCTCTGACTGCTAGGGAGCTTGGCCCCTCCCCGCCCTCCCAGGTACTGCCCTCAGACCTTCAAAAATCTTCTAAGAACACAGACAGAGAGAATACCTGTGGACTAGGAGAATTACACACAGTCTATAGCTCTAAAATTCTCTAATATTAATGTACCCTAAATTATTCAGACTGAATATTCCTCAACCCTACTGGTCATCACATCTGTAATTCCAAATCATACTCTCAAAATTTATAGCGTGTTTACACTGTTGCCACCCAGGGTGGCCCTCATGCCTTTGTTATCATCTCTCGTTGTTATACTTAAAATATTTAAGATCTGTACTCAGCGTTTTCTTATCTGCTTTATTGTTCTCCTTTGTTAGCAGATTAAAAGATCTCACTTCTCACCTCACCATTATATAATAACTGAAAAAATGGATAATATAAATTCAAAACCACCTTAACATTTGAATGATTACACTGGTAAATAGACATCTTTTCCTAAAAACAACTTTCAGATTCCACTGTCATACACTGAAAACAAAAAGAAATTATGAAAACAGAAAGAGAATTTTCAAAGCAATCCACCACATACCTCATTGGCTCCACTGAACAGAGGTTCTCCAGTGTGCATTTCAACCAAAATACACCCAAGGGACCACATGTCAATAGCAAGGTCATAAGGCATTCCCAGTAGCACCTCTGGAGACCGGTAAAAGCGACTCTGAATATACTGGTATATCTGAAATACATTTCAAAATAGTATTAATTCCAAACTAAGTTTTGTTTAATTGTAGTCAATATTGGATTAAGAACACTGATCTAATATTAACAGAAAAAAATAACTGGCTAACTCCTAAATTAGGATTCCATTTCCTGATCTCTAAAACAGACTACAAAGCCCGGCTGGGCATGGCTCAGCGGTTGAGCATCAACCTAGGATCCAGGAGATTGAGGTTCAGTTCCTGGTCAGGGCACAGGTCCCGGTTGCAGGCTCGATCCCCCGTGGGGGGCGTGCAGGAGGCAGCTGATCAATGACTCTCTCATCACTGATGTTTCTATCTCTCTCTCCCTCTCCCTTCCTCTCTCTGAAATCAATGAAGACATATTAAAAACACACAAAAAACTATCCAAAGGGTAGCTAATCCGCCTGTGAAATGCAAACTATATAAAATTCAAGTCCTTTTTCATTTAGTCCAATTCTAATTAGTAATCAAGATACATCTTAAGACAATTATGCCTTATTACAAGAAAATATTATTAAGAATAATTTGTTTCCCTATTAATTATTCTTTGTTGCTGTGGCTGGCACTTGGTAGATTTAACAGCTGAATTGTATTTATAAAGTTAACCTTCTTTAGGTTAACTTAGGTACAATGTAATGGAAAATTCAGACATCTGTACTACACTAGTATCACAGATAAATCCTAGAAACACTGCCATATAAAGATTCAATCGGGAGTTGTTTCTGGTTAATCACTTCTCTGACCTGTCCCTCCCACCTCAATCTAAGACTTCTTGGAAAACAAAATACTGAAATGGGTTGTTTTCAATGAAGTAATCTGAAAATGTCTTGAGAAACCAATTCATCTTCAGTTAGCCATTGTAAATTTGTATCTAGAAATATTAGCAAAGCAAAGTTTTATGAAAAGAGAGAAAGAAATAAAACCCTCCTCCTAACTACACTAAGTGGACACTCAAACAAGGCTGCTAGCAATGTGGTGTTGCTTTCTCACCAGTTTCTATGGCTCCCACCTAAAACTACAGCCAAATCTCCAAGAGTAATCTCATGCTCCATAAGCAAGTCAACCCAACTTCAAGGCCTTCTCAGAAAAGAAAGTCTAAATCAAGAGACAGGGAAAAACTATTATGTTTCAGTTTGTATAACCCAACATCATCATTAGGCCTCAAAGACTACCTGCTACTAAGATTATCTTATTTCCCACCTGACACAAATTAGTCTGTCACTTCCCATGTAGTTTGGTTAACGTGGTGACTGGGTCATCTACAAGGCTGTGCACCAGAATCCCGAGGAACATTTTCTGAAACACACCTACCCTGCCACCTTCTGACACTGAGCCAAGAGATCTTGGGGACAGCCACTGCATGAGTATTTTGGAAATGACTTCCCACGTGATTCTCATACATTCACATGGTTAAAACTCAATAAGCTAAAGGGATAGTTGTCTCAGTTGGCTGGAGAAAGATTGTAGTGCTCAACATTACGACTGAACACATGGTTTGGTTAAAACAGAGAAAAAATTTTCAAGTCTATTTAAATAACTCTCAAAATGGGCACGTATTTTCCAGTCACAATACATACTTTATCCCACATGAACAACTATGAGCATCTCCTGATTTTCAGAGACATCTGAAACTGCAAACTTTGCTTTCTATGCCTTCTATTTTTTTTTAAGTATGTTTTTTAATTGATTTTTAGAGAGGAAGGGAGAGGGAAAGATAGAAACATCGATCAGCTGGCTCCTGCACGCCCCACCCCCTCCTGCAGGGGAAGGGAGCCTGAAACCCAGGCACATGCCCTGACCAGGAATCAAACCAGAGAACTCTTGGTTGATGGGTTGACACTCAACAGGCTGGGCTATGCCTCCAACTTTAAAAAATTATTTCAGTGATCTATATAGCACTGCTGCCGTAAGATAATTCGCAGAAAATGACAAAAAGTCGGACAATTCTGTTAGCTGGCTACATACCTTCAAGATTAACCTGTTATATTTAAAACCCAGGAAATAGTTGGACAGGACAGGAAATCTCACTAATTTGAAGAAAGAGGAAATGAAAAAGCCAGTATAAAATATTAATACATAAATGTTAGCTGTGTTTTTTCCTTTTTTTTTTTTTTTAAAGAAACGCAATTTCAACAGTGTTTAAAATGAGAAAAATATCAAATGTTGATCCTAACTCCTTTCAAGAAGAGAACACCTACAATTTCTATTTCACACTTAAAACACGCTGTTCTGAGTAATGCTAGAAATCATGCTACTAAAAAAAAAAAAAAAGGTAGGAAAAATTTCCTTTCCTAAATCAGCTAAACCTAAATCTATTTTTTGCTACAGACATGTCTGTTTTTAGCAATCTGAAGAAAACCAATTTGGACAAGTGTTTGGACAAGAATTTATATAAGAAAATTTTTTTTTAATTTATCAAACCAAGTATGTCTATCAACTGTGTAATTTCTATACCATATTTTCCACATACAATGCGAATTTACCTGCATTTTTTTTTTAACCATCCAGTTTTGAGGAAAAACATTTATCTTGACCTATCTTTTTTTTAAATACTTTTAAAAATTGATTTTAGAAAGACAGGAGAGGGAGGGAGGGAGAAAAACATGGATGAGAGAGTGAAACATTGACTGGCTGTCTCCTGCACGTCCCCTACAGGAGAGACTGAGTCAGAAACTCAGGCATGTGCTATTAACCGGGAATTGAATCAGCAACCTTTCTGTGTGCATGGGACGACACACAATCAACTGAACCCATACAATCTTTAGAGAAATATTTTATAGTAATGATTCAATGTTCTAGTACTAGAATTTCCCCAAATTTATACTTAAACCTCTATTTGAGAAATACAGTTACAAATCACCTAATATTTAATTCACTCATCTCCTATTCTCAGTATTTTAGCATACATATAATTTTTAAAAATCCACTCTGAAAAATAAATACCTTCCAATTCAAAGTATTACTACTCACATTTTAAAAGGTATTTCCACAAAACAGGCATCAACACAATATGATTCAATCCTACATTTTAAAGATAACCATCCTGTAATTACCTCCACACTGTATACACATTAATAACATTTCACATATCTACTGACACTATTTTTACCTAATTCTATTTAATTCACAGCTCCTGAAATGTACTTACCCGCTGTCCCAATTGACAAGAACTACCAAAGTCAACGATCTTGATTGCACTGCGTTTGGGGTTACAAAGAAGGATATTCTCAGGTTTTAGGTCACAGTGAATGATACTAAGTTCTGGAGTCGCAAGGAAAAGCAGTGCTGTGCACATCTGTTGTGCAAACTTTCGTGTTAGGTTCAAAGAGACACCTCGAAAATTGGTGTTCCTCAATAAGTCATAGAGGTTGTAGGACAGCATTTCAAAAACTAAACAGAGATGGTTTCGAAACATAAAGTGGCGTTTCAAATGCACTGAAAGAGAAAAGAGTTTCAATTTAAATTATACATAAACCAATAAAATGAGAATAACATATGTATAAACTCTCAGACAATCTATTACATTACAATGTCAAATGCAGAGTGAAAATCAAGTTAAAATTTGGAAATCAGCATTCTGCACTAACAGCAAATTCTTTAATCAGTTAAGAATAGCTAAATTGTTCTCTGCTGAATTAAACAGGTCCAGTGTCTGCCAATAAGCAATATAATGTAAGAAGTACCAAGAAACTGCCTTGTTTTTAAAAAATATAAGTCAGGTCAAAGAACATAAGCAGCACCTTGAGGAACAGTCCTGAGAATACCGCAGTAATAGCCCTCACTTGTGAGAAAAAGCACCTTTACCTCCTGATCACCTGCCTCACAACTCGGTCTGTCTAAGCTCCACCCCCAGCATCTTCGGTCTGTGGCAATTCTGTGCTGGGGAGCCCTTTCTGGGAAGACTTTCACATATATACACAATCTGCTTTGCTGAGCCTTAGATTTCACTAGTAATTTTCTGTAACAACTGTCAAAGGAAGATGCAGATTTTTTTTTTAAATAAATATAGCCAATGTTTGAAAATCATGCTTTGGAAGGTATAGAGTTTATAATCACAGCTATCTGACTATGTTAATCAAACTGGTACATGGGACATCTTGTGCAACACCGAAGGTTTGGGAAAACTTCAAAATCAAGTTCAATTACAAAAAGAAATTTTAAGCAGGCTTATGAATAGGGAGAGAGCAGAGAACTCATCACTTGCTACCACGAGTCACCCTCTATAAAGGCTTAATGTTCGCTAAATTACTTCAAAGACTGTGCTTTACGTATTAACACTGACTTCACATCAAATGAGGTCATTCAATGAAGTGCTACCCTTCACTCTAAAAATTCTTACATATACCAAACTGAGCACCTTACTGTAACTCAACTGGAGTGGCACAGAACCACCATTTGTCAAGGATACCCGATTTTGATCTTTTAGAATCATAAAAGCAGCTTCTCTACAGACCTATCGGGAACAACCTATGACAGTATTCAATGTCTGGTCCCTGAGGATAGGGATATATTGAGTTGTCCTGGTAACGATACTGTTTTTAGATCACTCTTGATACAATCTAAAATTAGAATAAATAACTCACTACAAATACTACCTGATTCTATAGGAGTGTACAGTACAAACCAACACTCTGTAAATAAAAAGAATCCTTCAAAGTTACATAAAAATGTATAACAACATCTGCTCTTAATCACTGAAGTTCACAGGTTTATAACTAAAAACACTGCTCCATGTGACAGTAAGACACCTACAGACATAATCCATGCAAGAGTTTTAATATGGGTAGGCAGTAGCTTCAAAAGGAATGCAAAAGGTATTTGATGTCAGAATTCCAGTGTGATTATGAAAATCCCTCTAAGAAGCTCTGTGATTAGAATGCTTCTAATGGAAGATCAATCCACTCAGCTCCACTTGACCTCCCTACTCAGTACTCACTTACTGAGTATCTGCAATGTGCTGAGCACCAAAGACATTGTCAAAGAATGCTCAAACACAACTATATTTGTGTAGTCTTTTTAACTAAACTTTAGGGAGAATAGACTGAAGGTAAGCAAGACTTTGTTCTAGACTTAAACTGAATTTTCTTTTAACTAGACCATGGCAGGTACCAGATAATCCAAGTAAGAAATTATGCTAGATGGTAAAGGAGATTTTTTAAGAGTTCAAAGACTTAAGACTAAAAACTCATCTGAGTGAGCTATATTGATCAATCAATTCCAAATATAAATAAATTACTTACATCATAAAACAGCAATAGAACTTTCAGACACCTTAAATTTAAGGTATCAACTCTACTGGTATGTCTGTGTCTAATTCTAAAGTTCTTTATTTGTCATTTTCCAATACAGAACCTCAGTTTCCTGAGGCACTGCTGCTAAAAGAACTTAAAAAACTCATTCTCCTAAAAGAACTTAAAAAACTCATCCAAAAGAATATGTGTAATGTCTTACACAATTAATGATCATTCATCAGGTTACCAAAAACAAAAATGATCATCGTTGTAAGAACTGAGTAGCTAATATTTACTGAGTACTTACTATATGCCTACCATGATTTCTTTAAATAAAGCAGAGGTAAAATGTTACAACAATGTATTAACATTTTCTTTCAACTTAAGCAAACATTCAAAATACAACACCCAAGAGTTAGAAGGGGGAAGGCATGTCCAGAGATCATTTAGTCAAGCATCCTTAGAACATACTTCTTATACTTCTAAAGCCCCATGAATGGAAATGGGCTCCCCCTTATACTAAGTTATCATCACAGTGAACACCGTATGTTCAGTAAGTGTGACGAAAAAAGGTTTTAAATGCTAATGTTATTACTATGGATTATATCAGATATCTAAAGAGAAGAAACTAAGGAAGAAAAAATAATAGCATAAGCTTTTTATTGTACAATGGGGAGTGAAGGTGTTTCATAAATGAAACCTAATCTGAGTATCTGAACCATATACCTTTAAACATACATTCTTTTGTTTCTACCACTTTGGGGGGATTAAAGAACCAATAATACCATAATGTCCTCCCTTGTTTTCTTAAAAAGGAGCTTGTTAAATAAAATTTAACCTCATGTTTATCAGATAAAGCCAGTATTTCTGAACATAAGTTGCTATGTATACATAGCTACAGGAACTTCTACAATTAATTGATTTTAAGGTCTCTATCATAAAATTGATAGCGTCTTATATTTATACTTGGCAGCAATTGTTTCTTGGTGGTACATAAAATATTAGTGTCTCACAATCACTGCCATCTTAGATTAAGAATAGTATTAAAGAATGTATAATTATGTTTTGCATATACCAATCGGCCTTACACTTCACTATTTTCCTAATTTTTCTGTTTCTTTCTGTTTTCAGAAGAAACACCATAACAAACGCAGACTCTGGAGTTAGGCACAGGTAGATTCACATCCTATCTCCAGAGCCCTGGGACGTTGGGTGTGGTTACTCTTTATACAGACCATCTGTGCCATAAAGATCCTACCACCTTCCTTATAGGACTGCTATGATATTCACAGAGGACGGAAGAAAAGCACAAAGGATATGGTAGGAGTTCAATAAATGGTAGCTACTATCTCTTTTCTGTTGTAATAAGCCCAACATCTTCTAATGCTGCCAAACTGACAAACAGCCTTGGCGAGGGGCCTGAGATCTTGATTCTGACATTCCAAAAATGGTTCTATAACAATTAAGTACATACTAGCTTATTTCTAATTTCTGATCTATATTAGAATTGGTTAAAGGACTCTGGATAAATGTGCACTATTAAAGCAAACAAATGGCACTTTTAAATCCCACCCCCCACCCCCCCACCACCCCAAAAAGGACACTATTCTCGTTTGTTTCTAAATTGTATGTCACTTGGAATGCACAGACCCAAAAACTTAGAATATTACTACCAGATCAGGTAACACATAAATCCAGGCCCTCCAACAGAAATAAACAGTTGCATTTTTAGTCAATCACTTTAAGATAAAATCAACCTATTTTCATACAAAAATAACCATTAACTCAAATGTATGGTCTGGATTAGGACACAGTGCTTTGCCTGCCTGTCTGTTTACCTATGTAGTATTTCATTTCAGTGTCATGTTTGTTCATGAGCTCAAGAAGCCGCACTTCTATCTGTGCCTGATTCAGAAAAGCCTTCTTGTTCTTTATGATTTTAATGGCGACCCACTCTTGCTCCACACGGTCGTACGCCTTTACAACCTGAAAGGGAGGGAAGAGGAATAATTCTTTATTTCATTCAGCAGTTTACAGTTCACCTTAATTGTACATTTACCTAACTCATTTTATGACATTCCTACTTAGAAGAGATCCTGTTTCTTTCCATTCAATGTCATCCATTTACTTACAATCACTTTAAATCAATCTTTTCAACTGAATTTCTTTTGCATCCTTATAATATTTCTAAATATCTACAAAATGAACAAAACTGGATGAACTATTTTCTAGCTTCAAAAGTAAATTATGAATTTTAGTAAGTGCTTTGTTTTTCATCTTTGTGACTAAATAATAAGGCAAGACAATTCTTCCAACTATTCTTTTAATGAGGAAAAAAAACTTGTTTAAATCCCATTATTGGAAAATATTTAAAAAGTTCTAAGTCACCTGAAAAATGCAGATTACTTTCTAATTTTAAATTTAGATTTTCATAGATAAAAACATAGATATATAAAAGAAAAATTAGTTTATGCTAAAAAAGCCAAATACAAATTACTGGGGAAGTTCCACAATACAGGGGTGGGCAAAAGTGGGTTTACAGTTGTTCTTAAGGAAAATAGCACAATAATTAATAAATAATACAAGAATAAACTCTGTTTCGTGTACTCACAACTGTAAACCGACTTTTGCCCACCCCTGTATACAATGAATGTAGTAATTAGAGGATTTTGATAGTTTTAAAATGAAAATCAGTGCTAACGAAAGGGGTATTCATGACTAAATCACCATGCACAATGAGTTTCATACTAACAAAGAGGCTGGCATAAAAACTAAGAAATCAATATAGATAAAAGAAACTATGTCTACCAATCAGAAATAACTATAACTGATTAAACAAACTGTATTTATAATATTATACATAATCTGAATAGGTAATAACTTTAGATACACTATTTAGCTCATTCAGAAAGTCTGGAGATGCAGGTAGAATTCCAAATGATTCCAATTTGTAGGTTGAGCACCACTGGATTAGAGGAAGAAAATGGAATGTAGGTGCCAAGATTTACATCAGTCAGGTTAAATATATTGTCAATGACGAGTATAAACAGCTCAGCTGAAATCAAACTTGGAATGGGAGACGGGGTATCTCTCTAGTTCCACCCAATTCTAAAAAATACTATCTACTGTCTTTTTAAGTCAGGGGCTACTCATGTAAACACCTGACCAAGTGGTTTTCACTGACTATAGTAACTGCACCAAGAGTTTCAGTTCAGTGCCCAGGTCCCACTGGTCTCCAGGACAAAGGCCATTAACAGAGGCCCAACTATTTACTGACTTAGCAAATAGTTAACCAGCTAAATGCTAAAGCAATCGTTTTTTACCCTGAATTACACATTTAATAGGCAGTTTTTAAAAACACCAATGCCCAGAATCCAGTCACAGAGATTCTGATTTAACTGGTTTGGAGCCTAAGCATCAGTCCTCCCACCCTGCCCAGCTCCCCAGCATAATCTCAATGTACAACAAGGATAAACACCAGCTAAAGAAGAAGGAGCCCCTTACTTAACAAGGATGCGGCAGAGACTTTAGAGAAAGTCTGACCAAGTCGATATGGAGGACATTATTTGGTGAGTGACAGATCCTGAACCTGAGCATACCACAGCATAGAAGAGAGGCATCAATCTGACCTGGTGAAATGAAATTTTATGTCAAAGGAGCCTATATTTTCACAGGTTTATTAGGAATTAGAGTGTAAGAAAATTAAAATGAAAGAGAGGAAAACAACACTCTGAGATCAGAGACCAAGCATTTAGGGAAAATGAAGTTTGGATAGTAGGTTTCTTGGCCGAAAATCCTGTTGATAGCAACTGCCTAAGTGTTGGTGTAACTTTCAAGGTGTAGACAGCAATCCTTGTATCAAGGGTGTTCACAACCTTTCTTAAAAGCTGGGCCTCAGAAACACCTTTCCTTAAGAAGCTTTGAGAAACACAAGCTGCTTCTGACAAAAGTTACATTTTCATAAAGAGGGACTCCACACACACTGAAAAATCTCCAACTCAGAAGAAAAAGAGATTCAAATTGAGGAAAAAGTCCCTGAATTATGTACAATCACTAAAATTCTTTTAAATCATGGAAAAGGGCAGACATATTATAAATGTAACATCAGGGCCTGGCAAAGCCACAGTGGAGTTCCAGAGGTCTTCTAACAACTCTGTCCGTATCTCCTTACAAGATGACTTTTCTGGGTCTAGACCTGTGGCTGCTAACTGCTTACAAGTATACTTTTTGTCCTATACATGATTAGACTGACTAATGATGAATTTGTTCCACATGGGTTAAAAGGAGGCATGTGTTGATTTCTCTCAAGGCAGGAATAGGTAAGTAAAAGAATATAGGTTCCATAGTTCAAAAAAACCAGGAACCAAAAAAAATTTTTAAGGTAGCTCAGGGTCATTTTGAGACCCCCTTCTACCCTCATCATTAAAAAGTCAGAAGTAATTGGACTGCAGGTTAATGACTGACCCACTGCACAAAGGTTGCAAAACAAAGGATTCTGGGATTAATAGTAAATCACACCTCAAACAAAACAGAGCTCTGTGACTCAGGGAGATAGAATTTCCAAGTGCAAAGAGGTGGGGGAGCCACAGTCAGAGAAATAGCTTTTTAAAAGCGCAAGGAAGACGATTGGCTAGCTCATGATCTGGGCACAGCTGATGAAAGAAGACTCCTATATTTAGGGTTTTGTGCTTTGTACTGGGGCTAGGAGGGCAGGTGAGGAAGGGAGAGCTGTGAGTAAAGGAAGAGGCCAGGAATGAAGAGAAAAAAGCAGGTCCCTTGGATTCCGAATTCCTCGTTGTTCTCAGTAGAAGATACCCAAATGATTCTTTTAAAGCATTAAAATTACCCCATCACACTATTAGCAACATTGATGTTGTGAGGACTGGAAGAGGAAAATCCTGAAGACCATCTGCCCATTTAGGAGCCTGACAAGAGTTAGAAGATGAAGTGAGAGAAAAACCCAGGGCACAGCCCCTGGCTTTCCAAGCCTCCAAAAAGTGAGAGGGCACCTGCAGTGACAGCTGAAAATAGTAATTCTTTTCTCTTTGAAGAAGACTAACAGACAGGAAGGTAATTATCTCTAGCATTCATGAGGAAAAATCATCCACAGACTACACAAAACACATATGAAAGGGGCAGTACTATATTCGTGATTAAAACAACCTCTTAGTAACATGAGGACTTGGTAGCCATAGAAAGTAAGTAAAGAAAAAAAGGTCTGATGGGGCTTTTATAGCTGATACAGTTTCACTATCTTTAGAGAACTATGATAATCCAAACATATACCCACTGTCTGGATCTATTTACAAATATTGAAAAGTATACTCCTGAGGAAAGAGTGTAACAACATCATTTACAAAGAAGTTCTAATTTATGAAATCCAGCACTTTCCATTCAATTACCTGTCCAAAGGAACCTTTGCCTATCAAGGAATCAATTTCGTAACGGTCCATCCACTTTTCTCCGTTTTTTACAATATAGTCATAGTTGTCATCATCATAACCATCATTGTAAACCTTCCGCTCTTTCTTATGACTAGAATCGTCTCCCTGGCCCTGTTGGTGCCTTCGCTTCTTTTTTGCATAGTAAACCTGAAATGAGAACATACAGTGTTAAGTGTATAACTTAAAACATTATTGGGGATTAAGGGAACATATATCAAGAGGCAAATCTGCTATCAGTAGGAAATTAATGAATTTTTATTCTTTATATATACAAAAAAATAAAATAAAAAATGAATCTTTATTCTCTACAAAAAATAAAAAATGTTCTATAGTTGCTACTTTAATTATAGAATATAACCAATGAAAATTGCCTACAATAAAATTCACTTTAAAATTATACTGTTTAGCTCTAGCCAGTATGGCTCAGTGGTTATCAAGTGTCCGGCCCTCAAACTGAAGGGTCCAGGGTTCAATTCCAGCCAAGGGTGTGTATCTCGGTTGCAGGCTCAATCCCTGGCACCTCGGGGGCTAGTGCAGGAGGCTACCAATAGATGTGTCTTTCTCACATTGATGTTTTCATCTCTCTCTCCCTTCCACTCTCTCTGAAAAGCAATGGAAAAAATATCCTCAGGTGACAATTAAAAAAAAAAATTATAGTGTTTAGCCCTGGCTGGTATGGCTCAGTTGGAGCATCGTCTCGTGCACCAAAGGGTTGCAGGTTCAATTCCATTCAGGGCACATACTCAGGTTGCGGGTTCGATCCCTTGGTCAGGGCACATAGGGGAGGCAACCGATCGATATTTCCCTCTCACATTGATGTTTCTCTCTCTTCCCCTCTCCCCTCCTCTCTCTCTGAAATCAATAAAAACATATCCTCAGGTGAGGATTAAAATTATACTCTATAAAAATTTTATAAATAGAAGATGTTAAGTAACTGGCCCCAAGTATCCCATTCCAAAAGAATAACAGGACCTATTTACATTTACTTTTTAAACTAAGTAAAATTTATATACAGTGAGGTGGCATAGATTTTAAGAGTGTAATATGATAAATTTTGAAAACTATGCATATGTTGATACAATCAACAAATGTCAAACAAAATAAAGAACATTTCCATCTTCCACATGTTCAAGTTCCTTCATGACCATTTCCAGTCAATCTCAATTTTATATTTGATCATAAGGCAAAAGATTTTACAAATGAAAGTTTAAATGTATATAAACTGATGTTTTACTAATATAAAAGGTCCTCTGAGACATGCTCAACTTTTAAGCCTGTAATAATATACCA
Source organism: Miniopterus natalensis (assembly GCF_054644295.1). NCBI lineage: Eukaryota > Metazoa > Chordata > Mammalia > Chiroptera > Miniopteridae > Miniopterus > Miniopterus natalensis. The sequence continues at coordinate 84,446,389 of NC_142086.1, read as the reverse complement.
ATTAATGAAAAACAGCCACTCCCTCCCCCTAACACTAAAGGCCATAAAGCTTATGGTTGATCACAGATGAGTTATTTTCTTTGTATCTATTTCTCTTACAAAATAGTTTCTAAGACCAGTAAAAAATAATAGGTGAACTAGGCAATAGTCCAAGTAATTGGTAACTAACTTTGAGGAAATTACAAATTAGGTTTCACAGAATAACATTAGAAAAACCCTAGTTTACAAGGTAACAATACAGTTAAAAACAAGCTTCACAAAGTTACTGTTATCAACAGCTAATACTTAAAATTTATCAGATATTTTCAGATAATCAAAAGTTAGGTTGGCACATCTTTTATAACACATTGTTTATGTACAAAACTCAACTCAGAAATGTTCCTCATTGTGTTCATTCTAATTTTATCTTGACACATTAATAAATACCACTGGCATTAAACAGCATCAAAGTGCTGTAAAATCTATACATACGTAAGAACATCTTTTTAGATGAATGGCTGTAAAGCTGGTGAGGGTCAGCCTTTTGTGAAAAGACGCAGGACTAAAAGGGAAAGAGGAAGCAGCACAGGCTCGCTCGCCCTTCCCCACAAACGCTCACTGCACAATGAATTAGGGCACTAGTGCTGAGGCTAAACAGCAAATGGCAACCGAGCCAAAAGGCGAAGATACTAGAAAAATAATTTTTGGTGGCAAAGAGTCAAGCTCATGAGCAAGGAACATGAGCAATTCAAAATGCTGCCCATTTTTTATCCTACCTACTTCGACCCAAAGAGGTTTTCAGGTATCTTACAAGTAAAAGAACACACATAAAATTTAAAAAGACAATTTAAAACCACAGAAATATAGATACAATAAACTAGGCCAAATGCCTGTTAACTGGTTATTAAATATCTCTCAGAGCTTCCTGACATCCACGGCAGAAGCCGATATATAAAAATTTAAGCAAACTGTAACATAAACATATGTTTACAGTGTCGTTGTGCCCTCACTTTCCCCTTTCTTGTTTTGAAGAAGTTATTACAAAAATGGTAACTCAGCATTTATTAAGTACAATTGTGAAAAAAGAGGGACATTATCCACAATTACCTTAATTTTTCTGCAGTCCTTGTTAAGTCTATCTTCGTTCTTTTACATAATTATATCACCTATAAATCATTAACTTACCACTCTTCACAATAATCATCACTATCACAATCACTGGGGTTATAAAAAAGTTTAGTATGTTTAAATAGGTCATAAAATAACTTTCCCCCCACTCTATTGCAAGAGAGAAGCTGTTATAATAAATCAATAATCTTACCTCATTAATATGTTTATATGTTTTGATCAAGTCAACAGAGAGTTTTCTCAGCGGAGCAGTTGCTGGATCACGGAAGGTTTGGGGCATCCGCCTCTGTAACATGACAATATCAGGCATCACCTTAAATAGACAGAAAAGACTAGCACTTTAACTATACTGTACTGGTATAAATTCCCTCTTCTGTAACCTGTGTATATTTTTAAAAAGGCATCTCATTAGAATATTATACATCTCTGTTATCTCTTTCAACCAATTCCACTGAAGGCAACCACTGGAATGAATCAATGAAATTAGCAGATAATATGTCCAGCTGCCCAAGGCTTCAGTTCTGTTCCCCAAATTAAACAGTGGGATTACAGACACACCCCTGGGTCCAGGAGACTCGCACGTGCTGCCCAAAAAAGGTCTTCTCCACCATACAACTAGCCTAATGAAAAATTTCTTCTGAATTATTCCTAAAGCCTGCCCTGGTTCATGACAGTCAAAGACAAACCCAACTTGAGCTTCCTAAGACAGGACTTCAAAACCCAGTTGGCATCATAAAACAAGCTGGCCGTGAAGCAGGAATGGAGCTTGGTGCTGCAGAAGTACAGCTCCCAACAGCCCCCGACTGCCCTCTGACAAGCTCTGCCCTGTAAGCAAGGCTGAAATCTGCTCTCATTTCTTCAACACAACGGAACGCTATATGCCCTCCGGGCTCCCTGCGCTGTTAACTCTCACAGCACTCAGCACCACCTGACAGACTATATACACTTACGTACTTACTGGTTTTAGCTTTTTCTCTTTCTCTTTCCACTACAAGGAAAACTCCATAAGGGCAGGAATTATTTTGTTCAATGTTGTACTTTCTTTGACTCAAACAGTGCCTGGCACATAGTAGGTGTTTAATAAATATTTGAATAAGCAAATGGATCTGTAATACCAATCAATACCCTTACTTACAATTACAATAGGAGCTGACCACAAACAAGTTCCACAGGACACCTTAAAGCTCATGAACTTTTCTTTCAAAAATCTCATTTCAACCAAACTCCATTTACTCCTCCCAACCCCAATCCTAAACCACGTCTCTTCCATCATCCAATAGGCCGTCAGGGCTCAGCTGTGGATTACCTGCTAGACAGAAGACAGAGCAGGTGCATGAAGGTCCTCTATACAAACACCCAGAAATGTGGCAACTAGCACGTCCTAGCCCTGTTGTTTTTGCCCACCTCTTCCAGTGTGGGTCATTACGGAAGGGATTCCCAACTGGACTTTTTGCAATCAATAGATCCTCAAAGCCAATTAATTACATCAAGATACTTCTAGTCACCACCACTAGTCATTTTGGGAGTCCTCTCTAGCTCTTACATTTATGCCAGTCAAATCTAGAATCAGAAGCCGCTAACGCAGCCCCTCTCGAAGGGCACTTGGGTCTATTTGAGGGGCAGAGAGACAGTACCACATCATACCAAGCAAAGTCTCACAGAAGTGTCAGGAGTCTTGGGATAACTAATCAAGTTTAAAAAAAAAAAAGAGGAGGGTTGTAAGGTGGTAGTGGACAGAACAGAAAAAAAATCACCATCCCTGTGTTATGAAAGATAGTTATCACAGCAGTCACCTAGGTGTACTTTCTCTTTAACCAACAGGAACACTGGTTCCCTCTGCACCTATACTCAAACTCTAAAAGCTGTCATCCAGATGGTAAATTCATGGAGTTACTGTCAAGTTAATATTATCTCTTCTCAAGATCCTCTCCTTCTTAAAGTTTCAAATAAGGTTTAAGGAGGAAAAAAAACCTCCAGTGATTACAACCATCTGTCCTGAAAAGATAGTAAGAATAAGTAAATATGATTAATTTTCTAACATAGTTTTATTTTTCTTAATATAAATAGTAGGTACAGCTAAAGTCACAGAATATTTTACTCTTACACTATTCCTTGAAGACTTAATTTAACGAACAGGCAGTGTCAGTAATAAGCATGCCAATTATTTTTATGCGGATGAATGCTATAAGCATTTAAGGCAATAAGAGATTTCCCTTAACATATTTCCTTTTTATTTTTTAAGACCCTGACATTATTTTCATGAAGATAATTTACTCAGCAAGAACCTGCTCGGACTACTGGAGCACAGCCTCACTGTGAGGTTTCACAAAACCATTTTACAAATGAGAAACTAGAGTCTCTGGTGCAAAATTACTTGACAAAGTCCTAGAGCCAGGGAAGAATGCAGGTGAGATGAGAAGAACTGAGGCACTCTCACACCTAATCCTGTGCTCTGAACCACAACACTATGCCAGGAGCTCCCTCATTAATTTTAGGCCTCTATTCTACCCTCTTAGTTGAATCATTTTTAGGCTATTTATTGGGCAAAATGAGTCATGTATAATAAATACCAACAAAATAGGCATATGCATTTATTAAAATTAGTTATGCACAAAACCATGAATGTGTTTAAGTTTTTAACTTACCCATTTACAATTCCACTAGTATTTCAAACATCTAAAAAAACAAAACCCACTGACGACATCTTTCCAGGACTAAGTGTGCTCACTCAAAACACCAAGATCACCCAATCAAAAAAGCAATCTTAAATGTACAGTACACAACATAAAATTGGATATGAATATAATTTTGACTGAGGCATAATGTTTTTCTGCATCCAACATGAATGTATGCTATGTGCTTGGCGCTTCACAAAATATTCCTAACCTCTTCCACAACTGGCCAGCCACTGCCTGAAAGGCCAAATCAATTAGCTAATTCTAAATTCCTTACTTTTCTTAGATACCCCTGGCAGTAGAAGTTACTATTTCAGGGGCATTTGTATATATAAACCAGATATGCATCTGTTTACAAAAAGAAATCAGCAATCGGAGCAGACTGTATTTCACTTCCAATAGTGCCTTATACAGAACAGGTGCTCAAAATATATGCAAAGAACAAATTAACTTCTACAAACTAAGTAACATTCCCTTCACTAACCTTCATTGTAATTTCATGTTAGGTAACCAAATTTTCTTTGTCCAGTACTGTGATGCCAATAAGCACAAACCCAGAACTAGAAAATAACTTTTCTAAACACTCAGTTACAAATCCGTACAAGCCTCGAGGAGCCCCATATGGACGGACGCTTTCTCCACTTCCTGCTTCTTGGTCACAAAGCCAGGAGAGTGTCCATAAGTAGCAAGCTCCCTTCTCCCCTCCACAGCTGAAAGCAAGCCCCTGGTGTTCAGACACAAACGCTCACCAAACTGAAGGTGGCTACCCTCAGTCCCAGCCCCCAGTTCTCACTCGGAAAGAAAAGTTGATGAGATACCTCCTGCTGCCTCAGCTATCTGGCTGTGCGGCCCAGAGAAAGCCACACACCCCGACACTCACATCTCTTGACCTTTCTGTGTGAAGGTACAGACCACAAAGCAAAAGAAACGTAGTTTCTATCTCGTGCTTAGATCACAGAATTAAGAGCTAAAACAATTGTTTTCCTGAAAAGATTCCATAGTATAAGCTCCAGAACTTAAAAATTGATTTTTAGTTTAATGTTTCTTCCATCCATTTTGTTTATATTTATCTCATATTTTCATATATAATGCAGAATTAGAAACACTATATTCTACCTTCCTGCTATTTTGAAAGCTATTAATAAAGTTGAACAGCATACTTAACTCACAGAGTACTGGTTTAGCTTAAGAACTGAAAGGTACTGTGAAAACTCCAACAGCCCAAAGACTCAGCATTCCAAACACCAATCATACTTTTCCACTCTTGCCTTTATTATATTTCTTGTTTCCTAAATTTATCTTTTGAACAAAACTGTGTTTAAACTTGTAGGAAACATTAACTACCAAAAATAAAATGTTAAAGTTAGCTTATTTCAATTTACTTGTTCAATAAATCTTATTTAAAAGACACTGATAGGATAATTAACTAGAAACAATAGAATCAAATAACGAAATTATAGAATTTTAGAGCTAGAAGGGGGTGGTGCTTCTAGTTTAAGGTCCCAATCTTACATTCAAGGAACAGACAGAAGGGTCCATGTGACCTGACTCAAGTCATACAACCAGCTCACACAACAAAACCTTGACCTCATGTTTTATGACTTGTAGACCAGGCCAAAGCAGCACCCAGTTTTAGTGGTTTAGACTTACTTCAGTTATAGGAAAATTCTCTTCTATCTGACTGCCTTATTAGATTCAGGAACTTATGGGGTTTAGAAATATTTGGCTGAATATGATTTTATAATATTATACACATTGAATATGAATATTATACTTAAAAGACAGTCTTTTATAGCATATAAATCTTTATAAGTATTTTACAGATTAAAATGAAAATACTAAATGAATTATCTCATTTAAAAATAATCCACAAGATATTCTTTGTATCTAAAATTAGGTATGTTGCTAAATTACCTACTATAATAACCATAAAAATAACTTTAAAGGACTGGAATTTGTCCTAGCCCTCCGCAGATGCTGGGTGTTAGAACTCAAAGAGCACTGTATCTAAGAAAGACGCCTGGGTTGGACTCTAGAATCTACTGCTTGCACACTTGAGGAAGTCAGTCCCATTAGCTGTGAAACAGATGAAAACAGGCATCCTTCCTGATAGGCTGCTTTTGAACAAGAGGAAAATGAATCCTAATATACTTTGTTTCTTAAAAGTACAATGCAAATGAATCATTGTGCTATTACTGCCTTCTTGGATGTCCAGAGAATTTTCTTCTGGAACACAATTAAATACTTTCCACACCTGAACATTCTGACCAACTGCTCCAATTCTCAAACATCCAACTTCTCAATTTACTGAATAAAGAAAATTCTTAAGTCTTGCCATAATTCATCTTACTGCTTAACTGAACGTTACTCACATGCTATACACATTTCATAAATATAAAGCTCAACTAGTGGCAAAGTCATTGTAATACATACAAGGATGCTCCCTAATAATGACATTAACTGCAGGCTAAACACATTTCTTGCAAATAATCCAGTAAAAGAAATAGTTTGAAATTTTCCAAGTTTTTGATCCTCACTTGATATATTTAAAAGACCTAAACAAAACAGTGGTAAACCAAATTCCCAAGTACACAGAAAAACAGCCATTTTCAGCACTCATCACAGACTCAATCCCAGTGGGGAAAGAAACTGCCACACTATAGCTAGTAAAAAATTCTCCCCCAAAGCAAAATCAACATGATGAGTGTAGATAACTCAGGTAGACATGAAAAATACACACACACACACACATATATATATGTATGTATATCAAAAGATTCCAGCATTTACTCTCTTTACACTATTTTATGGAAAAGTGCTGGAATCTCTGTCTAAATATTAAACAGCATGGTTAAGTTGCATTACTTTTTTTTTTGTTTTAAGGAGTTTTGTACTTATTTTTATAAATGTATACATACTAAAGTACTTTATAAAAGCATAAAATCGGCCACATAAGTTTGCTATAACGAGCTCCAATTTGTTCTATAATTTACATTTTTCTACTTAACCACCACTGGATAAAAATAAGCTTTTAGTTTTAATATTCTTTAGAAAAACCTTTTCCCCTCCTGTCATAGAATAAGATAATGTGATTACATTTAGTGTGTTTGAGTGAAATAGATTTTAAAAAAAGAGGAAAAAAAAACCTCTTTAATACAAACTTATCATATTTTGTCAATCCAGAATTCCATTTGACATGTAAAACTGAAAACCATTAGAGCATTTTGCCTATTTGCCATTTTAAGGAATAAACTGCCATTCCAACACATCGTTTCTGACACACCATGAACTTACCTGGTTAGTTAGAGGTTGCTGAATCTGGTCAGAATAAGATAAGGCAGAAACCTGTTGGTCACTTATGTTTGGCTGGCGACGGTCACTGTACTGATGTGAATGGGGCATCTGTCCAGCCATCTGAAGGCCAGCAGCATGGAATGAAAACGACGGTGCAAGCCGAACGGATGAAGGTTTGCATGCTGAAGTCTCTCCTCCTACAAGAGGACAGTAAGGGACAGTTACAGGATGTACTCGGAGCCTGACGTTTGCATCTTCTGACCTGTCTGATACTTCTTCAAATAAGGACTTTAGGATGTTCAAGGACATTAAAAACCTCTAAAGCCACAAACAATATGTCACTCAACACAACAGTTTTATGTTACATGGTATAAAATATAGTGATTAAAATGAGTATCTATAAATCTGTATTAAGAGAAAAATCTTAAGTCTTTCTGTAAAACAATTAAGAATAATCTTTATTTATTTGCACATATGAGATTTTCATCAATTGAGAACCATAAAATACATAAATAATCTTCGAGTTCTTGTGAAGGGTCTCTCCAATGGGTCCGGCTCCTTAGAAACCAACTCAAAAGAACACTGCTAAGACATTGTTTTGTACCTGCCACATGTATGGCGATCAATATCCCCAGCAGCGCCCAAACCAGGTGAAAGATCTGTTCTAATGGTGCTCCACCACTGACAAAGATAATTAAAGGCTGAGCATGGTATAAAAAGCAAATCCACAGAATGCTGGATTTCTCTGGACTCTTCCAACAGTCCTAAAAGAACCTAGACCTGGCAAGCTCACCACAAAAATAAATGACCAATAATTATCCCACAGGTAGTCTGGGACCATCCATGATCATGATTTTCATTGTAGAAATGAAAAATAAACACTTTTGGCCCATAAAAACATTTGGCAGCTAACCAATAAAGGTTTAATTCTTCCTTAAGAACGAAAAACTCACACACACACAAAAATAATCCTTCTTATATTCAACCAAACTTGCCATCACAGACTAAAGCCTAAAGGCAAATGTAAAACCCTGGTCAACAAACTCTGGACCCAGCATACTTGCAATTGTCTTCCTGAATAAACCAGCCATCACCTACCACACTACAGAACAGACTATTCAGTACCAGGGTACTTCTCCTAAAGTCTGCTTTTCTTGAGACATACAGCAACACTGGCCCAACAATGACAAGCACAGATTCTCAGCCAGGCTGCTGGAGTTTGAAATTTCAGCTCCATACTTACCAGTTGTATAGCCCTATATACCTATTTCCTGGTAATAATATCATCTACCTCAAAAGGCTGTGGTGAAGGTTAAATGTTTTCATACATGTGAAGTACTTAGAAGAGCTCTGGCAATTAAGGAACAGCTCAGTATCAGCTGCAATTACTGTGCTGTACAGTCAAGGGTGATGGGGACAGTGCCCCTTCCTGTGGGGCACTTAATCTCTACTTGAATGCTGCCCAGACTCTGCAAGCTGAGAGCAAAGCTCAATCTCCTCCAAATGTAAGTTTCACTCCTATTTCCTGCCACAGTGGGTGACCTGTCTTCCACCCAGTCCACCAGAATCAAAGCTCTGTGAGTCTGGTAGAGTCTCCTCTACAGGCCACCTCAGCAGCCAGCCACCCAATCTTACTGATTCCGCCTCCCACAGAACTCTCCAATACAACAACCCCTTCCTTTCATCTCCATTACCCCATGCTTCGCTTGGATGACCAAATAGTTTCCTAATAGTTACCTGTCTTTACTCTGCCCATCTGCAACTTGACATCTGTTCAATAACACAACTTGGAGTGACTTTATAAAATGCAAATCTCAAGCCTTCCACCATACTTGACTATCGCCTGCCTTAGCATTGCTTTTAGACCTTAGCTTGTCTCCCTCTTCTACAGCATGAGGCGCTTAGCTGATCCATGGTACATAATAAATATCTGCTGAATATGTAAAATGACAATGTTCCTATGATGGTAGACGAGATAACTTTTCTAAACATTTCATTACTCATTATAAAAAAATAACACTCAATTCAATTATGTGGAGCAACTTTGTTCAGTTAAAAACAAACGAACCACTAGAAATTTATCCTAAGGAAATAATATGATGTGCACAAAGACAGTAAGGAAGAATGTTTACCTTACTATTGTTTGTAACAGCAAGAAACTGGAAACCTGAATGTCAAATATTGGGGGGTCCTTTAAATCTGCATTATTAAAAACACAAAAAAACTGGGAAGCATAAATAGCTCTTATAAGTAAACAGTAAAAAGACTCAGGCCCTAATGGCAAATATCTGAACCACTCTGGGTCTTAGTTTCCCTGTCTATGAAGCAGAGGTATTATGACACTAATCCTATTCCCTTAGGCTTGTTATGAAGTTTAAATAAAATACCACAAGTAGGCATGCAGAATGGAACACGGTATATAAAAAGCACTTTTTAAAATATTATTTGTTTCTATTATCAATGCCATCACTATATACCATGATTAAACTTATTATAATATATAGAAAAAAGTGCAAAAATCATTAGTATATAACAATTACCATCAATTGAACCTGTGGTGAAGAAAACAAAAGCCGTCATCCTTGAAACCCCCACCATCACTCTATGACCCCTCCCAATCAATCCAAATCCCCTCTTCCCAAAAAGTTAGTATCTTGATCTCCAAAACGAGATTAGTTTTAGCTTTATATAAATGGGTCTCTATACTTAATGTTATGCTTATAAGCTGGTTTGTTCACTATCATTACTTTATAGCATCCCATTACATGAACATTTGACAACTTGTTTATCCACTCTAATTTTGACTGGCATCTGGATTATTTCCACTTCATAGTTAGTATGAATACTGCCACTAGGAAGATTGCTAAGTGTCTTTGGTGTACAGAGATACTGTTCTGCTGTTTTTCCAGTGTTTTTTTTTTTTTTTTCCAAATCAATCTGTTTTTCCACTAGCAGTTTATGAAAATTCCCTCTGCTCCAATCCGTCTCCAACACTTGGAATCATCAGCCTTTCTAATTTCAATCATTATAGGAGGTGTGCAGTGTCTGCTGTGATTTTAACTTGTATCTTCCTGGTGACTATAAGAATCTTTTCATTTATTTATTGGCCATTTGGATATCCACTTATGTGAAATGTCTATTAAAACTTGCTTTACCATTTTTCTATCAAAAAAACATTTTTGCATTTTTAAACATATTTTGGATATGAGCATCTTAATACTTAGAGTTGATCTGCATCGTCACTCTCTTAATGGTGTTTTTCGATAAGCATAATCTCTTACCACTTTTGCTTTAGAATTAGTACTTTGGTGTCTGTTTAAATCTTTCCTTATAGCAAAGTCATTAAAAAAAATCCTATTTTCTTCTACAAGTTGGGTTTTACCATTCACATCCAGATGGGCAATGCTCCTGAATTTATTTCTGTTTAGGTATGCAACAGAAAACTAGCTGCATTTCCCCGCAAAATAAACATCCAATTGACCCCAATTATTAAAATACCAAACTTTCTCCACTGCTCTACAATGCCATCTTTGTCATAAATCACATGCCCATACATGCTTGGATCTGTTTTTGGATTCTCTATTCTGTTCTACTGGATACACACTTAGCTAGATTTCTTATATCTTTGTACAAAAACCAGGCACTATCTAAATTATGAAAGCTTTACAAGTTTTAATATTTAATAGAGAATTTTGTTCTTCAAGAATGGTTTAGCTATTCTTAGCCCTTTGCATGTCCATATATATCTTAGAATTAACTCATCGAAAACAAGTAAACCCATGTTGGGATTTTGGTTGCAGTTGTGTAGTCTCTTAAACAGCACTGTTCAACAGAATTTTCTGCAATGATGAACTTATCTCAGCTATCTAATGAGCAGCTACTAGCACTACTAAGGACTTTAAACTTGATTTATTTTTCCCCTCCCAATCCTCCCTCTTCTCCTTGCCGTATTCCATTTGCTGGGACCTCTAGAACAGTGATGATTCGAAGAGGAGATACAGGTACCATGTTTTACTCCCAATCTCCAAAAGAAAGCTTTTAACATTTCTCCAGCAGTGGTTGCTATAGGTTTTTAACTGATAACCATTATCAGAGTAATGATGGTCCCTTCTAATCCTCGTATGCTAAAACCTTTTCCCCACAAATGGATGCTGAATTTTATTAAATGCTTTTTCTGCATCCAATGGAATGACATTGAGTTTTCAGATTTACCGTTAACGTGGTGAAAATCATTGACTGAGTTGTGGATGTTGAACCACCTTTGCAATACTTGAATACAATTTGGTCATGGTTATCCTTTCATAGATTCACTGGTGAAACGATATGCACCTAAAATTTTCTTTGTAGGTTTTTCAATTAAAAGTTATATTTCTTTAATAGGATTACTTTGATTTTGTATTTCCTGGTGTCTGCTTTAGTAAGTTGTATTTTTTTAATAGTATGTCTACCTCATTTAAATTTCAGAGGCACTAAGCATCAAATTCTTCATAGCAACTTCTAAGCATTTCAATCAATGAAGATATAATTGTAGTGATGTGCCCTTCATCTTAAGACTGGTTAATGAGGCCTTCTCTTTCTTTGTGATCAGTCTAATCAAAGGTTTATTAATTTTATTAATTATCCTCTTATATGTTGTTTCTATTCCTGCTCTCATCTTGTCCTATCAGTTAGCAAGAGAGGTGTATTATAAACTCCCATTTGAGTTATGTTACTGGATTACATAAATTTAGAGCTATACCCTCCTGATGAATAAAGCCTTTATCATTATAAACTGTTCCTCTCTATTTCAAAACATGCTCTTTCTACCTTATCCGGTATTAGTACAGCTACGCCAAACTTTCTCCTTATCTTTATATGGTATATCTTACTTTCAACCTTTTTAATTCTTTATAGTTAGGTTTGTCTCTTGTAAACAACATGAGGTTGTGTTTAATTTATGTATGAACACTAATAAACTTTCTATTTCATTCCAATTGTTTTATGTTCCTTTCTTACTTTCTGCTAGATTGAATTTTTAAATCCCCTCACAGGCAAATTCCTTTATTTTTAGTTATCTTATGCATTACAATATCAATTATATCTCCTCCTCAACTCGTCAAACTCTAATTACTGCTTTAATTTGTATTACTATTGTTGACTTGTACATTATGCACACACGGACACACACACAATCATAAGACCTCAATCATCCAGCACGGGTAGAATCAGACTCAAGGATACATTTGAAGGGACAGATGGATAATTTTATGATATCCAGGTAGCTATGAAAGAGTTACAAATAAACAGTTAGCCACTGCTTATTACTGTTATAACTATCCTCCTAAATTACCTTCATTTTTTGAATCTAGATCCAGTCAATTACGTGCATTAAATTCAACAAGCATTTACTGAAGGGATACTATGGTATTGTTTAGTGGGGGTGACAATGGCACTCATGATCTGTAACAGCACTTCTCAAACCTTAATGTACTTACAAATTGCCTTTCAATCTTGTTAAAATTGGAGATTCTGCTTCCATAGATCTAAGGTATGACTTCGAGTTTACATTTCTAACATGCCACCAGACGATACCAATAATGCTTTGAATAGCAGCATCTAAACTACAATTTAATGGCTCACCTTAATAAAAGAAAGCTACTTTCCAGCTAATACAAGTAGCAGATAATCCAAAAATATGCGATATTCTGACTACACAATACACTATCGGGCTTTTCCCCTCAATAGATTACCTTCCTAGAGTTGAGGGTTCGTGTTTTGTTTTTAAAATTAATATACATTCCTGTGCTTAAGGGTGATATGCCCAGTGAAAAAGAATCTGATTTTCTTTTTCATATTTCCTGTAGATAATATGAATGCGGGTTAACAAAAAATAACTATGTTTTTCACTTGTGGGACTTTCTCTCTCTTGAGAAGACTACAAGACAAACTAGTATGGAAATTTCTTGTCAACCCGATTTTACTAAGCAAATCACCATAGATTTTTTCTTCCTAAAGTTTCCATCTTCCCTTTTAATTCAAATGTTAATGAAGAAAAAAAAGACTCAGTTAATCCTATAATAGAGATGATGATAATAAAGTATTATGTTGAACTATATGAAAGTGCTGATACTAGATCCACTCTGGCCTACAAAATTGCAATTTCATATGGTTTGACCTACTATCTACCACATTATATGCAATTCGTATTCAACTAAAATTAAAATTAGCTCTAATAATACTTTATTTAGCTCAAGAATGTATCACAATACATGTAACAATATCAGATATTATAATTTAATGAATTTATAACATTTAATTCAAGTTTTTCTTCAAAATCATTATTTGGCATTCAATTCCAAAATAATATTTTAAAGTACTATACTGCCAAATAGTATAAAAGGCAAGCTGGAGAAAACTATATGCATGTGGGTCCTATCTGCATTTTTTTATATCCTTCTGAATTGTATGGATCTGTAACTTTTTAAAAGTTTGTAAAAATTTTGTTGGTAAATAGTTTACTAAAAAAATGAAGTAGCTTTCTCGCTCTATTCAAGTTTCTATAGTTTAGCAAGAAAATACAGTAAGTAAAGATCATAACACTAATAGAAATCAGCAATGATTCCACAGAGACACATTTCATGACTAGATCTCAGGAAGGGAGATCTAGACATGAATGGGAGACTCAAAAAGGTAGTAGTAGACATGGAGGTACTATCAAACCAAAAAGCCTAGAGAAGACCCTAAGTGAAAATAACTGCAACTTGTCTCTGGTGTTAGTACCCACATGTAGCTCCACTTGCAGGTAACTTGATTTCTTTTTGTTATTAATATGTTGATAGGGGACCGTCCTTGTGACAGTACTAACCCACATTAGATTAAATAAAAATTATTAAATAAAAATAATTCAAGTTACTTAAAACTACAGTATCCAAATGTGGAAACTCTTACAAGGTCAAGCTTAGAGAATTCCCTAAGAAATGGGGGGAGGGCCTGGCCAGTATGGCTCAGTGGTTGAACATCAACCTATGAACCAGAAAGTCATGGTTCCATTCCCGGTCAGGGCACATACCCAGGTTTCAGGCTCAATTCCCAGTAGGGGGTATAAAGGAGGCAGCCAATCAATGGCTCTCTCATCACTGACGTTTCTATCTCTTGCTCCCTCCCTCTCCCAGAAATCAATTTTTTTAAAAATATTGTTTAAAGCAAAAATAACAATGCATTGTGGAGTTTGTAATATATAAAGTAAAACATGACAACAAGAGAGGTAAAATGAAACTACAGAACAGTACAACTTACAGATGCCTGTGGTAAGGCCTCAAGCAACCACTAATATTAGATAATGGGTGGACGGACGGACGGATGGATGGATAGATGGTAGGCAGACAGTAAATAGATGGATGGATGGATAGACAGATGACAGACAGACTAATGAGCCACTAGAGGAGACAAAGTGGAATACTAACTCTATTTAAGAACTAAAAACAACAGTCTTGATACTTTGAGACTAGTATACATATACATGTATTTTATTCACACGATTTAAACAAGCACATATTATGTCTGAGGTACTGTACTATCCTCAACAACTAGATTACATAAAACTCTTACTTAATCCTACAATAAATGAGTCCTTAACCATTTCAATTATAAAAGATGAACCAAATTCTTACAGCTGAAATAAGACATTAAGAACTCATTTTTAGTCAGTCTCTGGAATACAAAAAAGACTAAAACGGTCATCCAAAATCTGGCTGCTGGATTCCATAAATTATTATACTGAACACAGTATAATATGTAATATGGGTAAATTTATTATTTTCCTCAATATTTTAAAATTTGAAATTATTTTTAATAAGTTAAAAAAACTAAAGCAGGTAATATTATCTGAAATTTTATGGGTTATCAGTAGCCATGAAAACTCCAACTGGGAAATGCTTTTTCTTTTTCTAAATAATATATCTATATTGATTTCAGAGAGAGGAAAGGAGAGGGAGAAAGAGAGATACAAACATCGATGAGAGTCACTGATCAGCTGCCTCCTGCACACCCCTTACTGGGGATCAAGCCCACAACGGGGGCATGTGTCCTGACGGGGAATCAAACCTCGATCTCCTGGATCATAGGTTGACGCACAACCACTGAGCCACGCCCAGCCAGGCAGGAAATCTTCCTTATAGTTTCCATAATAAAAAACGTCTAACCACTAATAAAACCATTTAAATATAAATTTCCCCATTTAGTACAAAACAAGGTATCAAGAAGACTTTGAGCCCTTAATTTCTAGGAATTGGGGGTTGGGGGGAGGCTTAAAACAAAAGACAAATAAACAAAGATATACAAAGTCTCCAGAGAAATTTTAGAGGTCAGATTAAACCTGTTGAGATCAAGACCAATCACTTGAAGAAAATGAAGATCAGTAATTCTCTAACTTGACCTGGTAGCTAGCTAGTGGCTGATGGTGTACTAGAAGAAGCCAAAGCCTACCTCCTAGAGCAGCAATTTTCAAGCTTTTTCATCTCATGGCACACATAAACTAAGTACTAAAATTCTGCGGCACACAAAAAAATATATTTTTTGCCAATCTGACAAAAAAAAAAAAAAAAAAAGGTATAATTTTGATTCACACTGAACAGCTATTGCTGTGTTAACTGTCATTTTTTTATCTGACAATCTAAGGGGAAAGAGGTCAGTGCCCCTGACTAAATAGTATTGCATGTTTTAAACATTTCTTGTGGCACACTGGTGGAAAATCACTGTCCTAGAGCAACAATGCTACTGAAATGTACACTCCAGAAGAAAAGCCTCCCTCTCCTCCAGCTTTGTGTCCTTCTGAATCCCGGGAGCTTAAGACAGTGCTCAGCACACAGCAGAAGCTCCCTAAGTAAGTGCTGTCTAACTGTCTGAATGAGTGGTATATAAAGAGTATAGACATTTATTTATAAATGGGAATCTACCATTTGTAAAATGAATCTGCCATTAGGAGATTTAGAATGCCAACACTAAATGGAAGATTATTAATATGTCACAATAAATTAAATATACAAGCTGATGAGTTTTAGGTATGATTAACTGATAGCTGATTTTAAATGAGACATAACTTTTGAAAAACTGAAAACTAATACTCTATTAGAAAATACATGCTAAATACAGCAATGTATTTAACACAGCAACTGAAATAGTTACTTGTACAAAATGCTCACAACATGTTTTTGAGGCAAATACAATAAAAAAAGTATTTATCTTCATCCTGGCCCGGTGGCTCAGTTGGTTGGCACGTCATCCCATACACCAAAAGGTTGGAGGTTTGATTCCTGGTTAGGGCGCATACAGGAGGCAACTCATCGATGCTTCTCACATCAATGTTTCTTCTCCCACCCCCACGTCTCTCCTCCCTCTCAATCAATCAATCAACATATTCTTCAGTGAGGATTTATCTATCTTCAATGACTGCAGCTGCATGGTCCTTGCTGGACTATAACTGCTTTAAATTTATATGTTCTCGAACCTGTCCACCCCCCTCCACTCCAGTCCTCTGGGAGAACAAAAAGCAAACTCATTTCTGGTAGAAGTTTCATTTTAGATGCTAGTTCACAGGACAGTCCTGCACAGAGGCAGGAAAGGATGCCTTTCAGATTAGTAGATTCTACATAACAGCACAAGGGAAGAACAGATAAGACAATACCTGCTGGAGCAGCCTTTTCAGGCAATATAACTGTCTTAATTCAGGAAAAGTGTTGCACATAAACATAGGAGGTAAATTACACAAATTTCTTTCCAGCGGAGTACTGGAATAATATTCATTCAAAAGGTAACTAATTGGGCTAAAGTGAGACCAAGTCCCTAAAAAAGAAAAAAAAACCCTACTATCATTATGGGAATAAAAGTATTGTCAAGAATATAAAACATCTACACAGGGGGAGGAAACAGGATGGCGGCACAGGTAACCGCTGTACCTACAGCCTCCCACAACCACATCAAAATTACAACTAAAATACAGAACAACCATCACTCAGAACCTCCTGAGATCCAGCTGAACAGAAGTCCTACAAGGAGGGAACTGAAGAAGCATCAAGACCAGTAGGAGGGGTGGAGACCCAGGTGGATGGGGCTGATCTAGGAGATGCGGCCACAGGCCCACACCCGTTGCCGCGGGTAATTCAGGGAGGGAATCTCGGTGGTGGAGGTTTCCCGGAGGGGGGGGGCGTCCCAGCCGCACATCAGTCCCCCATCCCAGGGCTCCAGGGCAGGGGAAGAGAAATCCCCACAACTTCAGGCTGTGAAACTAGTGGGAACTGTCACTGAGGGTTGGGCAGGCTGCGGGAGCCCCAGCAGCTCCTCTTAAAGGGCCTGCACGAGAACTCACTCAGATGTGCGCCCTCTGAGCCCAGCACCGGGCAGCAGCTGGAAAGGAACCTGGGACACTTGGGGAGGAACTAACTTGCCTGAAATCGAGGCAAGAGGTGGAGGGACAGCTTTCTCCTAGGCAGATGAGCTGCAGAGGCCATGGCTCCTTTGGCGAGCCCTCCCCACACACAGCCGGCAGGCAGGCGCCATATTTGAATCTCAAGCACCTGACTCACACCTTTGGCCCCACCCCTCCCTACCTGCAGGCTCATCCAGGCCATTTCCAGGGGCTTTTCTTTGCAAGTGGACTCTCGAGCCTCATGCTTAGGACTTCCCTAAAATCTCTCAAACAAGCAGCAGCGAGCCCTATACAGTTTAATAAGTGACTCCAGGCCTGGCACTAGTGGTAGCCTGCACTGGTTCACAGCTTGGCCTCTCCTGGACACCTCCAAGCCCAGCACAAGTAGCAGCCAACTATGGTTTGCTGTGTAGCTCATGCTGGGTGGCCCTGGGCAAGGCACTGGCAGAGGCTGACTTTGCAGTTCCCGGGAGGCCCCAGAGACAGTGCACCTGGTGGTCAGACTCAACCACGCTGGATTACGACTCTACCACATCCACGAGTGACACACTCAAGGGGTGCACTTAGTGAACACCAAAGCTCCACTGAAGTAAATCCTGCTCCACAGGAGTATCTCCAGCACAGCAGCTCTTTGGCTGTAGTTGCAGCTGGTCCTCACAGCCGACTGACCTGGGGGTCAGTTCCTCCCAGTGACGCCAACAGCAACCAAGGCTCAACTACAGCAGAACAGTGCACACAGCCCACACAGGGAAGCATCTAGAAGGTCCAGCTAAGGGACTGGGGAGGCTGAGCCACTGGACACCTACTACACAAAGCCACTCTACAAATTCCAGGAAACATAGCAGCTCTACCTAATATATAGAATCAAATACCTGGAAGCAGCGAAAATGTGGAGGCACTGAAACATGTCACAAAGGAAAGAACAGAAGAAATCTCTAGAAGAGGAACTAAATGAAATAGATCCAAGCAAGCTAACAGATAAAGAGTTCAGAATTTTGTTTATAAGGATGCTCAAACATATTAGTAAAGAGTATTACGAAAGCGACTGAGAAAAATCAATGACATAGTAGAGTACCAATTTGAAATGAAGGCTACATGAACTGAAATGTAGAATAATTTACAGGGAATCAACAGTAGAGTAGAGGACGCTGAGAATCAAATCAGCAATTTGGTACATGAGAAAACAAAAAACACCCAACCAGAAGAGCAAAAAGAAAAAAGAATCCAGAAATATGAAAATAGTATAAGGAGCCTCTGGAACAACTTCAAGAGGCCCAACATTCGTATTATTGGGATACGAAAAGGAGAAGAAAGAGAGCAAGAAATTGAAAATCTATTTGAAAAATTAATGACAGAAAACGTCCCCTGCCTGGGGAAAGAAATAGGCTTACAAGTCCATGAAGCACAGAGGGTCCTAAACAAGAGGAACCCAAAGAGGCCCACAGCAAGACACATCATAATTAAAATGCCAAAGGTTAAAGACAAAGAGAGAATCTTAAAAGCAGCACGAGAAAAGCAGTTAGTTACCTACAAGGGAGCACCCATATGACTGTCAGCTGATTTCTCAACAGAAACTTTGCAGGCCAGAAGGGAGTGGCAAGAAATATTCAAAGTGATGAAAACACGGAACTACAACCAAGATTGCTCTACCCAGCAAAGCTATCATTTAGAACTGAAGGTCGGATAAAGAGCTTCACAGATAAGAAAAAGCTAAAGGAGTTCATCAGCACCAGACCAGCACTACAGGAAATGTTGAATGGTCTTAAGAGGAAGCTGATAAACAAAAGAATCTGTCGAACTAAACAGATTCAGAGACACTGACACATGCATCAGATGATAATATTTCAGAGGAAAGAGGGAAGGGGGTGGAGAGTGGGAAGAGATCAACCAAAGAAGTTATATGCATATGTGCATAACCCATGGACACAGTCAATAACGGGGTGAAGGCCTGGGGAGGGTGTGGGAACGAGGTGGAAGGGGTCAATGGGGGGGGGGGGGGGGGATGGGACACCTGTAATACTTTCAACAATAAAGATAAATTTAAAAAATAAAAATAAATAAATAAATAAATAAAACCTCTACACAGACTGAATAGTGATGGTTGCTCTATTTGGCATCCAGGTTAAGCGTAAAGAAAAGAGCAAATAGCCCGGCCGGGTGTGGCTCAGCCGTTAAGCGTCGACCTAGGATCCAGGCGATCAGGGTTTGGTTCCCGGTCAGGGCAAATGCCTGGTTGTGGTCTTGATCAATCACTCTCTCCTCATTGATGTTTCCCTCTCTCTCCCTCTCCTTTCCTCTCTGAAATCAATAAAAATATATTTAAAACAAACAAAAAAAAAGAGCAAATAATTGGGGTCCTGACTAGACTGCTTTTACTATAAACGCTAAACACTTCTGTAAGTGAAGGATTCATACTTCACAGCAGTTATCTGGCATTCAGTGTTTAATTTTCATAAATACATAAAGGCTTCAAAAGTTTTATAACAATGACGTAAGTCATTCAAACTGACATACACTGGTTATAACCAAGAAGCTAATTTTTTTCCAAGCTAAGAAATTCTTATTCAGATTAGGTGTAAACCAGATCGGAGACTCCAGGGTATCTTTCAACAAGAAAAATGACAAGTGGCCATATAGCGCAAGGCTGTAAGACAGTCTTGATTTCAAAGCTGTTCCTCACACAAGTACCACTCGGATGATGGATCCTTGTTGATGGGTGAGCAAACACCATCACCTGAGACAGAACTGGCAGTGGTTAACAGCACACGAGACTGATTAAGTCCAGCCTAATTGGCAGTAACATGATAAGTACCTTCAACGAATGCCACTTCCTATATTCAGTCAGAAGATGAGGTTTCCATTCACTTCCTCCCAGTCATCTGTGGGACAGTTAAGGGAGAGCACTGGAACAATCTAGACAGGAAAACTATAGTTCTCAACTTGCTCATAATCACACCTTCGTAAAGCCCCATGGGCCTGGACCCTGCTTTCTACATCTCAGATTCCTCTGTAACATGCAAATTTAACATTTTCATTTACTAAATAAGTAAAAAGATAAATACATTTGGAAAGTTCAGCTTGCTATAGAAATACACTGAACTGGGATTTAAGACCGCCTCTTCCTTGCCTTAGCTCCAGCATGAATGCAGCATGGCGACAAACAAGTCCATTTCCTCATACATGAAATGAGATGATTCATCATCTTGTCCAATCGCATAAATCCAAAGTATTTCTTCCCTTGTAAAATGCCATAGACTTGAAATGTTACAGAGATCATTGCCAGAGGAAAGGGAAGGTTGTGCTCCAGATCGCTGTTTAGAGCTTAGAAGACACACTTTAATAAATTGTGGTTGGTTTCTTAGTTCTTTTAAAAAAAAATCTACATTAAAATATAGTTAAGTACTATTTATCTAAAAATAGTGCAAATGTTACACACGCACACGTGTGTGTATGTGTATAAAACCAGAATTACCCAAAGATGCACCCCCATCCACTCACCCCCCCCCCCCGGCGCCAACCCCGTTGCCAGGGCCTAGCTAGGCACACTAAAGGTGAACTTCCAGAAACCTGAAAGTACAAAAAGGAGAAAAATGACATAATGAAGCCACTGAAAAGCTGAACATCACCTGCGCTGCCATCGCCTTGAAGGGAAAAGCACCAAAACCCAGAAAGAGGCAGCTAGGAATACAACAGGGAAAGAAACGTCACCTACCACAGGCTGCCATCACCTTCAACTATGCCACACCATGCCATTTTTAGAAGCATCTGAAGATGCTATTAATTTCAGGCACATAAGGTTTCTTTGGAAAGGAAGCTGCCTCAAACCTTCCCAGATCTTTACCTCTGCCTTCTCCCAAAGCAGCACAGAAAGAGCAGCCGGGGGGGGGGGGGGGGGGGGGACGACGACGACGACATAGGCAGGGACCCACCATTTTAAAAAAACCTTTCCCTCTACCCCAAGCAGAAAAGAGGAGAATCATACACATACTCTGCATTCATTTTTTTAGTTCTAGCTAGACAGCTGTTAAACACACAAGATATTTTTAAATCCAGTTAAGTACTTGGGTACCTATATTGAATTGCAGCATAATACTTAAAATTATCCAATGAGGCAATCATTTGGCTTTGTGATTCCAATTAAAACATAGTATATTTATGGGGATTTTCCATTACAGAATGCCCAAAAGGCAAGATATTCATCTGACCAGACACTTTAGAAATTAAGCATTAAGCAAATTTTTAACTGTTCAAGAGAGGTTATAAAATTTAATACCATAAAAACAGTAACCCTTCATTAGAAGTATATTTATGTAGCAAATAAACACATTTTAGAGGTCATAATTAGTTTCCTTCTTCCATACCTACTGTGCAAAAGTGGTAAAACTCTGCACCTCAGTTCTATACCAAATGAATATAGTCTGGAGAATGTTATTGTCTAAAGTATTATACAATATCCTTAATCTCTAACAATACAACTGGAAACACTAAGATCTGCCCCACTCCAGAAAAAAATCAGCAAAAGATGCAATTCTCACAAACCAATAATAATGATACGGGAAAACTTTCAAATTCACTAGAAATTGATAAACTAGTCAATGAATAAATAAACAAGATTTCATTTTTACTTCTCAAACAAATTTTTCCAAAGCACACAGTGTGCCTTCAATAACAATAGTATAAATAAAGCAGATTTCTATGGCCCTTTACCAGAATGCTCTGTGAGTAGTTTTCCACAATAACGGAAAAATAAAAGTAAAAATCAGTAACAGCATTCACTGAGCTCTTATTCCATGCTGAACACCGTCCCAGTACACCCTTATTTACACCCACAAAAGCACTACGAATTAGGTGGCATTATTACAGTACTTGTTACATTTTACATAGAAAGAAACTGAAGGTCAGCAGCTCCATAGTGACCCTAAGCGTGGTGGCCCTGGGTTCACAGGTTCCTGCAGCTGCTAAGCAGTAACGCAAACTAGGCTCTGAGTCTCCTCTTCACCACTCTTTGAGCTGAGCCTCAAAGATAGAAGGAATGGGAAAGTGCACAATGGACATGAGAAACACCTCCTAAAAGACAAGAGATTGCTGAATCCCTGTCAAGGAGTAAAGGATAAACTGAACCAGCAGGGAGAGGGGCAGGGCCCTGCTTCAGCATTTCCGTTCCCAAATACAACCTACTCAAATTAAGGAGAAAACAGGCAAGTGAGTGGCTCTGGCCAGAAGAGAGGGGAATTTAAAAAGGAGTCTAGGAAAAATGAGAAAACTTCACATCAAAATTTACAAAGCATCATAAAAAAAGAAAAAGCCAGTTCTCTGATACCCATGAATTTTGTTAAAAAGTTCACGAATATGTCCTGTGGAACAAGACAAGACTAGTAAGTGCCCACAGTCTAGCCCCAAGCTCCACTTGTGGTCGCACCCTCTGACATTCCCTCCCTGAGGCCCCAGGCCCTCAGAGGCACCCCCATGCTCGCTCCAGCACACTTTGAGCTGCCTTACTGATCAACTCCCAATTCTCAAATGTCCCCTCAGGTTTGGCTGGACATTAGAATATAGACAGAGCAGTCGGCTAAGGACAGAAAGGCAGACTGAGCCCAAGAGACTTACTGCCAGGCTAAGGAATCTGGGCTTCGTAAAGCAGGCAAGGGTGTCAGAAAAGGTGTGCCAGGAGTGACACAGTTCCAGTTGTGTTTTAGTTATGGCAGTGAATGCTCTGAACTGTCTGGACTCAAGTCTGCACTTATTATCCAGCTACTGTGTGGCTCTGGATTATTAAAACGTGCCTCCCTTTCCATCTGCAGAACAGGTTATTAACAGTATGTAAACCTCAAGACTATTATGCAAAGGAGCTAATGTTTAAAACGGTATCTGGCACATAGTAAGTGCTCAGTAAATATTCTATTTTTTAAGCTTACCATAATACAACTAATGTGTAATAAAGGTTGGAAAAGGAGAAACCACAAGAAGAGATCAATTAAGGGCTTATTTCAACAGTTCAAGCAAAGGATTGAGAGAGCCTTTCGAAGGTTAATGCTGAGAAAGAAAAGGAAGAAGTATGAACACACATTGTGAAGAAGAATTAACAGGACTTGAAAACTTGTTTAAACATGAAAAATAAGAGACAGCCTGGATTTAAAAAAATGACACCAAAGTTTGGAGCCTATGACTTGGAAAAACTGGTGACAATTAGCAAGTCAGAAAAGGCCATTAAGTTGAATGATAGTATGTCCTTAAATGCATTGTGATCTGAACTTCAAGACTGTTTCTGAGTACAGCTCAGCAGTTTTTATTTTACCAAGCATATGACAGTTCAAACTCTGTTGAAAATAGAAAGGAAAAAGGTAGAAAAACAACGAAAGGGGAAGGAAAGGGTGTAGCAGAGAGAAAAAAACTGCCCTAGGAGCAGCCCAGGGTTCTGGTCCAAGTCAGAGGTTAACTATGTGGTGCTGGGAAAGCATGCGCCTGTTCAAACAACCCCACCCCATCCCATCCAGACCAAGTACCACTATGTACTTGGGGTTCCTCAAATTATATACAACCACTGCCCCCCACCCCATCTCCAAAGCATTGTTTTGGGAAGCCTTTGTTTTTGACAAGTGTAACTAAACTGCTCAGCCAGCTAGGGCAGAAAAAAACGCTGAACACACCTGAATAACCATCTCCCGGTCACTTTAAACTTTGGGATTACCCCTTTTTTTGAAGTGATAATTGGCTTTGTTACGTGATTCATGAATAGGGCAGCATCCCCTCTAGCAACTAGAAGGGCTCTCCCTGACACCATATTTGTCTGACAATACCACAATCAGGATTATAAGGTTGTCTCGAAAGTACAGAGAGCCTACATTTCCTAGTGAGATCAATATTACATCTCTATCTATATAGGTGAGGCACTCATCTCAATCTAGTCAAAAGCCTTCTTGAAAAACAGTACCTTGGTCAGCTTCAGATTTTCTTTAAAGTCATCTAGGTTTTCCAGAGCACATTAATAACTTCTAAATTGTTTCAGGTACAACACTTTTAAATCCCTGTATGATACTATAACTGGATATTTTATATTTCAATTAACAATGATATAAAAAAATTAACATTGAAACAGCTGATGTTTTCCATTAATCCTATGGGTATATTCATGATTATGATACTTAAAAAAAAGGTCTTTAAAAGTTTTATTTACATCAACACCTGAAAACTTCAAAATCTGTTAAATTTCTCTCCCTCACTTTGTGCAAATTCATTAAATCAAGTGACTTCTATAAGCATCCCAAACTACTATTATAAGAGGTCCCTCCAAGCCTATGTACCCTCCTCAAACAAAACTTAGTTATTCAGAATAAGGTAATGGACTGTGCAACCCGCAACATGAGACACTACATAAAAGACTGCTTAAGGATTCAAATATGGATGTAAAAACTGAGGAATAATTTGGGAAAATAACTTACTGTCTATTCATGTGTACAATACATAATTTTATAAAATTCCAAATATAATCACAAGGCTAAAAATCATATTCAATTAAGTTACTTTTAATGCAGAAAATACTCACTTTTCTAGTTGAATGACACCAAAATATTGATACACACCAATAACACTCCTTCCCACTTCCCACCTAAAAAATATTTTACTTTAAAAACAAAATGTTTTTGGCTCTCCCTCCTAGGACCACCAGCGCCTTTCCCCTCCCTCTACCATCCCTGCCAAGTTTTCCTTACCTCTCGCTCTCCTAAGCTCCAAGGGCCCTTCTTTTGCCTCTGTAACTTGTTTCCTGAGCCCACTTCTTCTACCACTCACTTCTACCTCTGTGACTTCTAAGTAAACCTTTTCTTATTAACATGTTTTTAATTTAAGTATAAGGGACACATAATACTACATTAGTTTCAGGTGTACAACATAAAGCTTTGATCCGTTCTTTTAAGTCAGTAGGAAATCACTGCTATGCTCTAGACCTGAGATGTCCAAAAATGACAGCCACTAGTGACAAGTGGCTACTGAGAGCTTGAAATAAGGTTAGTTGGAACTGAGATGTGCATGAATGTAAAACAACATTTCAAGGATTTAGTACCAAAAAACAATGTAAAATATCTCAATAATTTTTAATTTTGAAATAATATATTTTGGATATACTAATGAAATAAAATATATCACTAACATTAATGTGACTTTCCTTTTACTGATTTTTTTAAACTGTGACTCCTAGAAACTTTTAAAGTACATAAGTGGCTTATATTTCTATTGGGCAATGCTGTTCTAAAGAAAGTTCTTAGCATTAAGAATGTAAATGTAAAGATGTTGGGCAAAAGTCTCTGGCCTCTTGGAGTTTGTATTTTATTGCCAATGGTAATAAAAAAATTAATTCAAGAATGTTAGAAAATTATGAGTAGTCTGAAGAAAATAAGACAGAGAGAAAAAGAGAAACCAGAGGGTGGCGGGACGAGAAGGTTGTCTTCCTCTTCCCATTACAACAGAGAAGGCAACCAGGCTTCCTCTCAAGTAGAAACTCAAATAGACTGGCAGTGGCTGTCTGGAGCAAGCACTGGCAGACTCCAAGGCTAACCTGAGCGTCAGATGGAAAGCACAGCCTGCTACAGTAGCGGTGTGTGCCCAGGGCTGACGAGCAGGCAGGAGTGCCAACCGTGACCCACCGTTTGTTTGGGTTTTTTCCCCTTTGTTTTACTTTACGTTTAAAGTATTACAGATGTCCTCCACATCCCCCATTCACCTCCTCCACCCCGCACCTGCCCCCCCAGGTCTTCACCATACTATTGTCTGTGTCCCGGCTTATGCAAACATGCATAGAAGTTCTTTGATTACTCTCTCCCCATCCACCCACCTACTCCCCGCCCTCCCTCTGAGATTGTCAGTCTGTTCCATGCTTCTGTGTCTCTGGTTCTATTTTGTTCATCAGTTTATTATGTTCCTTAGATTGCACACGTCAGTGAGATCATGTGATACTTGTCTTTCTCTGACAGGCTGATTTCACTCAGCGTAATACTCTCCAGGTCCCTCCATTCTGTCCCAAAGGGTAAGAGACCCTTCTTTTTTACTGCTGCGTCGTGTTCCATGGTGTGAATGTCCCACAGCTCTTTTATCCATCATCTACTGACAGGGACTTGGGCTGTTTCCAGATCTTAGCTATTGTAAATTGCGCTGCTATGAACACAGGGGTGCATAAGTTCTTTCTGGCTGGTGTTTCAGGTTTCTTAGGATATATTCCTAGAAGTGGGACCGCTGGGTTAAATGGCAGTTTCACATTTAATTTTTTGAGGAAACTCCACACAGTTTTCTATGGTGGTTGCACCATATGCATAATGCGCTGGTGGTTCGCATTCCCACCAGCGGTGTACGAGGGTTCCCCTTTCTCCACACCCTCACCACCACTTGTTGTTTGCTGATTTGTTGATGGTGGCCATTCTTACAGGTGTGAAGTGATACCTCACTGTGGTTTTAATTTGCATCTCTCTGATGATTAGTGACTTCGAGCATTTTCTCGTATGTCTCTTAGCCACCTGTATGTCCTCTTTGTAGAAGTGTCTGTTTAGGTCCTTTGCCCAGTTTTTGACTGGATTGTTTGCCTTCCTTTTGCGAAGCTGTATGAGTTCCTTATGTATTTTGAAGTATTAACCCCGACCCCATCATTCTAATGATGGTATCTCCCCATGCACCCACTCAAGCTAGAAACTTCAGTCCTATTCACTCTCACTCCCTCCTCCCCTCTCTCCTCCCCGCTCTCACTACCTAGTGACTTGGGCCTTGGAAGTCTCCCGAGTCCGCCTGCTTACTTCCACACTCTTTGTCAAGATCGTAACACAGGAGGAAGTAATGAGGGGGGATTCTACAGTAACTGCTCCTTATCCGGTCTCTGTGTCTTCAGTTAATTCTCCCCACTGCTGTCAAAGTTTGCTTCCTTCAAATTTAAGTTCCAAAATCATCAACACTCTAAAACATCCAGAGCTTCCAGGTGTCAGTGTTCACACCTCTTATCTCATTGCCCACCATTCTCTCCATCTTGTCCCCCCCACAACACATCCTTCCTCTGGGCCGCACTGACAGCGCCGGAGCAGAACTGTTCCGTCTAGAATGCTGTCCCTGTTCTCTTTTCTGCACCTAGAAATCTTGAACTCAGATCTCAAGACCCAGACCTACCACCATCTTCCTCCCAGAATCTTGGAGTGAACTGCTTCCCTGCTCCACCCTCCCCTTCCCATTCTGTGGTTACACAGCAAGCATGTTCTGTGCTGAAGCAATCTGTATGCCCTCACAATAGTACCTGCGAGGGCAACACTGGTCTTACTTGTTTATGTACCCTAACTACAACAATGCAAGGGCTGACAGCACACACGTAATGAGTGGGTCAATGAAGCAGAGAGTGATTCCTGAGTCCCATCCACAACACTCTCACCCCCGAGTCTGGATGAGCTAACTCCTCATAAGCTGCCTGCTATCTCACTCACCCACTGAACAGCAGCAGGGCCAGGTTGTCCTACTCATCTCTTTTATGCCAGCACAAAGGCACTCAATAAATACTTATTCAGAGTGAGTGGATGAACAGGTATTATCGGACATCAAGTTCCCCACCTCAATTTGCAGAGGTTGTCCAAAAGGTCAGTGGCAAAATCAAGACTGACACATAGTTTCCTATCTTACAACACAACATGGGACCTTTCGTCCTAACAAAAAGATCCTAAAGTAGGTGTTTGTCATTTTTTGGTCACTCAGTATCTCTCAGATACCCACCAAGGTTTGGGAGAATTATGAAAAACAAAAAGAGCCATGCCCCCCTACTATAAAAGCCAAAGAGTAACAAAAAAGTCACTCTTCCTTACTCCTTGGTAACTAGGGCTTTGCTAGAGACCAAAGTGAACAGTCAAATGTTCATGCTCAGAGTCTAGAATCTTGAAAGTGCAGGAACAGCGAGAGCCCATTTGCCATGGTGAAGGGAAAGGTGAAGCTTACACAGCAATTCACTGTGAAGTGCTGGGGGGGGGGGGGCATCCTAACCAAACTTAGGCATATGGCTTGACCCTGCTGCCTGGCACTTTGGTTCCTACTTAATTTTCTAGCATAATCTTCAGCTTTCCAATCAATTCTGTGGGCTAACTTGTAGCCTTCAATTAAATTCATTTTCTACCCAAGTTAGCCAAGGATGAGTTTCTGCTGTCGGCAAAGAAAAACCTTGACTGTCACACAAAAATGAACAATGAGGGACCATCACCCCCAGAAAAAGAGGATCATGGGGGAGGGGAATAATTTAACAGATACATAGGGGAATGAGAAAAGGAACAATAAAAGAAAGTAATTATTAGAATCAATCAATGTCTTACTGATGTTTATGGTGGCTGTGTTGGCCACATAGTTGAGATTGCTAATCCATAACCAAAGGCACGTCTTTTTCCTGACAGGGAACTGTCATTTCCCAGTTTTTCTCACAACTAGCATGGCCCTGCAACTAAGATGTGGCCCATGGAGTATCAACAGAAGTGGTATGTAGTGCTACCAGGTCTAACCCATAAAGTTCTCCCATGTGTAAACCCCCACGCTCTTTCCCAATACAACAACTGAATGCCAAAACCCAGGTGACCGTTAGACACCACATATGTAAAATAGGGAAAATGCCCACAGTTTGGTTCTTGAATAACTAACTGTATAGAGCAGAGCAGTTATCCCCTGATCTAACAGTCATTGGGCTATTACATGAGCAAAAAACAAACTTCTGACTTAAACCACTGAAATGCTGGATATGTTTGTTATACCAGTTAGGGTACCTTAATAAATACAAAAATTAGTATCAACCTCGAAAGGTTAGTAAACACTTACAAGAAATGTTATTTGAAAACCATGATGAGATGGTACGCTGCTTACCATTAGTAAGGATCTGGACTAGTACAAAATTACCTCCCACTAGCTAAGAAATGTGTTTTGGGTTTTGAAAGGGTAGCCTTGCTCTTAGAGAACAGGCAGACAAAGTAGAGGTAGAAGTGAGAAAATTGACGTGAATTATCAAATTATGTAATCCCTGTTTTATACATATTTCCCTCCTTTGTTCAGCATCTGAATTCAAAGAAACTCAGTATACAAATTTTTTTCCAGAATAAATCATGACCTGTACTAGAAGCATGTTAAACTTTACTACTGTTTTACAAATTTTCATTATAAAATCTGCTACCTACTAAATATTTAGCTCATTTGGGGAGCTTTAATAAACACAGATGACATAAACCTGAAACTAATACAAAATATTTACTGTAAACTGTAATTAAAGAGTAACATTTTAAAAAATTAGAACATGACAAAACCAATAATAATAATAATACAGATTACATCCCCACTTCTGAAGATTTGGACTCATTTAGGTCTGAAATGGGAACCAGATATCAATACTTTTCAAAGATTTCCCAGGTGCTCTGATTAGGGGGGCCCCTCCACTGAAACTAAAATTTTTTATTAAAATGTGTAAGATTTTAAATAGTGATGATACAGCACAAAGTGCTTTAATAAGTGGCATAAAAGCACAATTTTAAAAATCTACAATGTTAACTCATCAACTGACAGGAAGGCTTCTATTAAAACCCTTTCTATTAATTTTACATTAATATTATATCAAACAAACGCTCAACTGTTGTTCAATCCCTAGTCTTAGCATTCTGAGGAACCAAGGCAACAAGAGATCACAATGGAAAGGAATACGATCAGAAATACAGATTTTTAAAAAGCACTGGTAGAAGAAAGTATGAGACGGAGGGAAAAGCCATCTCATAACAGCTCTTAATAGCTAATACTTCTGAAGAGTGAGACTCCGAAACAGGAGCGGTTTCATGATCTAATCTGTAGTGGCATACCATGCTTTATTGCGCTTCACTTTATTAGGAGTCACAGATGGGTACGCTTTTTGGTGATACTTGCTTTATTGTTGTGGTCTGGAGCAGCAATGTCTCCAGAGGTATACTTATATATACCTTTATCACTTTATCATTTCAATGCACATTTTTAAAATCACTACACACAATTCACCCTTGTAAGAAAACACCAACAATAATAAATGCTCCTCTGAAAGCACAATAGGTTTCCCACCTCAAAGCTAAGATACTTTGTTACCCCTACCTTTCGATGTACCACACTTCGGTGATCCCACACCTAGAGGACAGAAACTACCCACTCCAACAATCTGTCACCTCTGTTGGCTACTCAAACCAAGTTTTATTTTCTAGCTCTGAAGTTGAACCATACCTTCGAGTACAATGGCTGGCAAGGTATTAAGGAGGGATCAGTCAACATTTTCTTAAAGCCTGAGTGTGCATATTTTAGGAGCACAGTCTCTGTTGTAATTAATCAACTCTACCCTTGTAGCACAAAAGCAGCCTGACAATACCTATAAACCAATGAGTGTGACTGTATTTATAAAATAGAGGCAGTAAACTGGGTCTGGGGTCTTTAGGCTTCAGAAGTGGCAAGATTAGGATTAGGCACCCTGAAATTATCATCCATATATATACACATATATATAAATACACACATATACACATACACACACTCGAATACTTATATATTACATATCCATATATAAAACATTGCACATTTATATATTTATTCTATAGTACATGTGTTTATGTCATCATCTCTTTCACTCCACTATAAGACCCTTAAGGACTGAACCACTGCTTCGTTCACCAACAAATCTTTAGTGAATGGGCACATAATGGCACTCAAAAAATATCATTGCTTGACTCAACTAACTCACCTCAGGAGACCTGAATACAGATTACCAGAGAGGAGGGGAATATGAAAGAGAACATTTCTCCTATTAGGAGAGCAGAAAGGTTATTACACGTGAAGTTATGCTTCCATAGTCAGATGCTAAATGTTCTCCCCTCCGGTCCCAAACCAAGGCTGTCACTGAGTGGAGGACAGGTGCTAATGATGGGGGGGGGGGGGGTCGGGACACACACACACACACACACACTGATATCAAGCATCAGAGCAGTGACTCTATCAAAAGTCGCCAGTGTTGTGCCCTCCCTCGGAGAACTCCTGCTGCTGGTCCTGGATGCTGTGCTTCAACAGTGGGAAGGAGGGGAGCCAGCCAGGACTCACTAGCATGGGTGTCCGTCCGGCCCAGAGCAGAGAACAGGCACTGAGTAAATAAATACTGCATCAAAAAGAACAAAATCTAGCCTCAGCACTAATTTACAGTGTGACCATCTTCTCTCCAAGATTCAGCTGTCCTTCTGTAAAGTGGGGATGAGAAATCATTCCAACACCTATGGGGGGCTCACATGGGCTAACACTTTTGAACACACTTTATAAACTCTAAAACACCACAAATTCAAAGATGAAGGATCTGAAAGTTGCCTTCCTGCTATGGATTCTCAAATGTCAGGATACTAATATTTCAATAGCCTGATAGTGCCAATTCTCTCATTAACCATTTTAATGAATAAAAAAGTCAATTAAAATGTTTTTAATATTTCCCCCCATGGACCTGAATAGGATATTTTCATTTTCAGTTTTTGAAAAAAGCAACTTTTTTAGATTTGTCTTCTGAGTTGCACCTGCTGCAGTGAGTATTTAATAATAGTAGATTTATTTAGTTCAATGTGTTTTAAGTTGATATGCCTATGTTTTCAGAGATATCACAATACCTAGAAGATGGTTAAATAAGACAGTGCAATGTAATCCATTTTATGCCATATGAGTGAACTGAGAGGCCTAGTGCTCAATTTTCCAAACATTTTCAAATTTTCAGTTATAAAATGTTCTCCCACATTAACTACTGAGAAATATGAACAGTATATATGGTTCCTAGCAAGGATTTTTACCAACTAAATTTTCCTGCATATTACCCCACTTTTGCCTCCTAATGCCTCAGACATTTTGGTAGCAAATTCTACTCACTGTTTTAAAAGCAGGAAAACCCTTACCCTCAAATGAATAATAAAAAAGTTAAGACTGCTAATACTGAGAAGAACAGGGTGCTAAACTCCCACCTTTTCCTTGTATCTGTGACAAGATGGACAGCAATTACAAATGACTACTCTTTTATATGGAGCTTCCTGGGCTTTCATATGAACAACTGTCATTCCTCTACAGCAACTGGGGAAAATGTTAACTTGTTCATGATACACAAATAGATCTGCAAGATCTTGTGCATCATGGTGACTGGCACTATAAACCCGAATATCTCAGAGATACAAGTGTTCATCTGAAACAAGTCAAATGAAACTGAAGTAAAGCACTCCCTTGGAGAGACCATCCCTGACTTTCCAGGAAAAAGTGTACCTTCCCCAACCATCTACTTGTTTAGATGTTTAGAGTATGTCCCTATCCATTCTACTGTAAGCACCATGAGAGCAAGGATTCTGTCTTATCCATGAGGATATACCAAGCACCAAGAGGAAATGCTG
Organism: Miniopterus natalensis; assembly: GCF_054644295.1. Lineage (NCBI taxonomy): Eukaryota > Metazoa > Chordata > Mammalia > Chiroptera > Miniopteridae > Miniopterus > Miniopterus natalensis. Next base: position 84,413,516 of record NC_142086.1, on the reverse strand, counting down.
GGCACAGTAAATGCTCAACAAATTATTTGTTGCTTGTCTCACATAGTATCTCATCATTATCTTAAATTACCTAACATCTAGCGGAATATCTTATCCCTTAGTTACTAACTAATCTTAAGTAGTCCCACTGTTTTCAGATATACACTCTGTAAGTTGTATAAATTTAACAGAATTGCTTTGGTTTCTCTATATTTATTTTTACTAATCCTTCTACAAGAGAAAAGCGAGGCTGATGTTCTTTATTCTTTCCTTTTTCCCCATCACCATTTATCCCACCTGATGTTCTAACATTATGATAGTAGTAGAGTCTCCTTATGAAAGAAAGAATGTATTAAATGAGTTATTTAAAGAAGTATATGAGACCCCGGCCAAGCGTGGCAAGTGGTTGAGCATCGACCTAGGATCCAGGCGATTGGGGTTCAGTTCCCAGTCAGGGCACATGCCCGGGTAGTGGGTTCGATCAATGACTCATCATTGATGTTTCTATCTTTCTCTCCCTCTCCTTTCCTCTCTCTGAAGTCAATAAAGATATATTTAAAAAAAAAAAAAGGTATATTAGAGAAAGCATAAAATAGGCCTAAAAGCATAGACTGTGGAGCCACACCTCCCAGGTTTGAATTCTGGTGTCCTTGGGCACCTGTCTTCACTTTCTGTGCCCCAGGTTCCTCATTAATAAAACAGAAACAATCAGCAGAGTATCACCTTCCAGTTCTCCAGCCCTCGCCAGGAAAGCCCTGCTCTTGACTCTATTGTCAGCCCCTCCACCCAACTGCTGCTCATGCCCTCTCTTCCTTTCATGGTAAAGCAAGACCAACACCTATCGATTCACTATTCATTTCCGAATTTTATGCAATCTGGGATTTCTATTTAGGGTTTCTACTTACTTTATCTAGAAACAAACAAATTTATCCCTGCCCCGTCCAAAAGAATGTCTTTGCCTGACTTCCCTTTCCTGCTAACAATACTCTCCCACTCATCCAGACTTGACATCATGCTCCACCCTAATGCAACTCACCACTCTCCAAGTTCTGCCTAGGGTTCCTTAGGAAACTTTCATATCCATCTTCACTGTTCTTTTACCTTGGAACTCTTCACAGACAGTAAGGTCCATAAGAACAGAGGCAGATTCTGACATTTTCACAGGTGTACCTATTCATAACACCTAGTGAAGGGTTCTGTAATTAGGCTCAATAAGCATTTCTCTAATAAATTAATGTATGCCTGGAGTACTATAATCACCTCCTAAGCCTCCAGACTGTCCTAAAGTTATTAATCTTTCTTAAAATACCTCATTCCTACAACTTGTCTGCTCAGACACACTCATTCATATATTCAAGTAACCACTAGCTACAAAGTACTACAGGCAGTACTGTGAAGGGAGGAAAGAACTGGGGCACAATTCCATAAATAAATCCTCTTCAGTTCTTCAGAAATGTTACAAAAAGCTATTAGAGCTAATAAGTGATTTTAGCAAGGTTGCAGAACACAAGATCAATATACAAAAATGAGCTGTATTTTTTATGTACTAGCAACTACAATCGGAAACTGAAATTTAAAAACCATTCATAGTAGTATAAAAATATACAATAGGTATAAATCTGACAAAAGATGTGAAAGACTAGCATACTAAAGCGTTTTTAATTAGAAAAATCTAAATAGGAGAGATGTAACATGTGCACACCATGTGCATGATTCTGAAGAATCAATATTAAGATGGCATTTCTTCCCAAAATTATCTATACATTCAACACAATCCCAATCAACACCCCAGTAGGCATTTTTGTAAAAACTGACAAAATGACTTGGTAATTCATATGGAATTGCAAAAGACCTAGAGTAGTCATAATTTTGAAAAAGATGTGAAACTAACACTACCTGATTTCAATACTTAATATAAGGCTATAGTAATAAAGATAATGTGGTATGGGACAATCAAGACACACAAATATATTAATGAAACAGAACAGAAAGTAAGTCCAGAAACAGACCTGCACATATATAGGAGACTGATTTTTGACAAAGATAAAAAGGTAATTAAGTGGAGAAATGGTAAGTACTTTCAACAAATGGTTGTAGAATAACTGGATATCCATTTACAAAAAAGTGATCTTTTAGTTATACCTTGCAATACCATTTACAAATATCAACTCCAAAAGGATGATAGATTTAAATGTAATATCCAAAACTACAAAAACTGGAGGAAAAAATAACCATGGGAAACCTTTTAGACTTTGAGACAAGTGGGCAAAAGTTTCCACAAAAGTATGATCTATAAAAGAACAAATCAATAAACTGGACTTCATAAAAATTAAAAACATTTGTTTTTCAAGGCACTTTTAAGAGAATAAAATAAGCCATGGACTAGGAGAAAAATCTTTGTGAATCATATATCTGACGAAGGACTTATATCCAAAACAGATAAAGAATTCTCAAAGCCTAATAATGAGCTCAGCCAGGCGTGGCTCTGTGGTTGAGCAGTGAACTAGGATCCAGGAGGCTGCAGTTCAATTCCCAGTCAGGGCACATGCCTGGGTTGCAGGCTCGATTCCCAGTAGGGGGCATGCAGGAGGCAGTCGATCAATGACTCTCTCATCACTGATATTTCTGTCACTCTCTCTCGTTCTCCCTGAAATCAATAAAGATATAAAAAATAAAATTAAAAAACCTAATAATGAAAAGAAAAAAGAAAAATGTTGGGCAAATATTTGAACAAACACATACCCAAAGATGACTTATAGATGGCAAATAAGCACACACAAAGATGCTCAACGTCATTAATCACAGGGAAATGCGATGACATATCACTGCACATCTATTAGAATGGCTAAAATGAAAAGACTGACCACACTAAATATGGGACGGTGTGGAGGAACTATAACTCTTCTGTACAACTGGAAGAAATGTAAAATAGCAAGCTTCTAAAAAGTGAAGCATATACCTGCCATATGGTCCAATCATTCCACTATTAGGTGTTTACCCAAGACAAATAAAAAGTCATCCACAAAAAGACTTGTACATTAATATTCATATCAACTTTGTAACATCCAAAAACTGTAAACCACCCCAATGTCCTTTCAACAAGTGAGTGGATAAACTGTAGTATAGCCACACAATGAAATACTACTCGGTAATAATGTGCTACAACATGAGTGATCTCAAAGTGATTATGCTGAGTGAAAACAACCAAAGACAGACAACATATTATATGATTCTATTTATATGAAATTCTAGAAAAGCTGAAGGTGAAGTAATCTATACTGACAGAAAGCAGATCAGTAGTCACCTAGGGATTGGAGGGTGAGGGGACCCCAGGAAGCAGAATTACAAAGAAGCACAAGGCAATTTGGGGGAGAGGGATAGATATGTTCACTATCTTGATTGCGGTAAAACTTTTTACGGGTGATACATGTCAAAAGTCATCAAACTGTACACTTTAAATATGTGAAATTACTGTATGCCAATTATAGTAATCCATCCAAAACTTTACCTTTTAGAGGTACATGCTCCCCACCCAAAAAATCTGCTTCTCCTACTGTATATCCCATCTCATGTGATGGCAACTCAAGCCTTCCAGTTGCTTAGGCCAAACACCTTAAAATTATTCAGTATCACATTTTCGTATTTTAAAAATAAAAGTAATGTCTTTTAAAATTTGTAAACATTCATAGAAGATATGTTTTTCTAAACACATTGAAACACTGCTATAAAGAATTTTTAAATCCCCCACTTTTTAGAAGAAAAACCTCAAAGTCTCTGTTTTCCACTCCTCATCGCCTTCAACAACAGTCCTTTACTATCAACCTTAACAAACTAAGTTTTCTAAATAGGCCTCCACCTTCAAATGGTACAGCACCTTCCACAACCTACAGCCTTACAGAATCACCTGTTAAAATCCCATTCCCTAAAACCATGTGAAATACCACTCTAAACAAGAATCTTTTCCTAATCCCAATCCAAAAGGATGGCTCCCCTCTTCTGAATTTCCACCTCTCCTGTGGCATAGATATTCCACAATGTGATATAGTTAAGATAGAGCTCATCCACCTCCATTAAATTATAAATGTCCTGAGTGTGGTGCTCTCTGACTATGTGGTACAATAGAACATTTCCATACATTTGTTTTAGAATACATCTTCAGTGTATATGCCTAGGAAAGTACAATTAATAATCAAATGTTAAGGTTTAAATTTTGTTTTCATTCTTCACAAGGCTGTAAGACTGTCCAATTAGCTTGTCTGTCTCTGTCTCTTAGGCCCTTAACTGAAGAAGAGGACAATTAAATGGGTAAACTTTTTAGAAAACTAATTCACATGAATTAGTTTTGGTGCCATCCTGTGTTTCAATGCTTTAAGGCCAAAAGAGAGGGATGAAGAAAAGTTAAAAAGTATTAACCAACAGACACAAAAAGTGAAGAAAACTGGCTGCCACAAAATCAAGTGAAGAAAAGCCAAAGAGAACGAGAGAGAAGAATAAAACCGCAGTTCCTGTTTTAAAGGAATGACACGAGCCTACTTAGAAGCTTAGGCACTGAAACGCCTCTGAGGCTGGGAGCCTTCATCACTGCACCTGCCTGCTGTGCTGGGTAACTAAGTAATACAAGAAATATTACTTTTGTGTTCAATTATCATCTATTCTTCACATTAAAATGTTCTTTCTATTACTCTCTAGCTATGTGGATCTTAAACCATATTTAAAACCTTAACACAAGCCCTACGGGCTTCCTATTTAAGCCTTTCCCAGAGTACTCAACCCATTTCCTATGACCCTATCTTCAAAACACCTGGTAAGTTTTCCCCCTACTCTTACAGATAAATCCTTATGACACTTTCTATCCGGCTGTCTTGTATTTTTATCTAACTTTGCATGTAATTATTCTTCACCTCTTATGTTCCTTGAACAAAGCACCAAACTCTGTATTTCCTACAGAATCTCCCACCTAACCAGTACCCAATACAGACTTACTGTAAACCAAAGACAATACAGTACAAGTAATAGTTAAAACAGCTGATTAAATGTGAAAAGTAGTAACAGCAGAAGGTGGTGAATAACAACCAATGACCAGAAGCTAACCAACAGGTTCGAGTTTATGCTATTTGCTAGATCACATGAGCAGTACAAGATAAATTCTGCCCCAAAGCTTGCACCAATTTATTAAAAACAAACATGTACCTTTATAGAAGGTCAAAATCATGAGAAAAATCAAATATGCTACTTATTGCAACGGTATTATTTCTAACCTGGAAGAAAAAGATAAATTTTACTAAACAGAGTTTTAGAAAACCTGTACATTGTGTTGTTACCTGAGTTATATTTTCAGAGACAAAGCCAAAATACTTCCCTTTTGTGTTATAAAGTACTTAATTAGGTAAAGATTTTATACAACTTAACTTCTATAATATAATACACACATTTTGGTTACAGGTATTTAACAGAGCAATTAAATCTTTATTTCCACTTCTGTTCTAAAATCCGCCTGCCCGCAGTGAGTGGGAACTGCTGCAGATCATTAAACACTCATTTATCAATGTCTCTCACCAGGCAACACAATGCAGCAGAACAGCACAGGGAAACCATCCTGAACCCCAGCAACAGCGGCTAATTAGCATAGCCTACCACTAAACCTACACCATATGATTGGAACTGCTAGTCGGAATGCTAGCCAATCAAACTAGGCTATGCAAATAGCCTATTTTAGTTGCCAGGGCAGGGCTACTTCCAATTGTCCAATAGGAAAACAAGCAATAAACAAGAAATGAAATTGAGCTTTGTCACATTTTCAAGTTGCTGTTAACACTTTCAGGTTTAGAGCAAAATTAACAGCAACTGTAAAGGATTAGAATCATATTCTGCTTTCCAATCCAAAAGCAATCCAATGATAATACACACAGAATACGGTTAAAGTCGTGCATTTGTTGTAATTTTAACTTTTTACTATATAGACATGTTTTACTAACAGCTACAATCAACATTTCAACTTTTCCCCCCACCGACTCAAAGCAACCATTCTGTAAATGTCTTTTTATATATTCAAATAGATTCTCAAACATTACATTATAGAAAAATCCTACAAAGCATTTTTATTCTACTATGAAAAAACTAAATAAAAGATGGGTGTAACAACACATGGCTCACTGGGAGTTCAAACAAGCTGTATTAGACGGAAGAGAAATAACATTTCGTTTTTTATTATGATGTATGTTATATAATTTCAAAAATAATTTTAAAATAATAAAACCCAAATTAAGTATTAACCTATAAGGCTTAGAATGTACAAACTGAGACCACATAAATAATACTCATCTCTTGGAACCAAATTAAACTAAGATATAGGCACAATATAAGCATATATTCATATGTAAAATTTCTAATAAAACAAAAAAACTACTCTGTCAGTACATACTAACAGCTACAAAGATAAATTTGTTCTGACAATTCTTAGTGGTTGAGGGAATTTCTTTAATCTTACAAATTCAGAGAAATGCTTTGAAACATGTCAAGGAGACAGAGTTCCCATTTGTGCCTTATAATTGTATCTTTATAAAATACAATTTAATTTTAAAATAGACCAATGTGTCCCACCTATCCTAGCAATTATCTCCTTCTAAATGAAATACAGATTCATCCCACGCCAAGTAGTAGTGATTTTTAGATATATTTTCCATAAAACGTCTGTATATGTCTCCAGAAAAAACTTCTAGCACTTATAAAATATACTGAATTAAGACACAGAGCAGATTTCGAGCATTCAAAGAAAACAGCATGTTGGTCGTCCTATTTCTATCACTGCCAATTATCTTGCACTTTAAGAAAACTGAAGCCACTTTTCCATCATCTCCAAGCACCCACCACCCAACACTTGTCTCCTAATTTTTTCTCATGTTCCCTCTACTTAGAGATTCTAGACAAAAACCACTTAAAGTCCAATGAAACTAAACTGGAGTCAGCTTCTTAGGAGGAGAGGGATCAATAGCTGAACTTTAAAGATGAAAGAAACCTTAAATATCATCTACTAGTAGTAACCTCTCATTCTATAAACCAAAAAACTATACATTTAGAAAAACAGCACATAAGATAAAGATCCTACAGATGGAAATTAAAGCCCTCCCAAACTATCTTGTAAGAGTATCTATGAATAATCAATATATCAGTCAGGTATCAGTAAGTCTCTTGGCCTGCTTTCATATGAATATATACTTAAATATAAATATTTGTAAAAGATTAGCTCAGGATCATTCTCCATGCCATCACCCACAGCATCTACTAACCAAGGCTTCAGAAAGGCTTGAAAATAACTCTCTAATCCAAAGCATTTAATCTATTACCTGAAAGACTCAATTTATGTCATTTGGTGTGTTCTGAACTACTTGGAACCCTAACAAGTCCCTTTTAATTCCTAAGGTTAAAGGCAAGGAGAGAAATAAAGGGGAAAGATTTTTAGGCCAATTTCATTCACACTCCTGCCTATAAATCTTTAACATGTTGGTTAGTGCTCCCAGGTTCAAGTTTCTCGTATTCCCTCCACATTGATAAAGCAATCCTAACCCACCCTATCTTCCAATCTATAGCAGTAAACAGGAATTTTCCATGTAATCAAGGACTGTATCCTGGTCCACCTCTTACACATTCTTTGTATCACAAAATTCTGCCCATCCTTCAAGGGGAAAAAAATTAAAACCTTGGCACTCTTATTTTCTTTTGGGACCTAGAAACACAAGGAAACATCTTCTGTCTGGTGATAGATGCTCTGGGATAAAACAGCCTAAATTTAAATGTTGTTCAGTTGATCTTCAATGCTTTTAAAAGCTACTTATTTATATTGTGGAGTTTAGAAAAAGTACAAATGAGTACTACTTTTAGAATCAGAAATTAAACATCTAAAATGTCTAAAAATAGCTCATTAAATTAGAATGTTTGTTATATAAAATATGTATTTTAGAATTCCTAGTAAAGAAATTGTTTTCTAAGTATACAATTAATCTTTAACATTTTCAAAATACAGTATTCCAAATACATTTTCTCTCCTATATTGTAAGAAGAAACATATTTAGAATAAATAACTGCTAACTTCTCGTCCGAAGTTAATGATGCTCGAGATATATAAATAGCCTCTAGCCTCTCAATGTGTAACAGGCCATATCATGCCAAGTAATAAATCACCCAAGATTATCCCAAATGACAAGTCATACCACACGAACAGTTTTGTATTTTAGGGAGAAATACGATGTAGTTTTAAAGTTTGAAAAATGACAAGAGGGTAAAAAAGTACTTTCCTTTTTCATTCCGAAGCCACCTAACCTGGAAAAGTATTTTTGGAATTCTGAACGATTACTCTGATCACGTCTGTAATTCCTTATTCTGTAAGTGGGGCTGCCACCACACTGTTCAGCAGGACATCCTTTACCAAAGATCAAGTCAGCCCAGTAGATACCTATAGTCCCCAACTGAAAAGCCACCCTAGTGCATTTTTCCCTCCTTCTCACTAAGTCTCCTTATAAAAATAGAAGGTTAACTGCATTTAAATCTGATTTATAAACATACATTTTAGAATTCTGGACTGTACTCTTGTGAATCAACTACTTCTTGTTTGGGAAAGGATCCCTTCATTACCCCTTCCCCACCCAAACCAAAACTGCGCTTAGAGCATTATGAATACTCACTGCTGTGTATTAAATATAGTTTTGCTCCTTCATTCAGAGGTCACGGAAATGTAAAAGTTGACTGAGCAAGTCTTTATTTAAATAAATGTTATCACAATTAATCCACATTGCTAAAACAAAAAAGATTCTTGCAAATTTACTGTGGGGTTAAAATTCCTTTTTGTATTGTGCTTATCAAGGCAAAAAAACAGTTAACAGCTTCGTCTTTCTTACACATACTCCTCTGTACAAACTGCAGTAAGTACTTTCTTGTCAATTTTCATGTCATCTGAAAAGAGGTATTTTGAGACCAAGAAAGCACCTAGTTCTTAATAATGCTACCAGAGTTCAGTCAATAGAGAGCCCCGGACAACGGGAGGAGTGCTTGAAAGAATCCTTTAAGACTACCAGCAAGAGAAGGAACCACACCACACCTGGAAGCTGCTTCCTAAGCTGGGGAGGGAGAGTACTTCTAAACAGGAAATCGAACACTCGATAGATCAGGCACACTCCTTCTTATCCTCCGTAACAGCCACCAAATATTCAGTCAAGAATCATAAAAATAACATCAATTGACTAAAGCATGAGATGCAGACATACCAGTAAACCAAAGATTCTGACAGATTTCAAGACAAAAAGTCAATGGGACCATGCCAATCATCAAATGAATGTCAGAGAGACCACGAACAGAAAGCTGGCACCAGGAACCACAGCAGAAGGGGTGGGGGCTACCCTGGGTGGAACAGGAAAACTGGGGTAAAAGGAGGGGCCGAAGTTGGCTTAATTAGTACTAGTCAAGTAATTATCTGCTGCATGGACAGCTGAACGCAATCGTACAATTAAATCATTATTTAAAATCACTACTACATGGCGCCACATTTCATTTCTCCTATGGGTGGAACAAACTTAATGACACAGTATTACATCTCTCGCTATAGTTCCTAATACACTGTGTGTTTTTCCAGTACACTTTTCTGTTTTCAACTTTCAAAACCACCTCAACACAAAAAAACATGTAATTCAATTACAGTTAAGGAAAGGTGTGCAAGTGTATATACACTTACATACAATGTAAAAGTAATTGTCTGGTGGGTAAAGGCGTGAGGCAGGGAGAAATATAAAGGGTACTAAAGTCTTCATTTCATATCTTTAGGAAATCAAGAGAAACTATCTAAAACTGATGGGTCAAGAAAGAGAGGTTTAAGTCAGTTTCATAAAATTTTAATCATAATCAACAGAAAACCTTTTAAAAAGGAATAGAAATTGGCAGGAAGAGAGAGCATAAAGAGTTTTACTTGATTTCATCTTTCTGGGAGGACAGTCATTAGTTTTTTAAATAATAAGACAGCTATAAACACATTATTGTATTTAAGCGACAGAAGTAACCAAAGGAAGAACATAACAACTAAAAATTAAAAGGGGTTTTTACCACTAAGGGTGTGAGTAGAAAAAGAAAACTGGTATTTCACTTTTTACTTCCAAAATGGATTTTTATTAACATATTCATGAAAACTGAGTAATTAATGTTTAATTACTCAATTATGTAGGAAGGAAAAAGACTGGTTGTAACCAGTAGGTAACAGAAACGCAAGCATTCAACATGGGAAGCCTTTTTTTTGCTGTTTTGTATTAACAAGATAAATAGCAACACTTTCGAGTTTTTAAATTCTTGACTCCAGCCCGGCCGGGTGTGGCTCAGTGGTTAAAGCATCGACCTAGGATCCAGGCGATCAGGGTTCGATTCCCGGTCAGGGCACATGCCCGGGTTGTGGGCTGCAGCCGATTAATGACTCTCTCATCATTGATGTTTCTATCTCTCTCTCTCTCCCTCTCCCTTCCTCTCTCTGAGATCAATAAAGATATATTAAAAATAAATTAATTCTTGACTCCATGTACTGTATTTTGTGCATGGTGTGTAAAAATGAAAGTAAAACCTATTTGCACTTTCCTCCAATGTAATCTCTAACATAGACCCATTTAATACCATGTGTCTCTACACTTTTTAAAAAGATGAGCGTAAAGGGTATAGAAGCCTCAACCAAACTAAAGAGGGATCACTAGGTAGCCTGATGTCAACCACCAAAAAAAAAAAAGGAAAAACACTAGAAAGTAAAATCTTAAATTGCACTTTTGGAGGAGGTGATCTACACTATCTAAACCGTAAGCAATTAACTTTTTACATCAGCTTTCTTAGTTTGGGTGTCCCTTTTAAAGTATTTCCTTTTTTTCTTTTTTTAAAATATATCTTTACTGATTTCAGAGAGAAGGGAGAGGGAGAGAGATAAAAACATCAGTGATGGGAGAGTCATTGATTGGCTGCCTCCTGCACGGCCCCTTCTAGGGACTGAGCCCGCAACCAGGGCATGTGCCCTGACTGGGAATCAAACCGTAATCTCTTGGATCCTAGGTCGATGCTCAGCCACTGAGCCACGTCGACTGGGCCACATGTTCTTTTTTAAAGCAGTAATTACTTCCACAGACTTTCCAGAAAAGCTAATATAGATAAGCTTATTGTATCTTATCAAAACCGAAGAGTAAATTATTTATGAAGCCCTTGGGAATCCCTTTAAAAGAGAAAATATAATAAAGTATCACCACCATCAACAGATTAATGGTTTGTTTGTTTTTAATTGTCCAACAAATATTTGAGAATCATTTATGTTCCAGGCATTATACCAATAAATAAGACCCAGTCCCTTCACAGAAAAACTTAAAGCTCCTGTATAAAATGATACTATGAACAAAATTAAAACACAAATGTAAACTGGAAAATGTATTAGCAGTAAGTAACAAAGTAGGAACATCCTGGTTAAGAGTCAGAAGTCATGCTTCTGGGTTTGCATCCTAGCTCCATCCCTTACTAGCTGTGACCTGGGGCAGGCTACCTAACCTGGGTATCTATCTCAGAATTATCAAGAGAAAATGAGTTAAGCCCTGGTGGGTGTTGTTCAATGGTTAGAGTGTCAGCCCGCACACCTAAGGGATGCAAGTTCGACTGCAGACACTAATGGGGGATAACCAATCAATGTCTCTTTCTCCCCCTCCCTCCTACTCTCTCTAAAAATCAATGGAAAAATATCCTAGGGTTAGGATTAACCAAAAAGGGGGGGAGGGTGGTGAGTTACTAAATATAAATCATTTACAATAGTTCTTGGCATATAGTAAGGGTTCAATGAAGAACTCTTACAAATTAACAAGAAATAACAAATCCAAGAGAAATATCAGCAAAGAATATTGAAAGGAAATTCACAGAACATGAGTAACAAACAAGGGAACTTTATTCAATCTCACTAATATTCAAACAAATGCAAATTAAAATATTGTTATGTTTGTCTATCAAAGTGGCAAATATTTTCAATTGGGAAAATTATGATGTATAGCTGCTAGTAGAATCATAAATTGTACTTTTAAAAGACACTTGAAAATACATATCAAAATATACATATCCTCTAACTCAACAATTGCAACTTCTAGGAATTGGACCTAAGGCAATAAATCAAAGATGAACACAAAGACTGCCACAATGATGTTCACTTAAACATTATTTATGAACTAATTAGCAACAATGGGGAATAGGTTAAATAGCAACTGATTTACAGAATACTAATTAGCCATTTAAAATAATGCTATAAGAGTATTAATGATAAATGTTTAAACTTTAAAAGACTATAAAAAACCAGTAAAATATGACCCCAATTTTCTTTCTTAAATATTGTTTGAAGAAACCACATACACATAAAATAATAGGCAATATATACACTAAAAAATTACAATGATGTTCTCTGGTTGTTAGGAATACTGGTGGCTTTTATTTCCTTCTTTACAAAAATTCTCTCTGAACTTGAATTATTTTTAGTTAAAAATATATAAACTGCATTGTGGTGGTGACAGCCGCACAACTGTATAAATCCACTAAACACTCATTCATAAAATGCATGAATTTTAGGGTAAGTAAATTCATTTAGTACTTTTATACACACACACACACAGACTACTTATTTCTAAGGTGAGGGAGTAGGAAAAAGTCCCTGCCCTCAGAGAAAAAAATGACAACCATGTTATGTTTTATTCAATGGGGAAGAAGGAGATAAGTACTTCAGATTTCAACAATAAATCTGCACAATTGTGACAAAATATTTTCTACTATACTCATGTAAGAATGATGTTATATAACCATTTCAGGTACATCATTATGAAAAAGGTAAATGTTAACTTTCCAGCTAACTTGGTTCCCAGAAAAAAACTCTTTAACCTCTCACATTTTTCCCTATCTACCCTGCTCCTGCAAATCCTTTCTGAATAATTCCAGTGAGTAGAAAAATCAGCATAATTCCAATGCCTCATAAAAGACCCTTCTATTTTCCTTTCTTTTCATTATGTGTCTAAGAAAGGTCAAGGAATATAACCTAGTGACTCCCCTACTGGTAGGAACATCAACGAAATTTAATTAGTAACTTTCCCCCTCCCTTCCCTCTTCTCCAGACATCTCATTTGAAGTAATATATCTTTTACCCCATTAATAACTATGAATCAGCAAGTTATTCTTTTATTTATTTACAATGTATCTTCATCGCAAAGAACATAGCCATTACATATTGCAATCACTCATAACTATCATTTAGTTTATGTTCTACAAGTATATTTCATGTTCCCCTTATATCAATGCCCCTGCCAAAGTTTATTCTCTAGTGGAGTCCTTAAGTGGCTCAAAGAAACAATAATCCACAAATTCACACTCATCTTCATAACATTTTGTCTGCTGTCTTTATACTTTGGTCAGTTTAGCTGGATGTAAAACTGCTGGCTCTCATTTGTTTACCTTGAGTATATTAGAAGTTACTCTACTGCTTCTGGCAGAAAACGATGCTATCAAAATCATATAATCTAATATTCTTCACCTTAATAATTACACTTGGTTTCTTTGCCCCAATACCCTAAGAATTTTCTTTTAAGTACAGTAATTTTTAAATAATATGTCTACACGTTGGTCATTTCAGAATCAATTTATCCAAGTATACAACATGCCCTTTCCAAATGTGGTGGCAATTTTTTTTTAATTTCAGGAAATTTACTTGAGTTATAATTACTACTATTTATTAACTTTTTCATTGCTTTGGTTCTTCTTCAGAGACTTTTATTTGTGTGTTGAAACTTCTTTGCCTGTCTTTAGTAAATGTCATTTTCTCTAGAATGTTCATCTATTTTTTTCATTTCCTTTTGTTTACATTTTTGCTCCTATTCATCATCTGTTTCACTGCCATTGTTTTTTTCACTCTCATGTTCCTCCTAGTTTGGGTTTCATACTTTAATGATTTCTTTTATTTCTCTTTCCTGAGTGATCACATTTCTAAGATTTCTTTATTTGGAGTTAGCACACGCTTACTGAAATTCTCTCGATTTCTCGGGCGTTCTGAAACACTGCTACGGGTCTCACGTGTTTCACAGGTGTTTCTTCCACGCACGCTCTCACTGTCTGCAGGGACTCTGCTCCTTACTCCTTTCTTCCTACAAAAACTCTATGGGAATTTGACTGGGATTCTTGTTTACTGCTCATTTTCATGTAAAATAAACTTTTTAGGAAACCAGAGTAGCTTTTCTGGCTTCAGTAAGAGTCTTCTTCTGTTTTCAAGGATACTGAAATATAGTCTCAAGAATGAGACCTCCTGTGCTTTCACCTTCCCCCCTCAGATCTGACCTCCTCTCCTGCACCCTCATTGTCTCCAAACTGCTTAATGTGGATTCTATTCCAAGCAGTGTCTCCTTGGTATGGCCCTTCACCAGGAAAGGAACTTCAAGTAGTTAGTTTTAAAAATTCACAGGTCCCAAAGAGCTCAGCCCCACAGAAATCACTGTGAGCCCGTTGTATCCTGAGAACTCAAAACCATCTCTTAGTTTCTGCCGATGGTCTCACATTTGCTTCCCAGTTTCCAGGGAGTCTTTTCTTTGATGGCTATCACGGGGTTCTCCTGTTCTAAGGTCCACTTGAAAAACACCTTAATGCTTCTTTCTGCATCCTTCTGTGCAAATGTTGACAACACACGGGTCTTGTAGTTATTGGAGATCTGTCTCCACCTACTTGTTATCACGGTTGGTGGGGATACTGCTCACCTAGTTTAGCAGAAGGTATCCAGAAGTTTTTAGTTTTGCTGTCCTGATTACTGTCTGTTTTAAGGAAAAATTGTGGATATTCAAAAATTATACCCTACTGTCATCTTCCCCAAACTAAAACATTCTTTAGGGGTACATCTAGTAAGTATCCCTAAAATCTAAGCTAATGAATATGAATCTATTTGCTTTCCCCTGAGTATTGAATAAAGGTGCTAAGGTCTAAGAAATTGAACTTTCCGATGTAGCTAACTTCATGTTTCCCATCATCTTTTCTGCAAATATCAAATGTTCTCTTATGTGAGACACACATGATGTAATCATTATAATTCCTTCCACTTAAAAATTAGAAACTTAATAAAAATATAAAACATTAAAAAGAAGAAAATGAAAAATGAGACACCTTTAAAGTCACCTCAAGAAATTTATTAAAGCAGACACTGAGATTTTTAGGAATTACTACGACAGCAAAAATGGTTTTTCCAAGTATTCACTGAGCATTTTCTATGTCCCAGGAACCCTGCAAGACAGACATAGTACATACAAAGACAACAGGCCATATAGCCCTCTGACCTTGAGAATCTGAATAGTTGGGACAAAAAACTGGTAAGCAAATGTGCAAATGCCATAAAAGCATTAACTAAAAACCCCTTGCTAGGAGGAAAGGGTTCCGGGAGGAGAATACCCAGCACACACTAGGTTGCCGCCTGCTTCATGCATTTCCAAAGCACTTGAGCCTCTCCCCCCACTAATTACACATTGTCATTTTTTGTATTTTCTAAAATAGAGATCCTTCTATTGAATTAGAGATTTTATTTTTAACCACAATACTCAATGCTCACAAAGATAGATTAAAAGATACACATTCATGTAATGCTAGTGAGTATAAACTAGTATTTTTATTACCGAATACCTTTTTGAAAAGTTGTATTAAGGCCTTAAAAGTTTTTCAAACCCTATGACCCAATACTTATACTCCTAGGAATCAATTACAAAATATAATTTATCATACAACCAAACATGTATGAGCAAATATTAGTATTTTAAGAAGTGAAAAGTAAAATAAATAAATAACAATGTCTAATAAGAGATACCTAACTTACCTAAGAAATGATAAGACAACGAAAACAGTCTCAAGTCAGCACACTTTAAAATAAATTTCTAAACTAACGCACCCTCAGAAAGTTATAGTTCTGAATGCTCTATATTTGCTCCAAGTTCAAAGTGACAGAAGAGCACAATTAGTTTTTGATGACACAGGGAGATGTTTATGATATCATGGTAGGCAATATAAAAGAAGATATAAACAATATAAAAAAATATTCTACCCAAGTACACCAACCTGAATGGATATTCAGGATGATCTCAATTAGTCAAAAATGACATGAAAACCAAAAAACTGGAAGAGAATATACCACAGTACAGTGGACAACATAACTTCAGAAATATTTCCTTCAACTTAGCTGTATTTTTATAAATTTCCACATTTTTCAATGACTGCATATTACTTAATAAACAGAGAGAAAAGTAAAAACTTTAAAGCAAAAATAAATCCACCGAACTTCACCAAACCATTCACCAAAAGTAATAAATTCACAGAATTATTAAGAGCAAAATCAGGTGTTTAGGGTTAAAAAATGAATGCAGGCTAAAAGGAAAACCACAGGAAAAGACCAGATACACAGGACCCTGTGAAGAACAATTTCAAAAGGAAGCAAATTTGCACTATATACCAAAATATTAAAATGTACAAACTCTTTGATTCCCCCAATGCACCCTGCATGTGAATGGGTTTTAATAAATTTGTGGCAAGTTTTAATTTACAGAACTGGTTTCTAATTGTTCTGTAATAATAGGCCACATTCCTATGAACACTAATGTATGCAAACTTGGACCTACAAAACTCACTTTTTTATAAAATATATTTTTATTTATTTTAGAAAGAGAGGAAGGGAGAGGGGGAGAGAGAGAGAGATAGAAACATCAATGATGAGAGAGAGTCAATAATCAGCTGCCTCCTGCAGGCCCCCGCTGGAAATCGAATCCGCAACCCAGGCATGTGCCCTGACCAGGAATCGAACCACAATCTCCAGGATCATAGGTCGATGCTCAACCACTGAGCCATGCTGGCCATGCCAAAACTCACATTTTAAAATGAGTTAGAGAAGTTAAAATTTAAAACTGCCAGATTAAGTGGTTTTAAGTAGTTTAATTCATATATAAAATGAAAACAACATAAATTAGCATAATTTAAAATACATTTCTAAGGCTATTCATCCTCAAAGAATTACAGTTCTGTATGTTCTACAACTATTTCAAGTTTTAAAGTGACTAACCTAACACTACTGTTTAACAATTTTAGTTGTTAAAGAAGTCCATGTGAACAATAAAAGAATGGTATCAACTGCTATATCCAACAACTTTTCTCAAATAATGTTCCTTAAATGATAATGGGTACAAATAAAAAATAAATGAAAGGGGAGGTCCTTTTATCAAATACATTTTTAAAATGCAAGAGACTTTATGTTAATGTGTACAGTAATCTCTGAGGCAGTACATCTTCTAAATTTAACTCAGAAGTGATTCTACATCCTAAATAAACTGAATTTGGTTACCTTGTAATTCAAAGGGGTAAAGAGTGGCTCCCTAGGTTCCCAGGATGATGGTGAGTAGAATGGTGTCAACTTGTCACTAACAGGAATAAATGTAAGATGAGGGGGTGTGTGCAGGAGAGACATCCAGGGGGCAGTTACATGGGTAGGGAGCTCAGGAGAGAAGAGTTAGACACAAACATAGATTTTAACAACATCAGTATCTAGGTGTCTAGTGAAGCCATTACTGTGATTGTTGTTAACCAGAGAGTGTTTTCTATTTTTACTCTAGATGCCTTGAATTCAACAGATAAGTCTTAAAAGTTTACCATAAACATCCACTGTTTACATATGTGCCCCTTCTCCAAGTGAAATGTGTTCCTTGATTCCTAAGCACAAGGATCCTGTGGGCAGGGTATCTATTACAGTACCTGGTACAAAGCAAAGGTTAGCCAAATAACTGTTTTGTCATAAATGATTTTTCTTCCAAAAATTAACAGAACAATCCAATTTTACCTCATTTACATTCTAACTATATATTATAATATGTGAAAAGACACTCGAATTAAACAAGTACAGGAACACCTATAGATACATATACTAGAGACACATCAAAGTTTGACTCTGGCTTGGTGTTCAGTAAAAATTTATCATTAAGCTTTGGCTTTTGAAAGACCAGTCAGTGCCTACTTTCACGTCCTTCCGAGCACCCCGGAGCCTGCATCTAATCAGTGAAATGGCAGGAGAATGAGGTATCATCACATCTAACCAACAGTCAGTGCCATGAATGCCTGGGGACAAAAGCATATTCTCTTTCAATAGTGCATAAGCACTCTAGAAACAACTTTCATTGAAAATGCGTTGTGAGCCTTTCTGTGGTAAAATTCTACCAACCGAAGTATAATAAATGTGTGCATGGTAAAACAAGAGCAAACTGCTGCATTCATTAATGATGATTATGAAAGCTGTTAATTTTATGTTCAAAAACAATTATTAACTTTCAAATTGTTTAAAGGGAAATACACCAACAGCTAATACATATGTTAGAGAGAGCCAGTCCTCCTTACTTGGATTTTTTCCTTTATAGCCAATAAATGGTGAAAATTTTTAAAGACTACAAGGTCAAGTAAGAGAAACTGGGTTATATCATAAATCTAATCTTTGTAGTAATTTTCTGTGTTTTAGCATTCGTAAAAATAACTAGATAATCTTTATAAACTGTATTTACTCTTGAGATATTTCATTTCATCCATAAGTCTTTCAACAGAAAGAGCTTTCTGGAAACTCTTCATACCTTATGAAGCTAAGCTAAAAATAAAAGAGCAACTTTGCCTCTTCAAACTTCCATACGGAGAAATCTCCAAAACAATGAATATTCATGAATCAATCTGAGACACCCTTGCTTCGGTACCGGCCTCAGCTGAAAGTGAGCCTCTACCCGGTACAGCCACTGCGCAGCACGGTGCCCACAGAGCAGTCCCGGAGCGGACAGTGCTGACAAACTGTTCTGCACCAAAAGGTCAAACTGCTAAACTGACAACAAAATTCTCATAAAATCCTAAAATTTTCTCTGTAAATTTTCCTATTTACTTCTCTATGACAGTGATATTCAGCCTCAGTATCATGATTTTATCAGCCACTCAGCCAGAACGTGTGCATGGAGTACCTCTACCATGTACAGAAAAACATGTGCGTGCGTGCCTGAGACAGGTTACAAAGGATCCCTCAATCACCTTTCACTTAAAAAGGCTTACCACCATATTCTTTGAGTTCCTCATGCATGTCAAATATTATTTGACCTATAAGTTAATTTGCAAATATATTCAAGCACATTTCTTCATATAAAACGGTATACCTGATATATTCTTTAAATCCCACTCCAAAGTAAAAAGGGGGAAAAAAACAATGACAAAAACTTTAACAGCTACACCAATAACGTAATTAAATATCTATCCAGGATTTATGTTGATACTTCTTTTCTGGTTAAAAGCTACATTTTCAAATGATTTATAAATATAATCAAGTAAGACTATCTCTGACAAAGTCTACAAACATAAGCCACTTGGTTCAACAAAATGCCTCAAAATCAACCTGGTTTAAGATACAAGTTTACAAGTTAGTAACACTTTATCCATTAGCTACACTACACTTTCAAGAGTTTGAACACAGCCTTAACATGAATTAGCTTCAATTTTTCCATGTATGAGTAAGAACACCTCAATTAATTATAAAACAATCAAAAATATTCTTTCAAAAATGACTCCATACTGCTTCCCCTATAAATACAAATGACAAAAGGATGAAAGAGAAGGCAGGGTGAAGGAACAAGGACAGAAAAAACAAAATCCCGTATCATATTTTATAAAGGGGTCATACACGTATGTGTAATATCTTTAATTTACTTTCAAATACACTACTATGCCTTTAAAAGACTTGCTCTATTCTAACAGGGATCTGAGGGAAACATATATTTAACCATATAGGGAAGTATTTATTTTTAACAGAAATACTTCAATTCTCGAAGTATTAATCAACCATCCACTTTTTAAAAGGTCAAGTACTAGCAATTACTAAGTTGTATTTGTATTAATACCACTATAAGTCACTGTCAAACTGATTCCCAAAGTCAAGTTAAATAAATATCCCAACTATCTTTGCATTACTGATCTAAATAATTCTCCCCACTAATACTGTTTATCAGAAAGCTTCCCCCATTCAAAATATACCACATTCTCTCAGACAGTCATAGTTTTACTGTATTTTAAAACTTGAGTCACCTGTATGCATCGTCTTCTTTCAAGTCTCATATCATCCTGATGGGGTGGGGGAAGGGAGGGAAGAGTCCAGCAGCAAAACTATAACACTGTGTGGAGAAAAACAGATGATGATGAGAGATAAGGATGCGAGACAATCACCCGACTGAGGAGCATCTACTGTAACTACGACCCCAAGCAGATAAAGCTGATTCAGGCTCATTACGAACATTTATTTAAGCTCACTTGAAAATAATTTTTATTAATGAAAATGGATCAGATATAAAATACAAAGTATTCAATTGTCAGGGAGAAAAATATTTTAAAATCTACCTACTACCAATGAAAACTTCACACATTTCTAGATATGAAATAAAAGTCAATATTACATCCTACATAATTTATCAGGGGGTCTACATTTTGTAATCTCCATCAATTCACAAATCAATATGAATGTGAGTTCACGTTCCATCGTGGCTTACTATCAGAGGTGATCACAGATAATAAAAATTACTTTATAGGAAAGATAGCACGTCAATCTACCAATGCTGCTGTAAATGAAGTCTGAGACACTGCTCACAACTACCCCCTAAGCCCACAAGCCCTTTTGCTTTCTGAATGGCTTCTCTTACTTTATTCTAAATCTTTTACTGTCCTTCCCACTTACTGCTTCCATTGACAATGTCATGATTGACTGGCAAATTCCATAATGACTGACAGGAAAGCAAAAGCAACCTCACTGTTGTTATCAACTGAGAGCACATGATAACAGCACGAGACAAAGACAAGCACAGGCCAAAACCTAACTTACAAATGAGTTCAGTCTAAAAATGTATTTTATAAAGTGATACAATGTTGCTTATGTTGGTCCAGTTCCCAGGCTAGCCAAAAGAAACCTATTAATCCCCAAGATACTACTGGTCATGGGCATTAGAGACCCGGCAGAACAAACATATAAAGCTAACCAATTCCAGATCCTCTTTACCTGGACAAATTCTAAAATTGGTTGTTTCCTCTGTTAGCACTCTCTCAAGTCCTACTGCCTGCAATTTCCTAAATTCTACATTATGGCATCCCAATCATCCTGCTTAATAATAATCCTTTCCCCTAAATACATTCCTAAATTGCCATCTAACACTTTGATTGCCTCAGTGTGGTTCATTTCAGGTATGTGATAGGAAGAAATCAACTGGACTACAATAATTCACTTTAACTAAATTTGCAATTTTCAACAAGAATGCTAGTTAGCCCAAATGAACCCTTAACTGGTAGAATTCTACATGTTGCAATATAAAGTAAAAAACTACTGAGGCAGTGTGAAGAAAAACATTTTTAGGGAAGTGGGTCATGATTTAGATTTGAGTCTGTATTTATTGCCCCAAAATATTTCTGCTTTTATTTTTCTCTTACTTGTGAACTTAACAGGTTCTTTAAAAACTCTTAAGTCTATATTCCAAATAGCAGCAAATGGAAGAGGAGTTCAGGGACAGGGGGTTAAATGTATAAATTATTTGTAAATTAGGAATTCCCTGTCTAAAATCATTACCTATATTCCAGATTCCATTCCTACAGAACCACCACCTTCCAATAAAGATGCCAATATGGTAACAAGTAAAACCCTAGATAGTATCCAATGTGGGGGTTGTATGGATAGATGGATGGATAAACATTAAAAATACTCATCCAAATAGTTTGTAAAAATATTACTGTAATCATCAACATTAAAGATTTTTATTTCAAAGACATAGTTTTCTAACAACTTTTTCCCCACATAAATGATCATTCTTTTCAATTCTAGCATAAACCATAGGAAAAGAAAATATAAATTAAATCTCTAATTATACACTATATATTATCAAATCCTTTAGGCTCTAAACATCATATTATTCACATATAAAATGTTACAATGCTACCTACACCCCCAAAACTTCAATGGTTTCAATAGAAAAAGACAGTATTACTGTTACTGTTACAAAAGCACCTTATAAGAAAAAAGCAGAATCAAATAAGACATTAGTATTCTTTTTATCATATTAGAAGTTTATAGAAATTAGCAGATTGTTTCGGAAACATCTGAAATATCTGAAGGTATATCTATGGTTGAGCCAGGGGTACAATAGATAATGTATCTGACTATAGAGCATAAAAATAGTCTGACCCTAAATCTGCCATCTTTTAGAAGTCATCCATTAATCACTCATTTGAAAAGCAGCCTTTAGCAAAGGGTACAGTATCTCTGTGAGTTACAAAATGTGCTGCTGACATACACAACTACTAAACCGTCATATACTGAGTATGATAAATTCCCTAAGTATTGACCTTGGATTGCTTTAAATAAAGATTCTAGTAATTATTCCACATATCCTTCAAGGTGGTCACTTTTCTTTCTTTGTAAGATTTTTTATTGATTTTTTAGAGAGAGAGGGAGGGAGAGAGAGGAGAGAGAAAAACACTGATGTAAGAGGGAAACACTGATTGGCTGCCTCCTGCATGCCCCCTACCAGGGATTGAGCTGGCAACCTGTCAGTGCATGGGATGCCACCTCACCAAATGAGCTACACCAGCGAGGGCCAGAGTGGTCACTTTTCACACACACACACACACACACACACACACAAAACCAAATTATATGAAAAGAACAGTAATATTTTAAATTTTTCTGAGAAAAACCTACAGTGATTTTTTTCATCTTTTCCCCCACAAATTGAGTAATTCACAAATTATAGAGCAAAGATTAGATGCTAATTAAAAGCATCTCCTATCTTAACTTACAGGAACCTTCCATAACCCTGAGAATCTCTTACAGTATATGTTTCAGTTCACATTTTGCCAAAAGAAATATAATGAATGGTCGATGAACAATCTAGGAACTGAACTCAGGTGGTTTTGAAGCTAAACTTACAAACCATTTTTTAACTGTTTAAAAACCACTGCAAAAACTTAATGTACAGTGTATCTTCAGGGATGAGGTAAAAGGAAGGAGGGGGGAAGAGACGACGAGAGGGAGGAGGGTGAGACTATCAAAGACACTTAATTAAAAGCACTGACATATTGAGATTATAAAATAATGATCCACAAAGACCAAGAGTGGCAAATCTGTGATTGAAATGAATACATCTGCATGACATGGCCAATCCAGATTAACTGAGGAGTTAATGAATTAAATGGCAAGTAAAATGTTTTCTCTAATGTCACAATGTTTTGTGAGGAAAAAAACAAAAACCCTATCTAGTTTCAAAATAAAGTAGTAGAGAAGCATTACAAGCAGCAGGTGAAAAAAATCAGTATGATACAAGCTTCAAAAGTACTGGTAGGTAGTCTTATTTCTCAAGCTAGGTGGAAGTGCACAGTTGTTTTTTACTATCATTAATTTTACATAAGATATATATTCTTGTATGTATAGTTCACAATTTAAATTTTTATCCCACAGGAAAGTATAAAATATAATGTACAATGGGATTTAAATAATTCAGAAGATGCCAATTAAGAATAAGCTCCCCTACCCCCAAAAAAGAGCTACAAAAAATGAAATCAAGAAAAACTTAGTTGATAGGTCTAAAATTTGATTCCATGAATTAAAAATTACAATATACTGTTAACATTTTTTAAATTATATACTGTGACTAGCTTTCCTTATAAATTTCTGCCCATTTACAATGACTGATTAAGGAAGTAACAGAAGAAAACATCTTTTTCCATACAATAATTTTAGAAATAAATTTTCTAAAATTATAATAGCCACGGGAGTCAAAAGGGAAAGAAAATAGAGAAATGTCACGGTTTCAATACCCAACACACAAGGGGGAAAAAAATCTATAACTCTGATTCCCAATAAGATGGTCAAGTGGCATACAGATAAAAAGTATTTTCACTAACTGGGGATTTCAAGTGAAATACTAACAATCAAGAATATTTATGACTCCACAAAACCCCTAGAAAGTAGTCACAGCCTTAAAAAAATTGAAAAGGCAAAACGCACAAGACTTTAGAATGTGGTATCAAATCAAAATTATGAGTAAAACTATACAGGAAAGAACATCTGCTGAACAATTTACTATGCACCAACCACTCAGCTGAGACACATTATAGACACTGACCCATTTAATCTCCTAATAGCCCTACACACAAGTAGGCAGTGCAATTTCCATTTCATCAATGGGGAAAGCAAGGGTCACACAGATTAGTGGGTTTGGCCTAAGGCCACAGCTTGAGAGCCCTGGTCCCACACCGAAGTTCCTATTTTCCAACACCACCAAAATGCCTCTCGGTAAAGATCACTGTAATGGTTACAAGGAAATTATAAAGATGCAAGAATCTAGATGTCTCTAAGCCTGATTTTAGACCCTGAACTCATTCTTCTACCTCAGCCATCCCAAACATGAAATAAGGCTTCTTAGTAGTAAATTAATTTGCAAAAAGCATTTCTGTTTAGGAGAATGGAAGCAGAGAAATTTTGATTACAGCATATAATAAATTGTTATATATTCCCTTAACAACAACAAAATTTTTTTTTTAAGGAGACAAACTGAAAAGAAGGTAAAAACCAATAGCAGTTAAGTCATTTTTGCACTAGAGCCTTGGGCAAGATAAAATAGCATGAAGGATTAGAAACCTGGGTCTTGAATTATACAACTCCAAAGTCGTGTTGGAAGTGGCAGTAGCTGAATTCGGTAATAAAGGGGATAGAAGGATGTGATTTCTCATGAAATTATATGAAAAGAACTAACAAAAGCATGAGTAACCAGTGGAGAGAAAGCTAAAAACTAAGCGGAGCCCAGCGGGACGTGGCTCAGCAGTTGAGCGTCAAACTAGGATCCAGCGATCCGGGTTCGATTCCCAGTCAGGGCACATGCCCGGGTTGCGGGCTCAAGGCAGCCAATCAATGACTCTCTCGTCATTGATGTTTCTAACTCGCTCTCACTCCTTTCCTCTCTCTGAAATTAATGAAGAGATATTTAAAAACAAAAAAAAAAAAACTAAGCAGAGAGGAATAAATAGATATTGCCCAAAATTTTTGCTACCTCAAGCATCAAGTTACTTGGCCTCTCTGGGACTGTATCTAGGCTCATATGAGACAAAATTCTCATATGAGAATTCTCATATGAATATTTGGATACAGCACTAATTACAGGAACACAGGAGAGAAACACTTCATCCTCATGTGCATGTTAATGCACTGACAAATATTTTTTAAAACTGGAGGAGACTGAAACTTTCTAGGGGTAAGTTATGATCAACTAGTATAAAGTTCAGTGCCCTGTCACTAATTCAAAATACAAACCCTACCACTGATACTCTATTCTGCTTGCCATCCTTTGTCTTCCTTTAGTTGAGTGTGAAAACATAAAGATTTGAACAAGTTTATATCAACAGTCAAGTCTATCAAAAAACTTACATGTATTCTCTTGAATTCCGAGTTCCTCAAATATGAATTCTCAGACTGTAAAACTTTAGAGGAACCTAACTCCCACTACTGGAGGGTGACTACTTACTATGTAGATACTAGGAAAATTCCTTCTATAAGCAGACCTAAGTTCCAGAAGGCTCATTTCTAAGATAGTTGGTTGAAAGTCAATATTAAGTACTTTTTTAGTTATATGTGGAATTAAGCAGGCTTTTTTAAGCTGGCTTGCCTCTAGCTCATCTCTCCCCGTAGGGTTCAGGTCCACATTTCCAAGAGCCCAGTGAACTGAGTTTGGATATCTCAGTTATTACTGTTCCCGTTATTACTGCATAGGAGGTATCTTATCTTTAACAGACACCCATATCTTTAATTTACTGAATTCCCATAAATAACTGCTACTACCCCCATTTTACAGATGAGGAAACTAAGGTCCAGAGAAGTAAAGTGAAGTCACCCCAAGTCACACATGACTTAATGGTAAAGAGATAAAAATTCAAATCCAACCAAAATGACTTCAAAACTGCTGCTGTCAGGCTCCATGTTAAACTGAATTTACCATCCATCTCCCCATCCTTCTAACATGCTCAAAAAAGGGCGAAAACACCAGGCAGGACAGCAAATAACCTACTTCTCCTTCCTGTATTCTCTGTCTTGGTTAATGAATGCCACCACACCCAATCTTCCAAACTAAAACCCTAATCATCTATGACCTATTTCCTATTGCTTACCTCACATACAATCCACAAATTCTTGTGTTGGATTTCACCTCCCAAAGTCTTTCAAACTGGCCTCATTACTCCATTTGTACTGTTCCTATCTTAGGGGTCCCTTGTTCTGTTTGCACTTCCTGCTCAAGTCCACTCACTACAGCCCATTCTCATCAGAATGGTATGCTTTACAAACAAATCCTGTCACCATTCCAACCCAATTGTGTGCAATTTTGTTGTTCAGAAGCTAGAACTGAACAATGATATTCTCTCCATTTAAAATTGAAAATCTCAAGGTTTTTTTCCATCATTTATCTGAAATAAGACTGTTTTCTGATTACAAAATATTACATGCTCATTGCTTACGAAACTAGGAATAAAGAACTAAAAGTCATACAAAATTTCACCACCCTAAAATTATAAATCTGCTCGTTTTTAAAATTTTACATCTTTACATCAACAACTTACATTTGTATGATTTTAAATCGTTCTACAGTACTATGTACAGAAGTAGGTTTACTTTAAGCAAACACTTACTGTGGGACATTTGTGTTGTTGCCAATTTTGCACCACTATAAATTTTGAAACTAGAAACCTGCTTTTATCCACTTGTTAATGGAATCAAGAGCAAAGTAACATGAACAAAACACCAAGATTTTTCAATCTCTTCTGCTAAGGTGCTGCCTTAAGATATTGTTTTATATCACCTACACGTAAAGAACTCAAATTTTCTATTATTCAAATCAATCCTACTTCGTAAGAGGGACTAAAAAGGAATGGCCCAATGAGAGTAAGACAAGGATGAGACCCAGTGTTGTGTTCCCCCGGTTACATTTCCCCCTCAACCTGAGCATGTGGGGCACGAGCACCTGGGCATGAATTCCATAAACTAAGCAGGGTCTGCCAGGAGACACCAGAAGAAAATGCTCATCAACAGCCTCCAAACCCTTCTCCTAACTAGCGTCTAAGAGGTAAGACCACTATGCTCTCTTCCTTCCGATAACACTGATTTTTCGAAACACGATGCTCTAAAGTATAATGCATACACACACATATAATTTTATTTATAAAATGTTATATAATTAATTTACATAAATGCATGCACACATATACTTAGTTGGTAATATGTACTTTTATACATACATAATTATATGTAATTTTATAAACCACTGCTTTTAATTATCTTTGCATTTTCAGAAATACATAAAAATAACAAGGCCCAGAATTAATTAAAAACACACTATTATTAACAGCTTACATTTTCCTCCAACAAGCCTATTACTAAAAGTAGTAAAACGAGTTTAGTTTTACTTGTTTTCACTACCTCCTCAAAAATATTTAATATGTGTGGTCTTATATTTCAGAGTACCAATTATCCTCCGTATATTCCATGCCTCTTTTTCACTTTTAGTCCCAGCCTCAGGAATTACCCCTCCAGTTTCTGGCCCCTCCACTCATTCCCCTATACATCTTTCTCTCCAAAAGGAGTACTTCGAATGTTTACTCAAAACTAATTATTCTGGACTCTTTTCCTCCACCCTAACTTCTCATTCAGTATCTAAACAAATAAGCTGCTGGGTCACTTACAGTGTCACATTACTACCACAGCTCACTACCCCTAAAATACGTCCTTACCCCTTCCTTACACAACTCACCTTCCCAGCTCTACCCCCATGCACCACCATTTCTCTAGTGACTTCACTAAAAACTGCTGACTTCATCTACTCTAAGTGGTCTCACTAAATCCTATCAATTTTCAAAATGGCTCATGCCTTTCCTTCTCCATGTCCAATGCTGCAATCACCTGGTTCGATTCTGGGCTAGGGCACATGCCCAGGTTTTGGGCTTGATTCCCAGCAGGGGACAGGCAGAAGGCAGCCGATTGATGTTTCTCTCCCTCTCCCTTCCTCTCTCTAAAATCAATAAAAACATATTTTTAAATATAACCAAATTTAAAAATTAAAAAGTCATTTCATGATAGAAAGTACAAAGTGTACCATTAAAAATGCTTTAAAAATAGAAACAAAAATGTTCAATATAAAAAGAAAAGGTGGCATAGGTTATGGTACATTCACATGATAAATTATATAATCATTTAACTGTTCTTACAATAATTGTATTAAATGAGGGAAAAAGTCTTATCAGAAAGAACTCAAAATCTTCCCCAAAGCACAGTCCCAGGAAAGTAAAATAAATGCATAGAAAAAACTCTGGAAGAAAAAAATATAAAGTTAGTAATGATGGCCCTAGCCAGTTTGGCTCAGTGGTTAGAGCACTGGTCCGTGGACTGAAGGGTCTCAGGTTCGATTCCAGCCAAGGGGTCCTTCCTATCTCTGTTGCAGGCTCAATCCCTGGCCCTGGTTGGGCCCATGCAAGAGGCAACCAATCAAAGAGTCTCTTTCACATCGATGTCTCTTTCTCTTGCTCTCTCTCTCCCCCAATTCCACTCTCTTTGAAAAGCAATGGAAAAAATACCCTCGGGTGAGGATTTATTTTAAAAAGTTATTAATGATGAATGTCTTAGGCTAATAAAAGTCTGAGTGATTTTTAATTTTCTTCTTTTTACTTTTCAGTACATCACAACTTTTCTAAATAAGCACATTTTATAATCAGGAGAAAAATGGTCTAAGAAATTCAGCTTCCATCTTAACATAAAAGTCATCATGGGATCTAGCTAAAGGCCACAACTATGAGAACAACCTCGGCAAGCACAGCCAATTTTTAAAACTCATATTGAAGTAAATCTCACGATAATAAACTACTGAAGATCTTTGTGTTTAAGAATCAGTTAATATATTGCTATGTCACTGTCCACAGGAAGACCCAAACCAGCATTTAACATGGCTTACCCGGGCATTCAAGGCCCTAACCCACTGGGCTCCAGTCAGCCTGCCCTCTTTTAACCCCTGGCTCAACTTACTGGGTGGCTTCAAGCAAAGTTCTAAAACTCCTAAGTGACCGTGTTCTCATCTACACAGTGAGGATAATCCCATAAAACTGTTGTATTATCAATGACATAGCACACATAAAGCATTTAAACCACTGCACAGTAAGTGTTCAACACAAATTCACTTCTTTATACAGTAATATTACATATTGTCACTACCTCCACCTTTCCAGTCTTATCTCCTACTACACATTTTCCCCAAATCTACACTAGAGCCACAAAAGACAAAGCCCATTTCCCAAATACCACTTTTTTACTCAGGCTACTCTATGAGCCTTCCTTATCCATCTATGCCTGTCAACACCATTCTGGAAGCCCAACACCAATGCTTTCTCCCCCCAGAAAGTCTCCCACCAGCACCCCCTACAGACACTCCCTCCCCAATCCTACCATAGCAGCATTTATATACCATTATTGCAGCCCTAACCCCACTCTGCCTTGAACTGTAGGTAAATAACTGTATGTACATCACCATCTAGCCCCAGAAAGTGGGAAAGCCTTGTTCATCTCACCCTCCAGGATGGCCAGCTTCCTCAACTATAGCCCAGCAGAGAAGGAAAACCATAATCATCAAACCAACTCATCTCCTAAAACATCTGCTTTTGGTTGCTTTGTTGAAACAAATGACTTAAAATTTTTAAATGTTTAAGAGGAGATATTAATATTAAGCACAGTGATACCTGCAATCTAATAATGGAAAAAATGAGTTTGCCATGGTTTAGCTCTATAACTCGTTTCAATGCAAAAGGCACAGAATCTAGTACATTATATGAGCTAAAACTATTATAAATAATTATCAACTCTATATAAATAGCCATAATAAGATAACACTTGAGCAGAGACTGAGTTGGGATTTTTTCCTGTTAAAAACCCTTTTTTTCTAAAATCAGTATTTTTAAATTTGGTATTACTTATATTAAAAATGTTAGAAACCAGGTGGGCAAAATATTGACACCTGCCAAAGCAGGGACATGGGAGCGCATTTCATTATTCTCTCCATTTTTGTGTATGTTTGACGCTTTCCATAATAAAAGTTTTTTAAAAAACTAAACTGATATTTTTTAAAGAATTTGAAATGTATTATTTAAACTATACATTTAAACCAGCGATTTTCAATCTTTTTCATCTCAAGGCTCATATAAACTAATTATTAAAATTCTGTGGCACACCAAAAAAATCTATTTTTTGCTGATCTGACAATAAAAATTGGTATAATTTTGATTCATTCACACTGGACAGCTATTATTATGTTGGCTGTTGTCATTGTATTTGACAAGCTAAGGGAGAAGAGGTCAGTGCCCCGACTAGTCAGGTGTTGCACGTTTTAAAAATTCTTGCGGCACACAAGTGTGCCATGGGACACCGGATGAAACTATAAAATAAGTGAGTCACTTGACAAAAGAAGCTAATTTACAAGAAACCTAAGGATTCAATACATTTATGACAAGAGAGCTTACAAACATACCATGATTGCGCAAACTCTGTGTTCTTACTCTTTTGTTTGTTTCTCTTTGGGAAGAGGAGGAGGAAGGTGGTTAAAATAGCTTGGGAAACTATTTTCCACAAAAAGTTGTTTTTAAATAAATCACTAACACAGATTTACCTATGTTAAGCTTTGGTGTCTATAAAAAAATTTCCAGGGCATTCACTGTGTTAATAAATGTACAGCGTGACGTGAAAATTCAGGGAGTTGGAGGGAAATTCCCTTTAGGACGTCATTAGCTAGCTTAGCGGAATCAGTAAGGAGCAAACTCCCCAGTGCCGAAGTCCACAAGAGAGAGATCCCACTACTCGTTTCAAAAGCTCATCTTCTGTAGTCACTCTTGGAGGAAAAAACCTGAACATTTAACCTCTCCCCAAATTTCCTTTTGCTACCCAAAGTCAGTTTTGATTTTTTATCTTCCTACTTCTTATTAAGCAGAATGCCACATCGTTCATGCCTAATACAGATAAATCATATAATCCTGAATTTAGAGCTAAGGAATCTTTCATTTCATTTCATTCAAAGCAATCCTTTAGAAGATGTGGAAACTGAGGTCTAGAAGTCATGTTCTTTACTCATGACTAACCTGAAAGTCAAATAAGCATTGAAAAAATCTGATTACCAAACAAATTGATATTGTAATTGAGCAAACTCCATTGCTACACAGAAGTATGCACAAATATATGTGCATAACAAGAACATTGGCATACTTATTTATAAATGAAAATACACAGAAAAATGTCCAGAAAGATTAGCACAATACCTGGCACAGACTTGACTTATAACAACACCTAACATTTTTAGAGTACTTTTTAATTCATGAAACAATTTGATATACAATTCATTCTACACTCTCCAAACCCTAGGGGAAGTCGAAAGGGTGTAAGAGTATAATTTTGCACCTTCGAACGTGAGGCAACTGAAATGTAGACTAACTACGGCAGTGGTTCCCATACCACTGACAGCTGCATCAGAATCACCCTCAAGGGCTTGTTAAAAATTCAGATTCATAATCATAACCATCAGAACCTCCAGAGGGTAGGGCCTGATTCT
The DNA here is from genome assembly GCF_054644295.1 of Miniopterus natalensis. Lineage (NCBI taxonomy): Eukaryota > Metazoa > Chordata > Mammalia > Chiroptera > Miniopteridae > Miniopterus > Miniopterus natalensis. The sequence goes on along the minus strand of NC_142086.1, from coordinate 84,381,837 downwards.
ACATTTTGAACAAGGGCCTCAGGCGATTTTGAGACAAGTTCAAATTTAGGAACTTATGCTAAGAATTCAGAGCCCAAGAGGCCTGATGATATTTAAGAAGGAGCTTCCTTTTATTGGACGAGTTTACCTAGTGAACTATGGGCTGCTTCTCTGGAAAAGAGACATCACCGGAATGCGTACCTCAATGTTTCTAAGAACACAGAATTCGGCAACCATTAAACAACTCTTACCTGGCTTGTAATTCCGAGGAGACAAATAATCAGTAATCTGATTAACTCATTTTAAAACTTGTCTTTTGACATAATTGATTTGGCATTTTAACATATCACTTGCCAAATAATTTACCTTTGTATTAATTGCATTAATTTTTGCTAAACAAAAATGTTAAGTAAAAACCTTCCCTCAAATGTGTACTAGGAAAATTAAAAAGCTACACCTATAGTATTTGTGGCAGAGACAGCTCTTCTTCCACAGTAACTGCAGTCAAGCACGTAACTGCCCAACTAGGTGATAAACCCCAGCCTCCCTTGTGGCTAGGAATGGCCATGTGACTAAGTTCTCATGAACAGAATGTGGGGGAAAAAGTGTGGCATGCCACTTTTGGGCCTTAAGACATGCAGTGAACACTACTCTGTATCTTCACCTTCCTGTGAGCCAGGGCAGGAACAACAAGGATGAAGACCATCCTCTAGGGTATGGTGAAACTAGATTTTAAAATGTGTCTCTGAATGACCATCTGAGGCAGTCACATCCACACATACACCCCACCACCACCACCACCACCACCAATCTGGACATTCACCTTGAGATAATGTTTTGGAGTCTTAGAATTGCTGGCTCTCAGTTACAGCAGTTTAACTGTGAATCCTAATACACTACCCATTACAACTGGAACTAATTCTCTCTCACAACTGCATCAGTGGAGGACATTTCTAATTGTTGATAATAAAATTTTAGACCCTCAAGTTTATAGACAAGCTACTAACTAGAAGAAAGTATTTGCAAACCACATAACCAAAGACCTTGTATCCAGAATATATAAAGAACCCTCATAACTCAACAGTGGGGGGAAAAACAAACAATCTAATCAGAAAATGAGCAAAAGGTATTAACAGAAATTTCATCCAAAAAGTAGATAGACGGCAAAGAAGCACATAAAAAAATATTCAACATCATTACGTCATTAGGGAAATGTAAACTAAAACCACAACAGGGTATCACTACACCTTTAAGAACAGCTAAATTAAAAAAACAGTGATTAGGAGGATGCTGAGAAAGTGGATCCTTCTACATTGCTAGTGAGAACATAAAGTAGTACAGACACTCTGGAAAATAGGCAGTTGCTTACAAAATTAAACATGCACTTACCATTATGACCCAACAATCACAGTCTTAGCCATCTACCCGAAAAAATGAAAAACTCAATGTTTACACAAAAACTTATACTCAAATGTTCAAATTAGTTATATTCAAGATATTATACAAAATATTGGAAACAACCTAAATGTCCTTCAATGCGTGAATAGTTGGACAAACCTGGTACATCAATACAATGGAATACTATTCAACAATAAAAAGAAATTAACTACTGATACACACATCAAATGCACCTCAAGGGCATTCCACTTAGTGAAAAAAGTTGATCTCAAAAGGTTACATACTGTATGATTCCATTCATACATCATATTGAAATGACAAAACTATAGACACAGAAAATAACCTAGTGATTGCAAGGGTGAGGTTGACAATACAAAAAGGTAGCAAAAGAAAGTTCTTTTAAATGAAACACCTATGTTATCTTGATTGTAGGGGTAGGTACACAAATCTATACATTAAATAAAGTTACAAAGAACACACGCGAAGGCAGGTTTAAGAAACAATGAGGCCTGACTGGCGTGTCTCAATGGTTGAGCACTGACCCATGAACCAGGAGGAAACTGTTCGATTCCCAGTCAGAGCACGTGCCCAGGCTGCAGTCTCAATCCCTAGTAGGGGGAATGCATGAGACAGCTAATCAATGACTTTCTCTCATCATTGATGTTTCTATCTCTCTCCCTCTCCCTTCCTCTCTCTGAAATCAATTTTAAAAATATATTTTAAAAAAAAGAAACAATGAGAACTGAATAAGGTCTATAGTCTCGTTAACAAAAAATGTACCAGATATGTTAGTTTCCAGGGTACGGTCAAGATGGTGGAGTAGGTAAATGCAGCAGTACTGGCATCCTCCCAAGGCTACATCAAAATAACAACTAAACTACAGAATACCCATCATTGAGAGCCACCTGAAATCTAGCTGAACAGAAGTCCAATCATCAAAAATATAAAGAAGCCACATCAAAATTGGTAGGAGGGGCAGAGACACAAAACAGGCTGGTCCCAAACCCACCTGTGATAGTTACAAATCGGAGGACACAAATCAATTAGCATGATACACCATGTAAATGAAGAGAATAAAAATTATATGACCATATCAACAGATGCAGAAAAATATTTGAAAAATTCAACATTTATGATTAAAAAAATTCTCAGCAAAGTAGAAATAAAACATATCTCAGCATAATAAAGGCCTTATATGACACACCCACAGCTAATATCATACTCAACAAAAAAATCTAAAAGCATTTACCTTAAGACAGAACAAGACAGCGATATCCTCTTTCACCACTCTTATTCAACATAGTACTGAAGTCCTAGCCACAGCAATAAGAGAAGATGAAGAAATAAAAGGCATCCAAATTGGAAAGGAAGAATGAAAACTGTCATTATTTGCAGATGACATAATACTGTATATATAGATAACCCTAAAGATTCCACGAAAGTACTATTAGAACTGATAGATGATTCACTAAAGTAGCAGGATACAAAATAAATATCCATAAATCAGTTGCATTTTTATATACCAATAATGAACTATCAGAAAGGGAAACTAAGAAAACAATCTCACTTACAATTACATCAAAATAATAATAATAATAAAGTAAAATAAAATATTAAATAAAAATTAAATTAAATATAAAATAAAATACCTAGGAATAAATTTAACCAAGGATAGAAAAGACCTGTACTTGGAAAATTATAAGACACTGAATAAAGAAACTGAGGAAGTTACAAATAAATGAAAGCATAAACTGTGTTCATGGATAGGAAGAATTAACATCATTAAAAAATCCATACTACCCAAAACAATCTATATATTCAACACAATTCCTATCAAAATACCAATGGCAGATTTAACAGAATTAAAACAAAAATTTATATGGAACCACAAAAGACCCCAAAATAGCCACAGGAATTTCAAAAAAAAGAAGTTGGAGGTATCACACTACCTAATATCAAACTATACTACAAGGCCATAGTAATCAAAACAGCATGGTACTGGCATAAAAACAGACATACAGATCAATGGAACAGAATAAATAGATCAATGGAACATATAGATCAATGGATCAGAGAGTCCAAAATAAACCCAGACCTATATGGCCAATTAATATTTGACAAAGGAGGCAAGAACATAACAATGGAGTGAAGGCAGTCTATTTAATAAATGGCACTGGGAAAACTGGACAGGTACATGTCAAAAAATAAAACAAAGCTACGTTCTCACAACACACACAAGAATAAACTCAAAATGGATGAAAGACTTAAATGTAAGACTCAAAACCATAAAACTCCTAAAAGAAGCATAGACAGTAAGATCGCTGACATTTACTTAGCAATATTTTTTCTGATATAGCTCATCAGGCAAGGGAAACAAAAGAAAAAATAAACATATGGGACTAATCAAACTAAGAAGTTTTTGCACAGCAAAGAAAACCATAAACAAAATGAAATGGCAACCCACTGCATGGGAGAACATATTCACCAATGATACATCTAATAAGGGGTTAATATCCAAAACTTATAAAAAACAAATAGAACTCAACACCAAACACACAAATAATCCAATTTAAAAATGGGGAGAAGACCTAAACAGACACTTCTCCAAAGAGGACAAAAAGATGGCCAACAGACATATAAAAGACGCTCAATGTCACTGTCAGAGAAATACAACTTAAAACCACAATGAGATACCACCTCACACCTGTCAGAATGGTTGTCAATAAATTCACAAACAGCAAGTGTTAGCAAGGATGCAGAGAAAAGAAAACCCTCATGCACTGTTGGCGGGAATGTAGACTGGTGCAGCCACTATAGAAAAAAAATTAAAAATGAAACTGCCTTATGTAATTCCAATCTGGGTATTTATCCAAAGAAACCCAAAACACTAATCTGAAAGAATATACGCATCCCTATGTTCACTGCAGCATTATTTTTACAATAGCCAAGATATTGAAGCAACCCAAGTGCCCATCAATAGACAACTGGATAAAAAAGCTGACGTACATATATACAATGGAATATTATTCATCCATAAAAAAGAATGAAATCTGCCCTGGCTGGCATGGCTCAGTGGTTAGAGCACTGGCCTGAGCACCGAAGGGTCTCAGATTCAATTCCTGGTCAAGGGCACGTACCACAGTTGCAGTTCAATCCCCACCCCCCAGTCGGGGCACATGTGGGAGGCAACCAATCAATGTGTGTCTCTCACATCAATGTTTCTTTCTCTCTTTCTCTCTCTCCCCACCCTTCTTCCTCCCTTCCACTCTCTGAAAGGCAATGGAAAAAATATCCTCATGTGAGGATTAACAACAGATAGACAGACAGACAGACAGAATTTTACTAGTTGCCACAACATGGATGAACACAGAGGGTACTACGCTAAGTGAAATAAGTCAGTCAAAGACAACTACCATATGATTTTACTTATATGTGGAATCTAAAAAACAAAACAAACAAGCAGAACAGAAACAGACGCATAAAGAGAACATTCTGATGGCTGCCAGATGGGACAGGGCGGGAGGGGGGAATGGATTAAAAAAGTAAAGGGATTAAGAAGTACAAATTGGTAGTTACAGAATAGTTTGGGGGATGTAAACTATAGCATATAGAATATAGACAATAGCCCGGCCAGGCGTGGCTCAGCAGTTGAGCGTCGACCTAGGATCCAGGCGATCAGGGTTCGATTCCCGGTCAGGGCACATGCCCAGGTTGTGGGCTCGATCAATGACTCTCTCATCATTGATGTTTCTATCTCTCTCTCTCTCCCTCCCTCTCCTTTCCTCTCTCTGAAATCAATAAAGATATATAAAAAATAAATGTTAGAATATAGACAATAATATTGTAATAACTGTATATTATCAGATGGATACTAATTTTATTTGGATGGTTACTTCCTAAGTTATATAAATGTCTAATTGCTATGTGTACATCTGAAACTAATGTAATACTGTATATCAACTGTAATTGAAAAATAAAAAATTATTTTAAGAAAAACTTCACCATTGGGAAAAGTTAGGTGAAGGAAGTACATGGGACTTTATACTATTGTTGCATCTTCCTGTGAGTCTATTATTTCAAAAAAAAGGATTAAAAGAAAAGGGGGAAAAAGCCAGTGCTCCTTGGAAAAATGACCAAGACCAATTCCAATTCCAAGGCTAGACAAAAGTAGTTCAAGATAAGCCTGGAAAGTTCTGGGGGCAAAAAAATGGAGATGTGCCAAAAGGACATAAAAGCCACTTGAAAGAGATTCCACTAGAAAAATCTTGGACAACTGAAGCATCAAAATAAATAATTACAGTAAAGGCCGGGCCAGCGTGGCTCAGCAGTTGAGCATTGACCTAGGATTCAGGAGATCACAGTTTGATTCCCAGTCAGGGCACATGCCTGGGTTGCAGGCTCAATCCCCAGTAGGGGGCATGCAGAAGGCAGCTGATTAATGACTCATCATTGATGTTTCTTTCTCTCTCTCTCTCTCTCTCCCCCCCTCCCCCTCTCCCTTCCTCTCTCTGAAATCAATAAAGATATATTTAAAATAATAAAAATAAAATAAAATAGAGAGGTTATTCTGGATTATCCTGGTGGGCCAAATGTAATCTGAAGGGTCCTTAAAAATAAAAGACAGGGAAAGAAGAGGGAGAGAGAAATGGCTGCATGAGATAGACTAGACCCAAAGTTGCTGACTTTGAAATTGAAGACAGATAGCCATAAGGGAAGAATGCAGGCAGCCTCTAAAAGCTGGAAAAGGCAAGGAAAGACATTTTCTTGTAGAACCTCCAAAAGAAATGCAACCCTGCTGACACCTTGATTTGGGCCCAGTTGAGATCCATTTTGGACTTCTGAACTATAAAGAGAAAAATATAGCATCACTTTTATGATATTCCTGCAAAGTTGCCTAACCTAGATCCAATATGAAGAGAAGTCAAACTCATATTGAGGATCACTATAAAATAACTGGCTTGTATTCTTCAAAAATATCCACATCATGAAAGACAGCTGAGGAACTGTTCTGGATCAGGAGCTGAAAACACATGAGGACAAAATGTGTAAGTGATCCTAGACTGTACCCTTTTCCTATAAAGAACACTACTGGATCAACTGCAGAAATGTGGAGTCTTAAGGATCAGAGGCAGCTATAATGAATCAATGTTAAATTCCTGTCTTTGATGGTTGTATTGCTGTTCTGCCCGTTCGTAGGGATTATGCACTACAATATTCAAAAGAGACATGTCAACAACTTTCAAATAGCTCATGAAGTAGGTTATTTGTATTATACTGCAACTTTTATGAGTTCATTTCAATAAATAATAAAATAAAGTAGACCCTAAATTGCAGATCAAACCCCATCCAGGCTGGCGACCACCTTGTCCCCAAAGAGCACAGAGGCATGTTCTCTGGGGAAAATGAACAGAAGCTCTATACTTGGAGATATCAAGCAAAGCAGAGAGCAGGTTTGAGACACAAGACAAAGCCGTCTATACAGAACTGTGGACTCCAGGCCCCTTCCCCAGTCCTGCTTGCAGAACAGGAATGTGCACTTCTCCCCAGGCTGGGGGTTTACAGTTTCCAGCAGGGGACACGGAGAGCCCCCGGAGTAAAATCTCTAGGGATACTCATATTCCTGGGTCACTCCATCACTGTACTAAGCCTTCAGTGAACAAACCTCACCTTCACAAATCTTTCATCGGTTTTATTGTGCCTTACTTTTAAATACAAGCCACCAGCCCAGAGATGGCCAAATATCTGAGGAAAGCTGCCAACATCAAAGACAAATCAAAACAAGCAGAAAAACAGAAACCCAGAGGAAACTGAGACAATGCCATGAAGGAAAAATTTTTGAAAAATTTTAACTATAGCATGAATGTGCTGGATGAAGTAAAAGAATATATGTATCCGTGAAGTACAAACAAAAATACCCTGATGGAAGATAAAAGTTGAAAAATCTCTCTCAAGAAGGGTAAAAAAATAAATAGAAAATGGAGAAGATGATAAAATCACACGTCACTTGAGAAGACAAAAGAGAAGAAATGATCAAGAAAATTATACAGAAAATTTCCCAGATCTAAAGGATGTGCATCTGAGTAAAAGGATGGACCCAACACAAGGAAAACATCCATGCCAAAGCAAACCACTACAAAATGTCAGAACACCAGATATAAAGAACAGAACCTTACAACTTCTAGGGTGAGGGAGGGTGAGGTGTCACATAAAAAGAACCAAAACCTACTAATAAATTAGTGAATCTACGCAACAGCACAGAGTCAGGTATTTCTGGCTTCCTGTATTCATGCAGTATTCTAACCACTCACCACCAATGCCTCCCACCCCCAAAAAAAGAGAAAAAGAAAAAATGGAATTTTATCAAGCTTCTGCATCTTACTACCAAGTATCAGGAAATGCAAGGGATAGGGAACATGTCAACGACATCACAGAGATTCATTCAACAACATCCAGGCTGTAGGAAACAAAAGACACATGGCACAGTTTCTTCAACAATTAAAGTCAAAGGAGAAAAAGATACAGAGGGGAAGCACAGATTAAAAGACTTAAAGAGACCTGTCAATCAATGACAATTTATGGACCTTACTTAGATCCTGATTTGAATAAACTGTTGAAAAATAATTATGGGGCAAACAAGGCAATTTGACCTCTTATTGGATATTTAAAGAATTATTCATCTTTTAAAGGTATGATAATGGCATTGGGGTTATAGTTTAGAAACCAGTCCTCAGAGATACATACTGAAATACAAGTGAAATTATGTATCTGGGTTTGCTTGCAAAAACTCACAGGGAAGAGGGGGAGACAGGTATACAGTTTTTAAAGTGGGCATGAGTTGATAAATGTTGAAGTTGGGTGATGAGTACATGGAAGTTCATTATGTTCTCTAACTATTCCATACTTCTGGATATTTTTAATGGAATACAAAATACAAATTATATCTGCTATATGAAGCTGGAACACCATGAAGCAATGTATTCAGAGTTCTCAGTAAAAATTACATTCAAACTGCAATTCTGTACCCAGTCAAAACTTTTAATCATGAGGGAAAGCAAATTAAAGGTATTTTCAGACAATGTCTCAAAAAATTAAACTCTCTCGCCCTGACTGGTAAGGTGGCTCAGTTGGTTGGAGCATCCTCCGTACACCAATAGGCAGCAGATTCCATTACTGGTCAATTAAAAAAAAAAAGTAAAAAAAAAAAAAAAAGCTCTCACCCTAGCTGGTTTTGCTCAGTGATTAGAGCATTGGCCTTCGGAAGAAGGGTCCTGGGTTCGATTCCGGCCAAGGACATATATCTCGGTTGCAGGCTCAATTCCCAACCCCAGTTGGAGCATGTGCAAGAGGCAACTAATAAATGTCCATCTGTCTGTCTGTCTCCCCCCACTGCACTCTCTCTGAAAAGCAATGGAAAGTACCATCCTCGAGTGAGGATTAAAAAAACTCTGATGCACCCTTTCTCAGGAAATACTGAAAGTTGTGAGCCAGGAAAATGAAAGATAAAAACAGGAAATAGAAAGGTCAGAGAACAAGGAAACAGGAGATCCAAACCCGTTGGAGATATGCAAAGGCACTGTATTAGGACTACAAATAGGGAATTTCATAGAGTAGTAGTTTGATGGAGGGTCCCCTAAGGAAGTTAAAGGGGAAAAGGGAAACAGGACAACTAATTCTCTGATATATTTGTGCAGAAAACTATATTGACAGGCTATTGGAAGGTCTAAGAAAACTCAGTCACAAGTACTTAGAAAACAAAACAAAAATCCAAGACAACTGTTAATTCCAAGAAAAACATAATCATACAAGTAGGGAAATGTAATCATGATGAACAAGACTCCCATAGTCATAATTAAACACTAAATATGTCTAACAAAAAATATATATAACTGTAATGGGTAGGTGGAAAAAGACAAGTCTAAGGCTGGTGGTTTAAAGTTAAATACTCATCTACCTTAATAGAAAGTCAATAGTGTCTTAAATTTTAAATCAAATACAAGCAGCACAGGGTCAGGGATACCTACCGAACCCCTTCTTTCCTTGTCACAAAAGCTAATTTTTTTTCAGAATCCATTTGCACACCTACCCATTTAGGCACATGCTGAGGAAAAAGCATCTCCAGTTCCAGGAGTGTGTCTAATTGGCCTAAATGTAATGCCATTTCCCTTTCTAGTGAATGTTTCATAAACAAGCGAAGAACCCAAGAGATAAATCTGCCAAAGAGGTTCTAGGCAAAGTGTCACATTCTTTTATAGCCACAGGAAATATGTTCCTCTTCTCTCTCTGGACGTTGTGCTAGATACAACTCCTGAAACTGCTGTAGCCATCTTACTAATCTGAGGGTGTGGCGAGCCAGTAACTTAAAAGCGGAAGAAGAAAAACCTGGCGCCCTTTAGACATGATAGTGCTGCCTAATCAATTAGCCCTAAAGCCCATCCTGTCCTGGACTTCCAACTGTGAGTTAAATTCTCTTATTCAGCCCAGCCTGGTGTGGTTCAGCGGTTGAGCATCAACCTATGATCCAGGAGATCGTGGTTTGATTCCCGGTCAGGGCACATGCCTGGGGTTTCAGGCTCAATCCCCAGTGGGGGGCATAAAGGAGGCAGCCGATCAGTGACTCTCTCTCATCACTGATGTTTCTATATCTCTCCCCCCCTTCCTCTCTCTGAAATCAATAAAATGTATTTTTTTTTAATTCTTTTATTTGAAGCCAGTTTGGGTCAGGGTCTCAATATTGGCATCCAAAAGCAGCCTAAGTGATACAATAAACATATTACTTAGAAATGGCAGGAAGAAACAGCTAAGACATAAAAGTGATTGCTTGTGGGGCAGAGCTTCCCAACTAATGGGCATGGCCACAGTGCCACTAGTGTTCTGGATTTGCCAAGATCCTCTCAAGACCTCAGGACACCCAAAGCCTCTTCTATTTTATCCATGCAGACCCTGGGCTGAAAAAGTTTGGGAAGCAGTGATCCTGGGAGCAGGACTAGGAGTAGTGAGGGTGTACCTGGGGACTGCTTTTTTCATTATCAGCCTGTCAGTGGTATTCAGTTTTGAGTATATGCATGTTAAAACTAAAAAATTCTTTAAAAAAAATTACTGCAGTAAGCAAAAGGGACTAAAGATGTGATCTGTAAGAGGGGTCATTAACAATAATATAAACAACTTAATTGAAGGCTCTTTCAGAAACAAAATTCAAGAGGGATGGGTAATAGAGTAGACTTGAAAGTAACAGGAGAGGAACAGTTACAAGGAATCAAAGGCTACACAGATGTTTCTTCTTTGGGGAGGTCACTCAATCACAAAGGCAAAACACAAAATGACTTTTTGTTGTGCATTGCACTGGTTGGCTTATACTTGATGCTATCTACCAAAGTCTCTTCAAGTTTTACAAGTAATTCAACTCAAGAAGCTAAGATACAGTATAAATTAACACCAGAAATCCTTCATTCAATCATGTGTTAAGGGTTAAGCAAAATTCTAGTCCTAGACACACAATGCTCAAAACAACATGGTTCCTGCTCTCATGAAATTAATCTAGTATTTGCAAAACCATATCCCACAAAAGCAATACAGAATAACTGAGAGCTGAGTCTGCTTTTGAATCCTATCTTACCAACCACCAGAAAAAATTACTTTACCTCTAATTAAGCCTAAGCCTAAATTTCATCAGTTAAATGAAAATAATACCTTACAAAGCTGGAGTATTATGTTTTTTATAAAGTGTTCAAGCTTAATAAAGACTGCCCTTACTATGTTAACAGGTGAGGAGGTGGCTTCCTACAATATGCTAATGTACACTGACTCTCCGAGAAGGTCATTTTCTCCAAGTTTATTTCCTTCATACCACACCATCCCAGGGAGTGGTCTGCAGAGCACATATATGGCAAAGAGAAACTCCCTACTGGTTATCCTGCTTCTAAGTCACTAGGAATGATTTTTATTACTGTGTCCTCATATCATCAGCTACTTAATTTTTTAAACCACTACTTACCATCCACTCTGCAAACCTTTATAATCAGTTATAAGACTATTATGCCTTGGTCCGCCTGCTAGACCCTGACCATCTCAGAAACAGAGGGAATATCTTTTAGACTAATTACTCAAGTACCTAGAAAAACACAGTATGGTAACAATAAAAATGCTTTCTCAAAGAAACAAAGCATGCATTTTAACCTCATTCTTTTAGTCATTCAGCAAACACAGAGTCTTCCACATGCCAGGGCCCTAGGATACAACAATAAACAAAACAGATGCAATGCTCTTAAGCAGCTTAGTCTAAAGTAAGCATACACGCAAACACATATGCATATGCGCACAAGCACATACACCTTTAATAGCTATCAAATTCAGGTGGAACGAGTGGGAGGCTATGAGAAGAAAAAATTCAGTGTGTTTGGAAACCTAACTTAGAATGGAGAGAGGGGGGATCAGAGAGAACTCTGGGAAGCCCCCTGAATATATGACCTTCAAATTGAAACCAAAAAGATGAGTAGGAGTTAGTAGGACAAAGTCCTCAGCACATCACTTATTCTTCATTAACACTATAAATAATAAGTACATACTATCCCCATTACAGAGACAGGGAAACTGAGGCTCTGAGAAGTTTACATAATTAGGAAAAGGCAGGGCCAGGATTCGAAGCCAGATATCTAGAGCAGACTCCACAGAATGTACTCTTTACCATTACATAATAATTGTTTGTGATAGACAGACTCTAAAGGTGGTTCTCCTGACACAGCTTCCTGCTGTTCATGCCCTTCTGCAGACATCTCCCCTTCACCTAGGACTTCTGATTTGCTTTTAACTAAGAGAACACAGGAAAGATGATGGAATGTCACTTCTGTGGATATACGTAAGTCTACCTTTGTTTTACAAGAAGGTGCTCCTCTCCCCTTCACTGTCTTTGAGAAAGTAAGTGGCCATGTTGGAAGGACCACAGAGCAGGGAACTGAGGGCAGATGCCTGCCAATAGGCAGCAAGAAACTGAGGCCCTCAGTGCAATAGTATATAAGGAATTGAATTCCACTCAATAACTATAAGAGCTTAGAAGAAATATTTCCCCAGTCAAGCCTTAAATGAGACAGTAGCCCAGCCACCATCTTGACTACAGCCCACTGAGGCCCTAAAGCAGAGGACCCAGCTAAGTGGTACCCAGAAATCTGACCCACAGAAACTGTGAGATCATAAATGTGTTTTAAGCTTCTAACTCTGTGGTAACATTGTTATGTATCAAGAAATAACACACTGCTGCTTAATAAAGTTCTTCCACATCCCCTGGTACTTTGCTGAAATACTGATTTTGAATTACTCTCAACTAAACATCAAGCCATCTTCAGGTAGCCATCATAATTGTTCTCTTAGCAAAACTCGTATACCAAATTGTTAACATTAACCACAACCTCATCCTACATTTTACAGTAGCCATTTTAACAACCTTGTCAGCTAATCGCACCATTTCTGTCATTTATGTCTGTTTCTACTGATTTTTTTCTGTTCTGTCTTCAAATTCACTAATCTTTTCTTCTGTAATGTCTAATCTGCCAGTAATGCCATACACTGCATTTTTCATCTCTTATATTAGTTTTCACCACTAAAAGTTTTATTTGGGTCTTTTTTATACCTTTCAAGTCTCTACCTAATTTTTTGAATATATGGAATACAGTCATTACTGCTTTAATGTCTTTGCCTGTTAATTCTAATATCTGTCAGTTCTGGGCTGGTTTTAATGGATAAATATACTAATTATAAGTCACATTAACCTACTCATTTGCATACTTAGTAATTTCTTATTGGATGCTGAACATTTTACATTGTTGAGTGATGGGGGTTTTGTTATATTTCTTTAAAGAGTGTTACACTTTGCAATGGCAGGCAATTATATTACTTCCAGATGAGTTTGCTCTTTTCAAGGTACACTTTTAAGTTTTTTTCAGACAGAGCTAGAGTATCCTTTACTTTATTCAGAGCTAGTTTATTAGCCCCACTACTAAGACATGACCCTCGATGAGTCTCAATGAGCACAGCCTATAACAAGATCTATCTACTATGCCCAAAAGATATTAAAGTATTTCCCAGCCCTGTGTGAGAGCTCTGAGACTTGTTCTGCTTATAGCTTCCCAATGAATTCCTTCCCAAAAAAAGTGTTCCTTTATGAAACTGTACCCTACATATGCACAGCAGATTGGTATTCATTCAAACATTTAAAGGGACTACTAAGATTTATTGAACTCTCTGCATAGCTCCCTTCTCTCCAGAACTCAGCTCCTCAAATTAGAACCATCTTGGACTCCCCCCATCTCCAATCTATGTTTCCTCAATTCAGTGAGGCCACATGCCTCTATCTAGGAACCCCTCACTGCACTGAGATCTGAAAAACTGCCTCCAGCCAGAAAGCTGGGCCATAATAGGGCTCACCTCATTCATTTTCCATCTGTCAGAGATCACAGTTCTGCGCTGCCTATTGTTCAATATCTGAAAATGGGTGTTCCATGTATTTTGTCCAGTTTTCTAGCTGTTTATGATGGAGGGTAAACTCAAAATGTTATAATGAAAAGCAAAAGTCATGACTCCTGACACTGATTTTAAAGGAAATGTTTTATAAGATACAACTCCTAAATACACACATACATACATTACCAGATTTTCCCATCTTTATTTTTATTGTTGCATATACCACTTTGTCATTGTGTCTAATTTGCTTTACTGCTTATTCGTCATTTCACAATAGAATCTAAACCCTGTGAGCGCAGGGATCTTGTCTACCTTATCACTCCTGCGTCCCACCGGGTACTCAAATTCAGTAAATTCATTAAATCAATAAGCAAACTGTTTTAGAAGTATTTCACTTAATATATAGTGTGAACTCTTCTCATTAGTAAATTCTGATCCAGACGAAGGTAACACTGACTCTCGAGAGTTCCTTAGAATTGTCTATTATCTTAATTAGCTAACTAAAGGTTCTTAGTTGCAAACAAAAGAAACTAACTGGCTTTGTTGAAACTGAAAAGGAAGTTATTAAAGTATATTAGACAACTCACAGAAAACTCCAAGAGGGCCTGGTTTGAAGGCTACATAATCAAGAACAGCCAAAATTCAAACCACAGATCTGGTTCAGTGGAGACAACAAAGGATTCAGTCACTGCAACTTGTACAGATCCCAATGATATCGGGAACTAAATGGTACAGCTGGATCTCTGTCACTGCCAGCATCTGGAGAACAAGTATAGCTGTGATCCCCCCTGCACTGCAAATCTCAGGCTTCTGAGGGAGTGCAGTGAAGGTTACATGATTGCATCCCAACTCCAAAAGATGCAGAGAAAGTGAGCAATTGGCTTTCATAATGGAGTATTTCTACCTCCCACCAAGATTCTTTTTTTTAATGATTTTATTGATTTTAGAGAGAGAAAAATATCGGTCAGCTGCCTCCTGCATGCCCCCCTACCGAGGATCAAGCCTGCAACCCGGGCATGTGCCCCAACCAGGACTCAAACTGGCAACCTCTCAGTGAATGGGGCAACACTCAACAACTGAGCCACACAAGGCAGGGCCCACCAAAACTATTAAGGTAAAAAATTCCCCCAATATTGAAAGCTGTTAAATGTTCTTGTTTATCATCCAAAAGAGTAACAAACCAAAGCACAAGGCATCAATCCCAGCATACCAGAACTTTTATCTATTTTTTTAATTAATGAGTTATAAAAGCTCTATTTTTCTCTTTCTTTTCGCTCTAAGTGTTTAACTTTAGGGCAGTTAACTGTTCACTGGGTTTTTTATTATCTAGAGGCAGCATATGCAATCTACAACAATTAACCTTAAGCCAATTAATTTCCATGCATCTCAGTTTTCTAACTTACAAAACAAAAGATACTACTAATCACCTTGTAGGGTTGCTGACAATATTAAAATAACTAATAATGAGTATGTACAGTGCCTGGCCCATAGCAGGCAATCAATTAATATTGCTACTATTATTACTATTGCTATTGCTACTATTACTAAATGGTAGCTTATTTTTTAAGAAAAGAAACTCACTAATTTACACAAATATCTTTTTTATAAACATGCCAAAAGGTTGAAGATCCAAGTTTGTATTTTACCTTAGTACTGTATTATAATTGTTATCTCTGTTACCAGAGATAAAGCAACAAGTAGCTTAAAGTCTAACACGTTGCCACCAAAACTAAGTTCAATAAATAAATACATACATACATACATACATACATAAATAAACAGATAAATGGGTGGGTCAGTGGAAGGATGGAAGGACAGCTCACCCTGACCACAAGCCATGTTTCCTTTACATTTCTTGCCAGTGAGCTCTGACTATACTGAAAAACTTTCTGAGGGGAGGGACCATTTATGTTCATGGGACTTGCTCTATGTCCCAAGAGCCTAGCATGGAGCCAGGCAGAGACCTTCCATAAAATCTGAATATTTGCCTTTCTAAAAATTTACTACAGAAACTACTCACTGAGAAAGGTTTCAGAAGTATTTTAAAACAAATCACTTATGAACTTTTTAAAAGTTCATTCTCCTGGCAAGATCAACAGCTTCAATAATTTCTAACTACAAGATTCATTCTTTTGAAAATCCATCCATACCATGAAACTTCCCCCTCAATCATTCTTGTTCTCTCATCCAAACCTGAAGAAGGTAAAGCCAAAAAGCATCCAAACAAACCATGTTATTCATTTTTTTAAATAAAGTAAAAGTTAGAGCTTTTTTCAAATGTGAACCTGACAACTACTACAAATGCTGGGTTGACATTCCAGATATAATCGTTGAATGAACATCACTTTGTTGGCTAGGAATCATGAAGAATATCCACAACTTAAAACCACTCCAAATGACCACTAAGGACTGTATCTATTTCAGCAAACCACTAAAATTATGTAGTCCTTAAAAAAAAAAAAAAAAAAGGCACAATCTTTCCACCCCATAATCTAGCTTCTAACATATAGTAGATATTTCATATGCAGTTATTAATCCATGAGTAAATAATTTTGTCTTTTTCCTGGCTACAAAAAGCTTTCCAATCCTATCTTTAAACACATAGGATTCACCTTTTTCTTTTTCCTCAAGGCTCCCATATTCACTGTCCAGCTCTTATTCCAAATGCACCCCGATATAATCCTTTGGTCCCTGACACCACGTAGTAAAGATCAAAACATTCAACAAATGTTTATTTAGTGTTCACCATGTGCCAAATACTCGACAATCCCTCAGAATGCAAAAGGGAGCAAAATACCACTGCCCCTGTTCATGGGAGGGCATTATTCAAATAAGAACTGAAAAATTACCAACTGGGATAAGCACTATGAAAGGTAAGTACAGGGGCACATGGGATATTAAAAAAAAAAGAGGTGACTGGGATGGGAGGCCACTGCTTTCCCTTACAAAGTGACATCTGAGCTGAAACTGAAGTAGGAAAAGTTTAAAACAAAGAGATGATGGCTGGCTAAGGAAGCAGCACATGCAAAGACAGGGATCCAGAGACCTGGGACATAAGATTGCATAAGTAAGCAGGGGACAGATCCTCCAGGTAGGGGGTCCTGTGACTAATTTGGTCTTTACCCTAGAAGTCCCAATAAATCATTAAAGAGGTTTTTTTCTAAAGGACAGAGAACTTGTTCATCCTCTTGCTCAAACCCCTCTTCGATTTCTGCCCATTATACAGAATGTTCCTTATTCCTTGGCCTTCCCTATATGCCCACACACTTTACTTCAGGTATCTGTATCTTGTCTTAGTCAGCAACTAGCCTTCCTCCCAGCAGCTGAACCCTAAGGCTCCTGTCTTCAAGTCCTCCCTTCTCGATAACTAATACTGCTGAGTAACTGTGGGCCTTCAGGGCAACTGTTAAGTAAATTTACCCAGCTTTACTGAAGTTCTGAGCTGTACCATAGAACCATTATAGGAAAATTCAAAAAGTAAAATTAGATTGTAAAATACGCAATGAGATCCTAATAATCTTCTTACCATTGCTGTTTTGAAAAACTTTTACGAAACGCTCTTTTGTACCATAGAAATGTCTCCCAATAATGAACGTATTTGGCATAATGAAGGTAAGAAACACCACTGTGATGACACTTGCAGATCTTTTCAAGGGGAAATAATCACATCAGAACAAATTTTTCAGTAGACAGTATTTGTCTCAAAGACTAGAGTCCTATTCAGATCCAAATAAAAGTTAACTCGAAATTAACTGTCAAAAGGACTCTAAAATAAGACCAAAATTTTGACCTTCAAAAAGCAACATAAAAAATTATTCAATTTCATTGACCCTGTGTTCCCTTTAATAAAAACATATATATTCTCTAGACCAGGTCCTTAAGCCTACTCTAGAGACTATTCAAGATCCCCACCAGAGCATAACTTCCATGATGGTATAGACACTGTACCCTTGGTTCCAGGCCCCAGTTCCATGTCTGGCACTAGCAGGACTCAATAAATAATTTTATGTACCTCAAAAGATAAATGATGTTTAAATGATCGTCTCCCAATAAGGATACAAGTGAAAATAAACAGAATATAACATTTTTCATGAAAATACTAAGACGTTCAGAATAAATTAAACTCACATGTTCAGCTACTCTGTACTTTTCAAACTTTGAATTATGATATAACCTTTTCCTTTCCAGATTCACAGCTTCTAACATTGCCTTCTGCCACTGTTCCACTGTTTAGCTCATCTTTAACAATGCTACAAATTATTTCCACCTGTCCCTAATGGACAGTTTGAACTACAACAACTCCATCTTCTGTTCTTCAACAGTTACTTCAGGTCCTCAGTAGAAAATATTATCAACTGTCCCATTAAACCAGGAGTGGGGAACGTCTTTTCAGCCAATGGCCATTTGGATATTTATAACATCATTCGTGGGCTATACAAAATTACCAACTTAAAAATTAGCTATGAAAAAAGCTCCTAGATTTATTGAATCTCGAGTCCCGCCTTCGGTTGCCTTGGCAGGGCCAGACCGGGACGTTCCCCACCCCCACATTAAACCAATCATTCCACCCATACAGCATTTTACTATACTGCCACCAAGTTTAATTCTCTCCTATGTCCAAAAACTTGGTGACACTGCTGTTTAAATTCCGAAATATTCACTTTGGTCGGTTGAAAACTAAATAATTAAGAAATTTTTAAGGTGTTCCAAACTTGGCTCTCCCATCTGTCTTCTACTTTACTTCCTCTTATTCCTCATGCCTGTACAGCTAAAACGAGCCTGCCTCCCAAGCCTTCCTCCTTACGGTGCCATCTCCCTAAAGACACAGGTATGTCATCATTGCCCTGCCGAAAACCTTCAATTGCCCCAAATTCAAATTCCTCATAATATATGACCCATCACTCTCATTTCTCACTGCAGTTGTTCCTATCCCTCCCCCAACATATCCTACCCCCCCACACACACACTCTACAGGCTGTCACCCTTCACTTCCCCCACCACCATAAGCTGCCCACATGACCTCCTCCAGAGGGCTGTCAATTCCTCAGTTCTACTGTAACAAGCCCAGCCATTCTTCCATACCAAGGTCCAGTCCCACCTCTACAAGGCATGCTCAAATTCTCAGCATTGTCTTGCTTGTGTTCTTCTAGTCCTTCATATGTCAATACCTCTACTTGGTAGCAGCCAAGGTCTTGTTAATTTTGCCTGGATACACATAACTATCTCAACACTAACAGCAGAGGAAACCAAATCTTGTTCACTTCTGTAAAAGCTTATACCACCATAATTCACATATAGAGGACAGTTTACTCAACTGAAAAGGAGTAAGAATCCCCTTTACAATTTGTCAAAGATTTATAATTATAATTATCAAAATACCAGTTCTTCATCCAACAGAATACAGAAAAATCAGGAAATATTTTTAACTATATCTGACAAAAATGAATATTTTTATTTTTTAAAGTACAAGACTTATAGTATAACTTAAAATGTTCAAAGTCACTCAAATTAAAGAAATGAAAATCCAGCCCTGGCCGGGTGGCTCAACTGGTTAGAGGGTCATCCCATGCACCAAAGGGTCTGGGGTTCAATTCCCCATTGGGGTATATACAGGAGGTAACCGATCGATGTTTCTTTCTCACACTGACGTTTCTGTGTCTCTCTCCTCCCTCTTCCTCTCTCTCTAAAATCAATGAAAACATGTCCTCACAAGTGGATTAAAAAAATAAAAATAAATGAAAATGAAAATCCAAACAACTAAACATCATTACTCATCTATTAAACTGACAAAGATTTAAAATTTTGATAACAACAATGTTGGGGAGATTTGGAAAACTATGTACTCTCAGTGCTGATGAAGCACAAACTGGTGCTGCTTTTTGGAAGACAACTTGGCAATACATATTCAAATGTTCATATACCCAGTGAACCAGCAATTTCCCTTATAAATAGATATCCTATAGCTAAGACTCATCGTTACATGTACAAGGATGTATACTACGGCACTGTTTAAAACAGCAAAAATATGAAAACAATTTAAGTGCTCTTTAATGGAGATTGACTAAGCTGTTTTACATCCACAACATAGAATACATCTCAATCACTAGAAAAGCAGGTGATATGGGAATATCTCTAAGAAGGCTGAAACTGCAAAACTGATTAGCATGATCCCATTTGCTTGAGATTTTTAAGTACACAGACACTGTATAAGTGTGTACATACACATCACCCCATAACGTCTGTGCACTTTAGAAAAAAGAAATGAGAACCATACTAAACACACAGCTTTGTAACAAACACACAAATATTGTTTAACATATATAATTTAGATAAATGCATAGGACACTTCTGGTGGGGAAAACTGAACAGCTGCTACCTGTGGAGCACTGAGGAGGGGCTTTTTTATTTTTTAATCCTCACCCAAGGATATGTTTTTATTGATTTTAGAGAGAGGAAGAGAAAGAAAGAGAAATACACCGATGTGAGAGAGAAATATCCTCACATCAATCCATACACACGCCGGCCAGGGATCAAACCTGCAACCTAGGCATGTGCCCTGACCAGGAATGGAACCAGCAACCTCGTGGGGCATGGCACGATGCTCCAACCAACCAAGCCACCTGATCTTTTTTTTAAACCATAAGTATATACTACTAGTTTAAAAAGTAAAATCCCCTAGGTCATCAGAACAATACTTTATATGCTTGATATGCTGTAAGACTGCTCACATGGGAGGAGCCCTAAACAGATGGTAAAACACTAAGAAAAAAAGGTCATTCTACTCCAGTAGATACACAGTAAAGCCAGTGGGTCCCCAGCAAACTTATTCAGTCCCATTACCAACACTCTCTGTGGCAGGAGGCCAGCAAGTTCCAGTCTAATGCTACCAACCTCTGGCCACCAAAGAAGGCTCCATGAACTTTTCCAGGATTACACCACAAACTGACATTTCTCAAACCTGCCCTTCACTTCCCTAGGGCAAGGGCACATGTGTGCTACTCTTCCTTCCTCTTCCAAAAAAGCTTTCTCATTAGTGCAGGTACTAATCTCCAATTTTTATAAATGACAGCTAGCTAATTGATAAAAATTAAGTTTTAACTGATAACAGATAAAGAATATTCCTCTGGGAGTATTTCCATTTTAAATTAGGGAATCCAATTCTTATATCAACCTAAAAGAATAAATTCAACAGTGAGAATTGCAAGCAAACCACATGAAAATGAAAGTAATAATTTGGGAACAAGACCTACCTTTGTTCCTTCTAATCATGCCAAGGAAGCAGCTCCCTATCGTCTACCCTAGCAATCTTCAACTACTGTGCCACAAGAATTATTAAAATATGCAATACCTGAAAATTCAGTCAGAGGCACTGACTTCTTTTCCCTTAGATTGTCAAATAAAAAAATGACGACAGCCAACACAATAGCCGCCTAGGCGTGACTGAATCAAAATCACACCTATTTTTTTGGTCGGATCTGCAAAATATACGTATTTTTTGGCGTATCACAGAATTTTAGTAATTAGTTTATGTGTGCCATGAGATGAAAAAGATTGCAAGTCATAATCTACCCTGTAGATACACTACCCTATCGGCCACAGAATTAACACTAACAATACCTTATTTACAACCTCAACTTCCCACATTTAAATATTCATTTGACTAACTCGGACTATTTGTCTAAGATGCTCACAAGTGAGTCAACCATTCACTACCAATGAGCTCATACATAAAAAGCAGCATATTTGAGAATAACAGGTATCCCAATAAAACCCCAATGCAGTTGGTACTGTGTCCCTTTTGTAAAAAGAACAAAGAACCAGGGGTCAGGAAAACATACGCTACTCCCAAACCTGCTTAGTCTGAGGCACTAGATAGCAATTTGGTTTCTTCGCATCTATTTCCTTCTCTAGGAGACATGAACTACATCAATGTTTCCAGAGCATCAGGAGCACCTGGAGCCCTAATTACAAAAGCAGACGCGACCTGCAGAGAGAAGTACACGACTTGGGAATCCTGCTTGGACAAGTCCTCCAGAAGACTGAGAACTGTTAGTTTTCTAAGATCTCTACTAGATCTAATAATTCTCCAGAGTTCAAAGGAATCCTATACCTTCCTCGTTTTTCAAACCCGCAGAGATTAAAGAGGACGATATTAGACAGTAAATGCATTTTTAAACATCACTGCTAACACCCTCCTTGCAACTTCAGTGGCAAACATTTACCAAAACCTTGACAAGATGCAGGTGTTATTCTAGTATTGTTTGCCGAGGCTATCAGCAGGAACACACAGTCTAGCTGAGATTATCAAAATGAAATCCAAAAGCTAAGATTCCAAATACTGTTTACATACAGTATAGTCACAGCAATCAAGAATCATGTTTCTGTCAAAAAATGCTGTCAATAAAATAATGTGCTACTAGACTCAAAATTCCTTCACTATTCAGTGTTTTGCTACATTTTTTCTAATCTGACTTATATATGTATAAACTGCATATGCTCATACTGATGAGCTATTTGAAACTGCACACCATAGTTTAAAAGATTAATGACCAAATAAGAAAAATAAAACATATTAATTAGTGCAATGTGTTGTCTCCTCAAAAGTTTATTTCTACAAGTTTCTCCCAAACATCTGGAAGTGTAACAGGCAATGTTTCATAAGCCCCATTCTCCTCTTCTTCAGTTGGAACAGATTTTCAGCCAAACAACTTCCAAAGATCACATATCCCAGCCTCCTTTGCAGCTAAATGTGGCCACCTAAGTTCCAGCCAAAAGGTGTAAACAAAACTGTAAACCAGTGTAAACTTCCAGGTTTGTCTTTTGTTATTAATATTATTATTATTGATTTGTGAGAGAGGAAGGAGGGAAGGAAGGGGGAGGGAAGGAAAGGGGAGGGAAGGAGAGGGAGATGGAGGGAGCGAGAAAGAAATATCAATTTGTTGTTCCACTTATTTATGCAGTCATTGGTTGATTCCTGTATACGTTTTGACCAGGGTCAAACCCACAACCACCGTGGTGTGCTGGGACAATGCTCTAACCAACTGAGCTACCTAGCCAGCGCCCAGGTTTGTCTTTAAAGGGGGGAGGGAGGGAGGAGTGTGCCTTCCCCACATCCTGTTCCTGCAATGTGGATTGTGCTGGGCCATCTTGTGCTATATAGTAAAGGATGTCTCCTTAAGCATGGGAAAGCAACAAGACAGAAGAATCCAAGGTCGCTATACCATGGAACCACATCAGCCTTAGACTACACTTATTTGTAACATGAACTTCTTGTCTAAGCCACTGTATTTAGTCAGAATGTAGGCACAATCTCGTGTTCTAACTAATGTATACAGAAAGTTTAAATTTGTAATAAATGTTAAATAATAGCTACTTAACAACTCAGTAAAACTGGAACGAATTATAAATTCTTGGGTAACTCCACTACTGAAATTATTGCTACTGTACCAGCATATATTTATATGGCATTTAAAACTTTTGCAAAGCACCTCATTACAGTATCTCATTTCACATTCTCAAAATCCTAGGCAGGGCAGCTGGTAGCTATGCACATTTGGCATATAGGATACTGAAGCTCAGAGAAGCTATTTTGTCCAAGATTGCACTACTAAGGACTGGTACTCAGAGAGGATTCAGAATATAGGTTCCTCATTCCATCATTCTGTGTAGATATACATTTATATACCCCTACTACATGCCAGGCATTAGTTACAGGTGGGATCAAGAGAATTATTCCTGCCCAGATGCACCTTATGATCTAACAGAGAGGGCGGGACAGACATTAAATGAGTAAGCATATATACATGAATGCATATGAATTATTACATAGCTATTTGCAACAAGGGCTATGAAAAAAAGCAGAGTCCTGTAAGAACACCTGGCCAAGGACCCTTACCTGGACTGGGGTATGGGGAAGGCCTTTCTGAAATAGCATTTATGTTGAGACCATAAGGATGAGTATGAATGAGTAAGAGGGAGGGAGGGAGGAAGAGGAAAAGAAGGCTATTAAGAAATTTATACACATTATCAATCTTCACAAGAACATTAAGGTAAGTACCACTGACCCCATTTTACAGCTGAAGATGCTTAGTGAACTCACTGTGCTAAAGGTCACACTGCAGTGAATGGAAGGTCCTGTTGAGATTCCAGACTCACCCGACTGGAGCCTCGCCTCCACCAGGCACCACCTCACAGGCCAGCTCTCTCCTCTCTCCTCAGTATCATACTGCCTCAACTGCTAGTTAAAGAACTAGTAACAAGCAGATTTCAAATAGATGTCACAATTCCAGCGTGTTTTTACCCAAATGTATGTGCTAAGATGCCAACCTTAACCACAAATATCCACAAACCAAACAAAACAAAACCAAAAATCAACTCTTGTCATTGGATATTTTACATATATACTTAGAAAAATTAGGGAGTTATTTAATGAACAGGGATGTTATCTAAAATAGAAGTGATGCTGCCCAGCCGGGCGTGGCTCAGCGGTTGAGCATCGACCTAGGATCCAGGCAATTGGGGTTCGATTTCTGGTTGGGGCACATGCCCGGGTTGCGGGCTCAATCCCCAGCAGGGGGCGTGCAGGAGGCAGCTGATCAATGCCTCTCTCATCATTGATGTCTCCTCTCTCTCTCTCCCTCTCCTTCCTCTCTCGGAAATCAATAAAAATATATTTAAAATAAAATAAAATGATAAATTAAAATAAAATATAAAAATAAAATAAAATAGAAGTGATGCTGAAAATCAGTTTCATTCTATGTTAAACCAGCTCACTAATCCCCGCGCCGGACACATACAAAATCGGTTTAAATAAGCATTTCAATCATGGGGAGATAAAGCTCAAAACAATTCAATTAAAAATATACGTTTTAAGCTATCATGCACTATACATTATTTGCATATATAGGGTGTCCCAAAAAATGTATACCCACACTCTGAATAATTATAAAGGCAGTGTTTATTGAGATACATTTCATTTTCAAAATTAAGCTATCAGCTATTAAGTATTTTGGGGGGACACCCTGTTGTATATTCACAAGTCCTTTAAACAAACAAAAATATGTATATGTCTTGTTAAAACTTTAAGAGTAATACAAACTTTTTATGATAATCTTGTAGAAAAGAGGGTACACAGCTCTGGTAGAGGACTTAATTGCCAAGAAGCCAAAATGATTCTCTATTAGCAAAAAGTATGACTACTAGGAACCACATCGTTTTAGACGTTCTGTAAGTTATCATCAATAAAGAATTTTAATTCATTATACAACTCTAGAAATAGGATTTCAAATCAGTAGCATAATTAAAAAACATTTAGCTGGTTTATACAAATCAGCA
Source organism: Miniopterus natalensis (assembly GCF_054644295.1). NCBI lineage: Eukaryota > Metazoa > Chordata > Mammalia > Chiroptera > Miniopteridae > Miniopterus > Miniopterus natalensis. Next base: position 84,356,676 of record NC_142086.1, on the reverse strand, counting down.
TTTCCAAAATTATTTTCATACACCAAAAAATGAACCTAAAGCTGCCTGTAGCCATTAGGTCAGGAAACAAGACTTGTCTTTTACTACCTAATGTGAACCTTAATTATTTTAGTCATGTGAAATCAATATTTCACTTTCACATAACCAATGGTAAACTTTACAGCTCTAGCTTGACACAGAACTGACATAAGGCAAGATCTCAAAAGATTTCTTCATTTAGGGGCAACTGAAGAGAAATTTTAGGTAATTTAAAATAATTTGATTATTTTTCAAGTAATTAAACACAAGTTTTAACTACCCAAATTTTTAATCCAAAATTGTGCAAGCCTTGGGTTATGAATTGCCGAATTTTCTCTAGCTATCAAAACATTGCCCAATGGTCAAAATAATATATGGTAAGAAGTCTTTTAAATGGCATAATCACTACGTATATAAGGTGCTCTTATAAAACAAGTTCTGCAACACACTTTGACAGGGCAAACTGTGCTACTGTCAAGTTTCAGGTGATCGTGTTTTATAGTTTCAAGTAATATCTTTACTTCTAAAAGGAAAATATCTGCGAGTTTCTGGAGGTAAAACCACCAAAACACTCAACACAAATACTCAGCTCACCGTTTAAATTAATGGTAAGGAATGTAACAAATTTAAAGACTACATCTGTGGAGAAGAGATGAGTTCTTTCTAAAGACTCTTTCTGCCAGGTTTTGGGTGTCGGTGGGCTCAGATGGTTCAAGTTTTTCCTTGAGAGAGAAAGAGAAATTGCTTGGAGGGATTGGAGGGGGAGGGGAACGTGCAAACTCTTTGAAATAGAGAAGAGTAAATGCTAAAGCAAAGAAAAATAGACACACGCCTTATAACAAACACCAAGTCACAAATAAAGCCCCCTGGTTCTATCAATCTTATATTTAATGTCATATATAAGGCAATTCTCTTCTCACTCATAATAAAGTTACTTCTATCCAAATTTTCTTCCCATAACTAGACACTTGCCAACAATAAACATGCATATAAAACATCCTGGGTGGACTAGATTTCTAAACTACTTTTTTCTTTTTCTTTTTTTGATTGTGTTCAAGTAGTACCCAAAAATCAATACAAATTAGCCTTTCTTTCTTTGTAGTTTCAAAACAAAATGCATACCCAAGGTCATTCTATACCATCTGTTATAATAAGTTACCTTACATTTTGCTTTTGCAGATAAACATTCATAACATTATAAAAACCTATATGAATTACTAGTTGCTACACTTACCACTCCCCACTCTCATAACTCTAAGTCATAAACACAGTAACTCTTCATAAATAAAACTAAGAGGCAGACATTGGACAATAATCTAGAAGGGGGTAAAAAAATCTAACCAAGGCTCTTTTTTTTTTTTTTTTTTTTATCCACCTTCCCCAAACAGGACAGTGCATTAAAATGGAATATTTTTGTTTATTTTGAATGTTAGTCCCCCTAAAAGACTGGACTAAACCATTAATTTTTTAATCCCCAACACAGTAATTTTGTATTTAAGTTTCTAATAGGTTCCACCACAATGTCTTTAATATGTTTAAGAAACCATCTTAGACCTAAATTCCAAATTCCTAATAATAAAAAAATCTTACTAGATCACTCAGTCCATCTCCCACTCTTACTAATGATGACCATGCACTCATTCAAATCTATTTCTTCAAATCTGAAATCATTTTTATATTTTAAATAAGTGTACCTTCACCTTTTATTGACAGGGGTGACCCTTCCTTTCTAAACTTAACGTCTCTTATGAACTTTTTATACTCAGGTTTTACAACAGAACTTGGTGGAGACATTGACAGGAGTCCTTAACTTGCTAGCAAGGTTTGAAGTCTAAATGAATCTGGACAGCCACCAAAACCACCTCTGCTATAGCAAGGCAAATCCTCCAAAAGCACTGGGGTATTTTAAGTGAAAATCTTATGTATACTAAAAATCTTAATAGTCGCCAAGGAAACTTTTTTCACAGAATCTACAATTTCTTTGAAACTAACTTCTTCAGATTAAAATCAGCATATGAAATTTTAATTCTAGTTTCACATTTATAGTCTATCTGAAAATACTCTTAATGTAGCTAAACAATTAAAATGAGAAATTTAAGAGAACAAAAGCTAAAGAAAATTCCACTGAATTATTAAACACCCTAAAATCAAAATATTAAATATATCCACTCTTAAACAATACATATGTAAAATATAAGGGGTCACAGAAGAAATCTATGTATTCAAAGATAAAAAAATGACTAAACATAACTTTACAAAAAACTTTCTTATGACTCATCAATACTTAAACGATGCCTATAATTAAAACTAAGTGTGAAGAACAAAACGTACCAAAGAATATTTCTTAATTCCTTCCCTTGGAAAATTGCCTACATGGTTCTCCGGGTGGAGTGGGGGACTGGTACGTTTCATTAAGAGGGCCTCATCTCAACCTTTCCTTTTCACTTTCAGCAAACCACAAAGTTAATACCACGCTCAACATATACACGGACACAAGCTCTAGTTAGAACCCTGAGTCATTACACACAGATCGCTTCAAAATTTGCCAGTATTTCTAATAATGAATTATAACCTAGTGATTAGGAGCCAGACTACTGGCTCCTAGAGTTACAGCTGCGCGACCTTGGATGAGTCACGCCTCAGTTTCCTCATCTGTGAAATGGGTAACAGTTTCTACCAGTAGGGTAAGAGTAGATACACGTAAAGCCCCGGGAAGAGTGCGTAGCACTTTTCGTCCTAATCTTTAAATCAGTGTGAACACGTTTTAGGTGTATTATTTCTGACAACTTGGTCGGAATTCAGGGACCAAATGGCGCTGGCATTCAAGCGCTGCACCTAGGTTATAAAATTCATATAACCTAGGGTTGGATGAAAGGCATAGCCAAGTAGTCGGAGGCAATCCCTCACTCATTTTGCCATTTTTAACCATTTCAGACTAGGGAGGGGCCTTTCGTTAAGTGTTAGGATATTCAGCAGTTTCCGTGGGTCTGAGCGAGAGCAGGTTAGGGTCTGTGAACAGACTTGGGAAGTTCTGCTGCAATACCCAGGTATCGATTATAATGGTCACATTCTCAGCCCCCAGCTCCTCGGCTGCTGAACGGGTCATCGCTCCATCTCGAGGGGCCGGATCGCCGCGCTCAGTGCACAACTTCAGAGCACGCCGAGCGCCCTCGCTCCGCACACACCCCGCAGGGCCGCGGGGGGACCGGGCTCCCGACCTTCCCGGCGCCTCGCCCAGCAGCCAGCCCCATTTTCTTAACCCGTGCATTGTCCTTGCGGAGAACCCCGGCGGTTCCCACACTGGAGGGGGCCGAGAGGAGGGACGAGGGAGGAGCTGGGGGAAGAGGATGAGGAGGAAGAGGAGGAGGAGGAAGACAACCTCCTCCCCTTCGCTCGGGCGACCAGTGAAGGTCTGGCGCTTTCTCGGGCCCCCAGGCCCTGGCTCCCGGGAGGCCCCTGCTCCCACCCTCCGCAACTTTCCCTCCGCTCGCACCCGCCTCTCCTCCGGGACCCGGCCAGTCGGCTCCCTCCCCCGGCGGCCAGCCCCGGGCCCCGGCGCCTCCTCCTAAAATGGCAGGTCCCTCCCTCCGCCCGGCTGGCCTCGGCGCGGGCCCGGCTGCAGGCCGCGGGGGGAGCCGGGCGCCGGGCCGGGCGGGGCCGCGGCCAGGCCGGACACTCACCGGGATGATGGCGGGGCGCTCGCGCCGCTCCCTCCGGTGAGTCTCAGCCTCGGGCTCCCGCCGCTGCGCTCCCGCGGCCTCCGCAGCCAGCGCCGCCGGGCCGCCTCTCTCCGCCCGCGGCGCTCCCGGCGCTCCCGAGCCGCAGCCTTCTCAGTCTCTGTCCGGCTCGCGGTTCCAGCGGCGCCCGGGGCCGGGGAGGCGACAGCCCCCTCCCCGGCAAATACCGCAGTCCCCGGACCCCGACTCCCGGCGGCGGGGCCGCGCGGCCCGGCCCGGCGCGGAGGGCGGCGGCGGCGAGGCCGGGCGCCGAGTCGCGGCCGCTCCCGGCGGCTTCTTCCCGAAGAGGATTTTATAAATCTCACAAAATGGCGCGCGCTCCAAACCTGCGCAGCGAGAAGCGCCGGGGCGAGCGGCGGCGGCGGGAGCGGCGGCGGCGGCGGCAGCTCCTCCGCCAGGAGAGCCCGAACCGCCCGCCCCCGAGTCCCCCGCACAGACAGACACACACACACACACTCACACACACACGCACGCACACTCGCCCTCGCACACCCTCACTCACACACACACACTCTCACACTCACACCGGTCCCGCCCGCTCGCCGGCGGCGGCGGCGGCGGCAGCGGCACCAACAGCAGCAGCAGGAACAGCAGCAGCAGAAGCGGCGGCGGCGGCGGCGCCCGCACCCCCCGCTCGGGGTGTCCGCTCCCTGAGCCCGACCTGAGCCGCGATCAGCAGCAGCGACGGCAGCAGTCTCCCCGGATCCCCCCGCCGCTCTTGCCGCCACCACCCCCGCCTCACTCCAATGGGGTTTTTTATTATTATTCGGGCGGGAAGCGAAAGGGTTTAAAAAAAAACCAACCAACAAAATGGCGACGGACCGACCCGGTCGCTATAGCAACTGTCAATCAAAACGCAAAACCCCGGCTGACGTGCTGACGTCCTCCTCCCGCCCCCCGGCCCAAGCCGGTGGGCGGGGCCTGTTGCTCGGGCAACGGCAGATTCCGTTCCCTCCTTTCCATCTCCCCCTGGGTCGCCAACCAACCACCCAACCCCCTCAGGTCACGTGAAGGATAAATTCGGAGCTCGGGCCCGCTACGAGTGTCAGAGGAGGGCGCGTGATTTGCTCCGGGGAGGGGAGAGGAGGGGGACGGCCGGGCAGAGGGAGGGAAGGGGAAGGGTAGAGGAAGGGGGGGCGAGGCGGCGGCCCGGCCTGTTCGCGAGAGCCCGCCGCCTCCCGGGCTGCCTGGCCGCGCCCCGCGCCCGCGCCGACTGCGGCCCGGGGAGCGCGCGCGGCCTCTGCGCCTCCGCCCCCGGAGCCCCGCGCTTCCGCGTCCTGCGCCCGCAGCCCCGCCCGCGCCGGGGGGAGGGGGCCGGGCTCTGCGGCCGCGCGGGGACCCGGGAAGCCCACCCCCGCGCGCCCGAGCCCCGGGCTCTCACCTTCATCCCCGGGGAGCGCGCCGGCCGCGGGAAGGTGGCCCGGGGGCGCACGTCCGCGCGTTTAAACTGTTCTTGGAAGGGCTGGCGTGCCCCCCTCGCCGGAAAATGCCCACGGAGGCCGCGGCGGGGGTTGGGGAAGAGGCCGCCTCCGCGTTTCAGACATCTCAGGAATTCCGGACGCTTCGCCGGAATCCGGGATGCCCCTGCGGCTGACACCTTGATTAAACCATGCCGCTCGGTTTGTGCAGCAGCCAGTGCCAACGTTCAGGAATTATGGACGGAGCCATCATAAAAACTTTTAGGCTGTGCACACTCCCAGGTTTTCCACCTATTTCAAACGCTACCCACCTTTCCGAAGGCAGCCTTCTCTGTCGGAATACCGCTTAAATTAATCCTGTCGCTATGACCGTATTTTTGTCGCCCAACACCCTCTTTTTCTTTTTCATGCACCATCTCAGTTTCCAGATTCTGAATTCGCCCACAATTCTTTATTAACATTCTAGCTTTCATTTATTTTTGTTATATCTCCCCCTTTCTGCATGAATGTTGCTAGGTGTGCTTCTCAGGTATTAAAACCTAGCTATACTAGTAGCCATGCTGTGCTGGCTACTTTGTAATCAGCAGACCGCCAATCGCTAAAAACTGTATTTGGTACCAAACCTAATAAAATGAAACTTAAATGTTATGCTTAAAAGGATAATACAGATATTATGTTACACCAAATCACTAATTTATTGATTTCTAAGCTTGGTTTTGCCATCATATGACAGTGCCCATACCATTTTTTAAGCTAAAACTGCTCACAAATACAGTAGCAACAGATACAATCTTATAGGCATAAAGAAAACCCTGCAATAAATACTAGTGTCTATCCTATGTGACTCAAGGAAAGATAGTTGCTTTAAAACGGTTTCCAACAAATGTTTACCCCCTTCAGTAATTAAATCATTGATACACTAAGGCAACCATTCAAATTAACAGGCCCTGAAAGAAACCAGACTAAACCTAAAATAAATTATGCAAAAAGTAGTCAAGCAAATAGCTTACTACCATAAAGACTGATTCTCCGTGTTACCAAAATTTGTCGTGACTGTCAAAGTTCTTTTGGATTGCTGACTTTTTCAAAATCACCCTGCTAATGTAATTAAAGTCCACACTCAACTAGACTGTTTTGAAGGAAGTGGCCAAGAGTGTCCCTATTGAGGTGAGAGATGACTACCTTAATTCCCCCCAAACTCACACTTCCACCTGTACAACTCTTTCCTCCTGCTTCTCTCCCTTCCCCACCCCCACCCCCTTGGCCAGTTTCACTTCTGTGGGAACACTTGAGTATTGGCAACATTTAACACTAAGTTAAATGTCAGTCAAATTTTTGTTGCTGAAAATGAAGGCAGCTTGCATAATTAATCTTCTAGGTAACCTGGAGAGGATATGACAGGGGGAATCTATCCCTTCCTCCCTCCCAGCTTCTGCCAGCCTCAGGCATTCCTTGGCTTATAGATGGCAATCTTCCTGTCTTCACATTGTCTTCCCTGCGTGTATATGCTTCTCTCTAAATTCCCCTTTATAAGGATACTAGTCCTTATAAAGAAATGTGTCCTTGTCTTCAGTCAAATCAATCTAGATTATAAGAGTGAGGCAAAATCTTGAGCTTATAATCACGCAGTAATAGAAGGCATTGCTGGCCTTCGTGTCTAGAAGGCCGCGCCCTTCCCTCCACCATACTCCACCCCCCACCCCCGGTGTGAGAGCCTTACTCGGCATTGATCAATGAACTGTCCCCGTTGTTGTGTCCAGATTGGAATGTTGTAAAATAGTTTTATATAGGCTTTACCTAAAAAGTAAACTGTAAATTATGAACAAGTGAGCACGTAGGCAGGAAGGACTCAGGTACAGATGCCAGTTTAGTGTTGACCAGGTTCAGCAATTAAATTCTTGCTCTCATTTAAGAATCTCTTCATCACATGCACTGACCCTCAACTCACCCATAATAACAGCCAGCACTTGTCCAGTGCATTCTAGGGTATCTCTAATCCTCACAGCAACATTACATCCCCATTATACGGATGAGGAAACAAGTCCTGAGTAACTTCCCCCAGATCACACCACCAATAAAGTGGTAATGCTGAGATTCAAACCCAAGGCATAATTGCAAAGCCTGTCTCCACCACACCAAGTTGATCCACGATTACTTGGAGATGAGGTCATTATAGAGGTAATTAACATGTCAGAGTGAGCCCTAATCCAATATGACTAGTGTCCTTATGAAGGGGAATTTAGACAGAAACATATTCACGCAGGGAAGACAATGTGGAGACAAGGAGATGGCCATCTATAAGCCGAGGAACGCCCGAGGCTGGCGGAGGCTGGGAGAGAAGATGAAATAGATTCACCCTCACAGTCCTCAGAAGGAATCGACGTCCCCAACGCCTTGCTCTTGGACTTCTAGACTCCAGAGCTCTGAGACAGTAAATTGATGTGGTTGAAGCCACCTGCTTTGCGGTGCTTTGTTATATCAGCCCTAGCAAAGCAACACACCGATCCAAGCCATGGTGGGGGTTTGCTTGGATCCACGCGGGGTCGTGACTGCTCTTGGTGGTGTACTGCACTAAGCCCGAAAGGTCAGGAGCCCACCCCGCTGGGAGTTACGGCCGAAACATTCCTGTGGCTGCGGTGACACCAGGTGAGCAGGCCGACGACCGCTCACAGCTCATCCCTGGACGGGGGGCCAGAACCGGACGCGGCTGCGCTTCCTGCAGACTCGGGGGGAAGGTCCTTGATTGCTCCCCCTTGTACAAGCTTTGTTTTGGGGTGTGATTTTAAAAGTTACTCATGTAGCCCTGGCTGGTGTGGCTCGTTCGGTTGGGCGTTGTCCCATACACCCAAAGGTGGCTGGTTCGATTCCCAGTCAGGGCTCATGGCCAGGTTGCCGGCTCGATCCCAGGCGGGGGGCGTGCAGGAGGCAGCCGATCAATGTCCCTCTTTCACATGGATGTTTCTCTCTCTCTATAAAGCAATTAAAGTATTTTTTTAAAGTCATGTATATCAAACAGATTAAAAAGAAACTAAGTTAAAATAAAGAGGGGCCTTATTTAAACAGACATCATGATAGTATGCTATGAATCAAGAAGTTAATACTCAATTCTCTACACCCGAGGCCCAAACACAAAAAATATGAAAGAAATATATGGTCATTAGAAACAGTTTTACAATATGGAAAAACAAAGATACCGCCCAGAGATAAGCCTTACCAATGCCTGCCTGTTGGCACATATCCTCCTGACTTTCTTAGGCGGACGAGAACAGGCACAGACACGCCCAACACCCATAGGTACCTTTTATGCCTTTTTTAAACTTACAATTATGAACAGATTTTTGTGTTAATCGGCTGAAACTTAGATGATTATTTTAACAGGTACAAGTATTCCATCAATTGAATGGGCCATAATTCATTTAATTGCCCCTCTATTTTTAAGGGGAGTTTTTCTCCCTTTTGTTGTTATAAAGCTGCGTAGACATTGCGTATATACATTTTACATACCTGTCCAGTTATTCCTGGGATAAGAGCATAAATCCCTGAAGATCTTTGATTCATGTTGCCAAACTCTCCCTCAGAAATGATTCCACCAGTTTGCACTCCTGAAAATCGTATGCGAGAAAGACTTTTTCCCACTCTTGTTTTAATCTGCATTTCTTTGCCCATTTAATGTCTTCTTTTTGTACATATGTTTTTTGGCTGTTTGTGCCCTGCCTGTGTATATCCCATGCTCATTTAGGGGAGGGGGAAGAGATATTACTTTTTTTTTATTGATTTCTTTTTCCAATTTTTACTGCAAAAGAAAGAAAAAAGGAAGGCTGCTGTTGTTAGGCTAATGTATGGTCCCAACACCAGACACCCATCACCCCAGTTTATCTCCACCCCTAACCATGTCCAGGGGCATCTGGCCCAGGCCTTCCCCGCTCAGCCTCACTGCCCTCACGCTCCCCAGCTCCTCTGACCTGGACCAGGTGCTCTGCCCCCAGGCTCCCAGCATCATATGGTTGCTCACAAGGTGGTTTTAGGACAGATGTGGTTCTTAATGGTGCCGTCTTTAAAAAGGAGGACTGTATTCATTACTTTCCTATCATGTAAGAACGTTTACTAATTTTATTTCATGAATTATCATTAACATTTTCCTTTTTTGTGACATCAACTTAAAGGTTAAATAGAAAATGTAAAATTGTTAAAGTATATTTGACACCGTTTTGGAATATCTTGAAACAGTATTTTGCAACATTTTGGCAAGAATTGAAAAGAAATACACTTTAATATATTGATTCATCCATATATCCTAGCTTCCTTGAAATTAACAGGTTGGGGGAAAATGTCCTAATGAAACTGTGAAAAACAGTTAAGTACCTGGAATTTAAAATTAGGTAGGAGGCATCTTTGGGGGCCATTACCCAGCCTACCACAGGTAGAGACTTGGATACAGCACTCAGACTTGAACCTATTGCAGATTTACCCCCAGCTGGAATAATAAAATGTCCCTAAAATATCTCAATATTGTGATCCCTGTACCTATGATTCTTTTTTTCTTTTTTAAATTGATTTTTAGAGAGAGGGGAAGGGGGAGAGAGAGAAACATCGATGTGAGAGTGAAACCAATCAGTTGTCCCCCAGGCACATGGCATCACTGAGAATCCAACCAGCAACATTTTGGTGCATAGGATGATGCCCAACCAACTGAGCCACGCTAGCCAGGGCTATGATTCTTTAAAAAAAAAAAAAAAAGCTTTATTGAGGTTCCCTGTATATGCCATAAAATTCACCCGTTGTTAGTATACAATTCAATTATTTTTAGTAAATTTATTGTCCTGCAGCTACCACAACAATCCAGATTTAGAGCATTTCCATCACCCCAAAAAGTGCTTTGTGCTCCTTTACAGTCCATCCCCATTCCCAAAGTTAGCCCAGGCAACCACTGATCTACTTCCATCTATATAAATTTGCCATTTCTGTACACTTCATATAAATGGGATTATGCAATATACAATATTTTGTGTCTACCTTTCACTTAGTATAGCGTTTTTGAGGCTAATCTATGTCATAGCATGTATCAATATTAAATTGTTACTTCTTTTTATTGCTGAGCAGTGTTCCAGTGTGTGAATGTATCACGTTTTTTTATTATTAACCTGTGGATGGACGTTTGGATTGCTTCCTGTTTTTGGCTGTTGTGAATAAAATGATGCTTTGAAATAATAAATAAATAAATAAATAAATAAATAAATAAATAAATAAATAAATAAAAATAAATAAATAAATAATAATAAATAAATAATAAATAAAATTACCTAGGAGGCACAGAAATCTACAAAGTTTACTTAACAGTTCTTGAGAATTTTGGCTTATCTCCTAGGCTTTTATCTCCTAGGTGTGTATAGACACATTTACTATTCCTATAGTATTGATATGTGCATTAACTGCTACTGTCTCCAACATATTTCCTATTTTACTTTGATTCAGTTCAAAAGATATTTATGTGGTCACAGTAGTGGTATTACTTTATTATATTGTATTTGCATGCCTGTTTCTCAACTATAAGTGCTTTTAGGGCAAGGATCTTGTATGTTCATGTTTGTGTCCCTAGCACCATATCTGACATGCCTTAAATATTGTTTTGTACTTTTTAAATGAATGATGAGCGCCTGCTATTTTCTTCCAGTTTTCCTCCATCCCATATGAGGTTTTTGGCAATCATACGACTTTAGCGGAGGCTGTCCAGTGACTTTATAGAAGCGGGAAATGTTCTCTTCTGATCTTAAAACGGATGGAGTTTCTCTAAGACAAGGACAGATTATTGCAATCTGTCAGCAAAGGTGGAAGAAGAGAGTTCCACTGAAGAGATTCAGTAATGTTAGCGATCACCTCGTAGCTAGTTAGTTCTATTACAGCAGTGTTTCTTAAACCAGTGTCCCCGCACAGTCCTCAGCTCACCCCGGGTACCTCGGGCTTGAGAAACTACATGGATATGGGCATTCTTGTTGGATTTGGGCAGGACCTTTGTGTGGACAAGTCTATTAACTTCTACATCCTGTCAACTTATGTAGGCGCCAATTCAATGCGAACAGGAATCGCCCCAATTTGGGGTACAGTGAAGAAGGAAACTTTATTAAGTGCAAAACAGAGTAATTGTGATAGAGCAAGGCTGTGAGGCAGTCCTGGGGCCAAGCCCCTCTCCAGCTAGACAGCTCTGCTCCGTGCTGGTCCGGTCTGTTCCCTTCCAGTCTCTCCACTCCGCTCAGGGGCTACACCTTGGGCGGTTCAGCTCTGCCCGCAAAACGCAGCCTCCAGTCTCCGCGGGAAGGGGAAGGGCACTCTCAGGGCCACAGGGGAGCTGGCTTAGCCGGGAGTCCCTGCTTCTGGTCCCTGATTGCTCTGGCCTCATGCAAATGAGGACTTCAAATTGTCAAAGTTTGATTGGCCCAAAAGGCACTGTCCTGATTGGTCAGAAATGAGCTGCTCTGATTGGCCCATGAAGATGTTGATGGGGGGGGATATAGCTGCACAGCTCTGATTGGATGGGGACAGTCTCACTCCCATTGGTTGAGATAGGATCCCAGGGACCCCTCTATAAGGGCTGGCTCCTGGCAGAAAGGTGCAGAGACAGGTGGTTTAGTGCAGGCTTCTCCCTGAGATGCAGTTTCCATGAGAGGCCCCTGTGTAGAAATAGGTGCTAGGCTCTGTTGTTCTTGTTTGTTTATCATTTGAGCCCAGTTAACCACAGCCCTTCTTAGTAAGAATCTTCTTTCCCAGGGTTCACGGTCCCAAATGCAGAAATAATAGCCTTCTACCTGCATGCACTGTTAACAGCTTAAGGGCAAGGTCGAGGAGCCAAAGTATATTTATGAAGGACAGCGGGCATGTCTGTGCATTCCCATGTCTAAACTTACTCACAAATTTTTAAACGCAAAAGTTGGCTGGGGGTAGGGGAAATTGAATGAAGGAGGTCAAAAGGTACAAACTTCCAGTTTTAAGATGTAATACTAGAGACGTAATGTACACCGTGATGATGACTATAGTAAACGCTGCTGTATGGTATATACACGGTGGGCAGAAGCAGGTTTACAGTTGTAAGTATGTGAGAGTTTATTCTTACATTATTATTTATTACTTATTGTATTATTTTCCATACGAACAACTGTAAACCTACTTTCACCCCACCCTGTACGAAAGTTGTTAAGAGCTTAAATCCTAAGGGTTCTCATCACAAGGAAAAAAAAAAAGCATTTATTTTCTTTTTTTATTGTTTTTTAACTCTATGAGGTAATGGATGTTAACATTGTGGTGGCCATTTCACAATATATGCAAGTCAAATCAGCATGCTGTGCACCGTGAACTTATGCAGTGTTGTTTGTCAATTATATCTGAATAAATCCGGGAAAAATTAATAAGATCAAAAATTATTACATTACCTTTTTAAATCTATAACATAAAGCATATAAGACAAAAGGCGCCACTACTCTCATTGCCCAGATAAGCACTGTTTATTTTTCAAATAAAACCAATCCAAGTACATGGCTTGGAAAACCCAAAAAGAACAGAAAATAATAATAGACTGAAAGCCACTCCCAGCCTCCTTATCTCCCTTCCCCCTCCTCCAGGCTGCAGGAGAGTCTCAAGTTCAGGATCACATCACTGCCTGCTGCAACCTGGAGGACTCCTCACTGCTTTGGGGATAGCACTCCTACTTGGTAGTGTGTCCTGGGAGCCCTTCGTGACTGGCCCCTCCAGCAGGCCTTCTGCGCTGGGGCTTCCCAGTTGAGGCTGTGAGCACACAGGACCCCCTGGATCCTTCCAGGCGGCTGTTCCACCCTCGAGGCCTCATTCTCTCCTCAAAGCCTCTACCTCGCTGCATCTTCATTGCAGATTTCCTCTCCATCGCCAGGAGAAAAAGAAGCTCTACAAGGGCAGAGACTTCCCTCACTTGGCTTGGCTTTTTGCTTTTTTGTTTTTTACCCCTAGTCCTTAGCATATACTGGGCACCAAATAAATGTTTTCGAAAGAATGGAGCTACCACAGGATTGCTAAACAGCAAGACCCGGCTCCAGTAGGCAAGCGAAGAAAACCAGGAAACGGTTAAAAGCAAGAGGAATAGGCTTCACGGGCTGAAAGGGGATGGCCATCTGCTTCCGGCCTTCCTCTCCTCTCCCTCAGCAAGGGCGCAGGCTTCCTGAAGCCGGGGGGCGCCTGGGGGGCAGGCTGCAACGGGGGAGGGGCCACAGTGCCTCTAGTCGGGGGTTGAATCCCGGCGCCTTTCGGCCGGTCGGCATCACAGGCCCCTCGACTTGCTCTGGCTGGAAGCAGGCAGCTGGTCCCCTGAAGATGGTGCTGGGCTGTCCTGTAGCCAAAAGGAGACCTTGACATTCCCTTCTGCATTGTCCAGCCCCAAAGGACCAGGCTAAAGGCAAGGATTCAGGGTGGGTGCCGGAAACAGGAATAAATTCCTAGGCAATGTGTTTTGCAGCTAGACGGGGAGAGCGGAGGGTCGAAGCCACAGTTGCGAGTTGATGGAGCCAAAAGTATACATGAGGCAATGAGCCCAAATGTGCGGTGTATTAATTCAGACTGCTAAGAAAGGGAGCCCTGTCCTGAGCAGATGCCACCTGAGACACCACAGAGTCACAGGATGTCAGAGTGGGAAGGAGCCCCACCCTTACCTGTCAAAATCCTAATCACGGAGTCACTGCTGTGGGGTAGCGATGACACACAGGATACCTTACCTGTTAAATATATGGTGACATTTTGTTCACATTAGTCATTAGGAACATTTTCATTTTCTTGCAATGAAGGAAGGCATAGCCGATGTTCTGTGAGTCTGGACTTTCTAGAAGGGATTGGTGACCTGAATAGTCATCATAGCAGCTGGAAAAAAGCGGTTGTGAGGACCAAGAATACAGAGATCTATCTAGTCTCAACTACCTCCTACCTGTAGGAACTTGGGTGGTTTACTTAACTTCTTTGAATGTTTCCTCATTTTAAAAGGGGATTCATTATCATCTTTATGAACTGCAGATCACTGTATAAATATGGGGCCCTGATAGAAATAATAAGAGGACTGTATTCAAATTTTCACTTTTGAAGCCTCTCCCAAGAGTCATTCTCCTTCCAAGAAAACAAAAAAATTAGTGACTACTTCCACATTCTCAAACACATACAAGAATCAACCAACAAATGCATAAATAAAGGGGAATAGCAAGTTGATTTCTCTCTCTCCCTCTTTCTCCCTTCTTCTTTCTCTCCAAAACATATATATTTCAAGGCATAAGAAAAACGATCACAGTTTGATGATAAAAGAAGTTTTAAAGTAGTGGATTTTCTGTGACATCAATTTTGTAAATAAACAATATATATTAAAATTAATTTGCATAAGGTTTAGTCCTGGGTGGTACAATTATAGGTGATATTTACCTTCTTTGTACCTTTTCTCAAATTTTCTACAATAAATTATAGGTAATCAGGGCAACAAACAGACCCTAAGTCCCTATAGTTTCTCTCTAATTATCCAGGTCCTAAATCTTTGAAATATCACAAAACAGGTTTCCTCCCACTTCTCAGTTCATAAGCAAACATGCAGCAGTAACCCGGGAGTACCAGGAGCCTAATGGACGTCCAGCAAGAACCTGGGTCCGTCCTTCCTTCCCAAAGTCCTCGAGAACCACTCTCACCATCCCTTCTCATTCGACTTTCTCTCGCCTAATTCCTACGGCTTGATTTCTGTCACATATTTCAAATGACACTTGGTGTACCTCTAGCTTGTCCAGGGTTTTTTTGTTTGTGTTTTGGGTTTTTTTTGACAGATCCTGTCTCAGGTTTATTTGTACAAAGAGCACAGGAGGACACCAGCTCCATGTGAACAGCAGCCCAGGGGGTCACACCAGTCCTGCCATCCTCATGTTGGCAGACGGAGGCCTCTACTGTGGAGCTTTTGTGGGGCCTGGGCACCTTTGGGAGCCTGAGCTGGAGATGAGAGTTAAAAGAGGAGGAGATAGTCTGTGTAAAGGCTGTTTCTCATGAAAGTTCAGGACATGTCATTCCAAAATGCTGCTTTGGTGCATTGATGATTTTGAGCTGAAGCACTAGAGAAACAGCCAATGTAGGGAGAGGCTACCCTGAACTCCCCTCATCTGCCCAAAACCAGGCCCTTCTAAAGGAGCTCAGTTGTCTGAAATCCCCCTCCCACCCCCCGAAGACTCATCGCAGGAGAGGAAGCCACACCCAGGCAAATTTTGTTTCAAACTAAAGCTACTTGCTCTCCCTTGAATTGGATAGATCCCCTCATCCCTTCCCTAGTAAAATGGTCTACAAGCTCTCAAATCTCACCCCTATTGGAGGATTCACTTTTTTCCCCTAGTATGCCCTGTGTACATGCTATTAAAGATGAATAAACCTGAATCCCTTCTCCGGGAAGCTGCCTGTTGTCGGTTTATTCCGCAGACCCGGCCAGCGGACCCAGGAGGGAAGAGGGAAAGGCCCTTCTCCCCTGCAGGGCCATCTCCAGGTTCAGCCTGGTGCTGACACCAGGTGACCTTTCTTGCTGCTGTTACTTCCTCCCGATCGCCGCAAACACTTCGCGAAGCCTCTCTCAGGCCTGCTGGAAGGCAGGCAGGGGACGGCCGGCCTGGAACCGGCCAGGTGGCCTGTGCCTTCCCACGCACCGCAGGCCACCGATTCCCCGACTTTGGGCCCAGCCCCGCGCCCCCCAGGCCGCCACTTTCTCGCCACGAGATGAGTGGGGCGGGGAGGCGGCGGGTGGAGGCCCCTCTCAAACTCTGTGAGCCGGCCCCTGAGCTTGAGGAACAGGGGACACTGATGTGTCTGTCCTGGCGTCATGCTGGCCATCAGGCTGGATACCGACTTGCTGTCGTCCCTCCATCTCTTTACTGACATGGCCTGCTCCCCGGTGGCTTTCCTCTTTGAAATGGTGCAGAGGAACATCCGGCTTGTTCTTTCTTAGCTTCACAGCCGTGGCTTCTGGTCGCAGAGCTTTCTGAGCCTGTGAAGGAGGATCTGGTTTAACCTACGGCCGCCCTGGAGGTAATCGCATGAACCGCTCGCGGTTGAGTTTTGCTTGTACTCCCCGCACGAAGCCCGCTCCCACGCGTCCTGCACCGATGGCACGGCCCGCACTGCTACTTGAAACTCTCCACTTGTCACTTAATTTGTTCGTCTTCTCCCCCATCTACCTTTACATGGTATTCATAGTCAAAGTCCTTGTCCGCTAATTCCAGTATCTGAATTACTTGTTGGTCTGCTTCTATCCTTTATTCACATTTTCATTGATTATTAATTACATAGTCTTTTTAAAAATGTATTTATCTTTTATTATATATGTCACACAATTTATATAAAAAGGATTCTCTTATTTTTCACGGTATTTTTCAATATAAAACTCATTTATAGATGAAATCTATAAAAGGAAACATGCACAACCTTGAGATAAAAAATGTAATGACTGATATTAAGGACTTACGGGAAGAGTCTTCTGGCTGGGACCATGTGGGTGCAGAGGAGGAGGTGCCGCTGTGCAGAAACCCTTCAGTGAAACTGAAGGCATGTCGCCGAGCTGAAGGTCACGCACCTGAGAAAGAAGTTGGCCCAAAAGATGCTTCGAAAGGCATGGGGGAAGCTCATCTACGACAAAGCTAAGCACTGTCACAAGGAATACGGGCGACGTACAGAACTGAGACAAGCATGGCTAGGACGGCAAGAAGAGCTGGGACTTCTATGGACCTGCGGAACCCAAATTGTCATTTGTCACCAGGATTAGAGGTGTGAGCCCAAAGGTCTGCAAGGTGCTGCAGCTTCTGTGCCTTCACTGGCTCTTCAGTGGCATCTTTGTTAAGCTCAATTAGGCTTCAACTAACACACTGCGGATTGTGGAACCACATATTGCATGGGGGTACCCAAACCTGAAGCCCATAAATGAATTGACCCATAAGCATAATCAACAAAAGGCGAATTGCCCTTACAGACAGCACGTTGATTTCTTGATCTCTTGGTAAACATGGCATCTCTGCATGGAGGATCTGGTTCCTGAGATCTATACTGTTAGAAAATGCTTCAAAGAAGCAAACAACTTCTTGGGGCCCTTCAATTTATCTTCTCCATGAAGTGGGATGAAGGAAAAGGCCACCCATTTCATAGGAGGTGGAGATGCTGGCAACAGGGAAGACTTGATTGACAGGCTTATTAGAAGGATGAACTATAGGTATCTACCATGGTTATTAGAAATAAACAGTGACTGCTTTCAAAATGAAAAGAAAATAAAGAACTTATGGGAAGAATTAAACAGAAAACTGGATAAAAGATAAAAATCATAAAATTAAAGATCAGTAGGAAAATATCCGAACTGAAGCTCACTGAGAAAAAAAGAACAGAACTTGACATAAGAGACTTGTGGAACATAGCAGAAGGTCTCCTAGGTGGAAAGAGAAAGAGACAAGGGCAGAAGCCAGGGTTGAAGAGATAGTGGCCAGGAATGAAACGCATGAAACTACAGATTCAAGAAGCTTAGCAAACTGCAAGCAGAATACATACAAGGAAATTCATTCAATCCTTTTGGGCTTTCTGTGTAAATAATCATATCATCTGCAAATAAAAATTATATAAACCTGTACCCTCAGAAAACTCTCAAGTAATAGTTATGATACAGGGCATCTTTATCTTTTTCCTGACATAAATAACAATCCTTTGAGCATTCTCATTAAACTTGAAGCAGCATTTAGGTTGAGGTTTAATTTTATCATGTTGTGACTGCTGAAAACCAAAAACAAAGAGAAAAAGACAGAGTAAAAAAACACATCTTTAAAAAGCTACAATTAGATGGCTAATTTTTCAATGAAACTATGGAAGCCATAAAATAATGGAACTGCATCTGTAGAGTGCTAAAAGGAAAAAACAAACAAAAAAAACCCTCACAGCATAGAATTCTATGCCTAGTGAAAATACACCTCAGAAATGAAAGCAAAATAAAAGCATTTACAGGCAAACAAAAACTGGGAGACTCTGTCGTCATCAGATCTGTACTCAATGAAATACCACAGGAACTTTTGAAATTGAAGAAAAGGGATCGCTGACAGGAGACTAGAACTGCCAGAAACATTGGGAAGCACTAAAGAGATAAATAATGGAAAACACAAAAGACTAATGCGTGTATAAACCAGTAATACGTGGTGCAACGTCAGGGCATCACATAGAAGAAAATAGCCTAAGAGTTTTTAGAGAGGAAAAGGTCTCACACACAGTCAGGAATTGGAATGGAATTCAACTCCTCAACAAAACACAGACAGCTATAAGGAAAAGCAAGGACAGAAAACAGTGGGATCCAGGAACCCGGGATCCACACAGGAGAGGTGCAGTGGGAATTCCCAGGGCAGGGCTGGAGGAAAGTTCCAGGTGAGACAGTACTTGTGCAACAAACCTGGGGAGCATGTGGTCCAGCCCCAAACAGGCCTTCAGAGAGCTTCACATGAGGTGTTCTAGGAAAGAACACGGGCCTGGTGGAAATTACTTAGGGGAAGATGGCATTGGGTGGGATTTTAGAAAGCTGTTATTTTTAGGGAAGAAAACATTTTAACAATAGTTCATTAAAAACAAAGCAACTGAAGAACTAACGCCATCATGTCCAATAAAAAAGGTAAGTTTTACAATTCAGGAATTGTAATCATTGTATACTCTTTTGTTAACCATATGGCCCTATATGGTTTCGTTATAACAGTGAAAAGGTTGAATATGGATTTCAACACAAAAGAGCTAAAACTGTCACCCACTCGACTAGAAAGTTGTTAGTTAGATCTCAAATTATAGAGTCGACGAATAGCAGTATCGCCTTTATTTTTAAATTTGGAGGTAAAGACCAGGACAAGCAACTAAACACATTGAAAGCAGATACCCTGGGAAACAGGAAGTGCGTGAAACAGGACACCACATGTTCTTCGTAATGAGATTTTCCCCGCTAGACTTTTCCCCCTTACTAGTATTTTGAAAAAATCTAAATCTGTATAAAAGTGAAAGAACAGTACAATGGATACCCATATACTCTCAACCTGGATTCCACCTTAGCGTAACATTTTCCCTTATTATTTGTGTGAACCTCTTAAAGTGAGTTGAAAACATCACAATGTTTCATTCATAAATACTCCAGCTGATGTCTCTTGAGAACAAAGGCATTCTCCTCCATACTCTGAATATCAACATCATACCTAAGGAAATTAATAATAATCCCCTATAATCCCCTATGTGGATCGATATACAACCCACAGTCAAATTTCCTCAACAGTTCCCCAAATGTTGCTTAGATATCTTTTTTTCCATTCAGGACTTAATCAGATTTCAGTTTGCATTTGGTTGTTTTAAATTCCAGAAGAGTCCCTGCCCCACCAGGCCTTGCTTTGTTTTCTAAGACACTGAGTGTTTTGAAGATGAGGCTCCAATTGTCCCATGGAATGGCTCACGTGCTAGACATTACCTCGTGGTTACATGAAGGTTCCCCTGAAACTGTTCCTATGGGCATGTATAACTTTATAAACAAACAAACAAAACATGGAGCTGGCATTTGTTTGTACTTATTAAAAAGTCGCTGCTTTCCCTCTCAGGCCGCCCGGGTGGAAGGCGGATGCCTTCCCCTGTTAATTGGGTCAGCGTGTGCTTGCTAAGTGTTCCTCACACGAGTCACTCCAGGAAGCAGGTTAAACACCTTTTCTCAGAGAGGCATACATTTTCACTTAAAATGTGTTCCCAGTGGGGACTCTTTCCCTCATCTGCCCAAGAAATCCTGTTACCGAGAATTCTTGTGGCAGTGATCTGAACCACAAATGGAAGTTGTTCCTGCACAAATCCCTGGGTAGCTGAACAGAACCGATTCTCCTGAGTGATAAAGTCAAGACAGAGCACTGCGGGCATGCGGGTTCTGTGCCCGATCTGCCACTGCCACCCCTGGTGACCCTGAGAGAGCCCTCCGCCTCTCTAGGCTCCAGTGTTCTTATCTATAAAAAGAGGAGGGTAGACGAGTTGATAATGAAAATAGTCTGAGACGCAAGTCTAATTTAAATGCAAAAGAAATCTCCAAGTATTCTTGTGACACAGAAGTACTTAACAAATGTTTAATGAATTTAATGGTGAAGGACTTCGGGA